>NC_044576.1:26819023-27137773 GCF_901933205.1 Camarhynchus parvulus | reverse complement strand
AATGTATAAAATAATGATAACTTGGGAAAAGGTTTCTCTTGCTGCCATGGAAGTTTGTTCTTTTTATATTGAAGTTTATTTCTGATGATGCAGAAAATAGAATGTTTGTTCAATCCCAACACGATGTTCTCACATAAGTCTTATGTTGAGACATCAACTGGGATGCAGACATAACAATTAGGTCTCTCCATACAGAATTTCTGTGTTAGCAGGCAAATCATTCAGCTCTCTGCACTTCTGTGCTTAATTTATAAATGGGAATAATGGTACATGTGCTCAGTAACATTTCTGTCCAGTCAGTTTAAATTCTCTACTCTGGGTAGAGAGTGAGTTGTATAACTGATCTGTGATTTCAGTTGGATTTCTTCTACATGCTAACATGATAAAAGTAGCAGTAAGAACATAATGACCCAGGACTAAATATAGTAGTCATTTACATATGCACAGTTAGGATATGACACTTTGTGGACGCTGTGCAGGGAAATAGGAGAGTATTTTAATATTGCTTGCTTGGTAATATTTTTTTCATCTAATGCATTGACACATCCTGCTTTAAATTTCTTAGGGATTTCAATTCTCATGGGTTATTTCTCCCAAAAGTATTATCTAAATATCAAATTATTCTTTCAGAATGTCATGCCAGGTCTCAGGTGTAATATGCTGCTCCTTTACAGATGTGCAGCTCCTATACTGGCAGAAATCTTAGTGAGAAGCTGGGGTGGACTAGAAAGCAGAGTTTTGGCCTTGGGGCTAAATTCAATCATCACCTTGCCTCTCCTCTTATTCTTTTCCAAAGGGGGTGAGTGTTAGTATGCACTAACAAACTACTAAAATGAGTCATTATCTTTTCAGATAAAATATCGAGAAGAGAGTGAACAAATCAAATCAGTCTTTCAGTGGGATGTAAGGTCCAGAGAAATTGAAAGTGTCTATAAAGCCCAACAATTGGCTACCCAGGTAAGAAATGTCCCTCGAGTCTCCCAGCCAGCAGCCTGCAGGACACCAAGGATTGGTCCTGATTGTCAGGGGTTTAACCATGACATTTCAATGCTAAAAACAATAGCCTTTGCTTCTCATTTGGCTAAACTTTTCAAGACGAAATAGCTCAACTCTAGCTTAGGGTAGAATAATCAGAAGGTGAGGAAGGAAGAGTGTGTCTGTAGTCAGCTGTTGGGGCTGCTGCAGGAACAGCCACAGTCTGTGTGTCTTCTCTCTACTGGCACTGGAGCTTCACAGCAGGAGATCTGATTCCCAGGGGGTGTTATTTGAGCTTCACTCCAGGATCCTAGATCCTGTCATCTTGATGTCAGTTCTTGCTGTACAAGTTCTGCCTTGGCACTCTGAAGGGATGTGGAATGTAGGCCTTGTGCTGCACAATTTCACTTCCACTGCACTGTGTGCTTCCTTTTTTTTTTTTTCCTGTCAGATCAGCTGTTTGAGTACTAAAACCAGGGTGAAGATAGGTAGTTATTTAATTCCTGTTTTGTAGAATGCTTACTATGCTGTCTGTGAGGAAGGAAAATCGTGGTACCCAGGAACAATCCCAGATCCTGAGATGGTCAAGATAACACAGGCACAGAAGGCTCTGACTGATGTAAGTGGACTGGTGTCTGGCTTTATTTTCATGGTCTATCCTATTCTGAAGACTTAAAAATGCATCAAGTCAGTCTTTGGTAAGAAGTCACCTCTAGGCTTTGCAGGAAGGGTATCTGGAGAGTCTGTCTCTGTTAAGATGTTGCCAAAGGAGAGGCTGACATGTTTATTTCTGTCAATAACAATACTTAGCCATCTAAGGGGTTAAAGTCACATAAGAGTTCTATTGCCATCACCCATTTATATATTTTATAACTCAGAAACACTTCAGCTGCTGACCAAACTGAGGTGATCTGATCTAGGAGGCAGTGCTCTTTCTCTCACTAGAGCAGGACTCACAATGAAAAATGTATTTTCTACAGACCAGACTTTTCACTGACTGAATTTCTATGACTGATGAAAATCACTTCTAAATTATCACTGTGTTCATACAATGGGTTAGTGACCTAATCAGCATAGGAAATTAACAGTGTATAATTGATACAAATTAAAAATGCTTTCTGTTGTATGTAGGAAATAGCTGTAACTAACAAAGTGGAAGTTCTTGAATTTATTTTCTTTTGAATAAAGTGATACATACCTCTAGGAAACAGGCATGAAAAGAAGAATTGTATTAAACTACAGTGGATTCTTCTCTAATAAACAAATTCATCTTCCAGTTTCAATATACAGAAGATTTTGAGCCACGAAGAGGCAAAGGCAGCTTCCCTGCTATGATCACTCCAGGTTACCAGGTTGCTAAGAGAGCCAGCCAGCTAAGCAGTGATGTAAGTCACAAAGGTTTTTAATTATATTTTACACTTCTGAATTTGGAGAATCCTGGGTTCAGGCCATTCGCTTGAGATGTTAGATTCTGTGGTGAATATTTGTTATACTGCTACAAAGTGAGAAAATGTTAACATGATGCAGAAAACAAGGTTAATAAAGTACTTGTCCTGGGAAGACAATCATATAGAATAAGTGACAATGTAGATATTTCCTGGAAAATGTAGCAACTTTTGCAAAATTTATCACAATCTGTAAAAGATTGTGACTTGCACTGAAATGTTCATAAAATTCATTACCTTTTCTTTCCCATTAGGGCTGTATTCATCAGATTATTTATATGTGACATTTTAAACTTTATTATTTGAAATCAAATAGCTGTAAGATTAAAATTAATTCATATACAAGCTACTTTAAATTTATGCACAGAAAATTGCTTGTTTATTTAAGACAAATTCACATGAAAAAGATATGTAAAAATAAATCCCCTAAAAATTATTTTAAAGTATTGTATTGTTTTGTGCAGAGATAATATCTACATTGTCATTGCAGTATGATCTTGGGACATTAATGATTATTCTCATGGTGTTTTAATCAAATGTATGGCTCACATAAATCAAGTGAAAGTTTGAATATCTGGGTCCATTTATGTCTGGTTTGGGTTCATATATGTCTGGGTCGATTTATGTCTGGTTTTTGGCATGTATATGATATATACATTCACTTTAAGGAAATTGGACCTTAAGTATATGGATAGCTTCACTGTGGAGGGTGAAGAGTGTCATGACTGCTGTTGCTCATTTTCTCTTGAAGCCTTCTGACATGAGATATACTTTTGCTGCTTATTTGGTGTAATATGGATATATATGTTCCTCTTCAGGTGGAATATAAGCGTGGACATGAAGAGAGAGTTTCAAAGTTCACCTCTGTTGTAGACACTCCAGATATACTTCATGCAAAGGCTGGAGCACATCTTGCAAGTGATGTAAGTAAAACAAAATAGATTGATCTGGTTTTGGCTCTGCAAGTGGTTCCTAGGGTATTTGTAAGCGACTTGTAAATATGAATACAAAGAAAAATTTAAAATTAATATTTTAAAGGCAGACTCGTTTTACCATTAAGCATTTAATACTTTCAGTTGCAAAGACTACATTCAATTTGAGGCCATTTTAGGCTGTCAGAACAGAAGCTAGGGCACCTGTCTGGTCCATACCCAGCAACTGGCTGCCATGCAAAGTAAAGAAAGAAGCTGACTGACTCTAGCATAAATAGAGCAGGATCTTGCAGACACCTTAAGTATTTTCTTTAAACAACTCTCTTCATCCTACACCCTGAACAAGACAAAGAGGCCGTACAGAAGATGTGTGATTGTGTAGTTAAAGACCAAATTGCAAAGATTCAGACTTCATGGTTCATCTTCCTTTTGGCAGATGACAGCCATGGAGCACCTGACTCTGCAACTTTAAGGATTGATTAAGTGTGCAATCAAGACATATTTGTTCTAATTGCTTCTGAACTGTCTTGATTTTTTACAGTTGAAATACACAGAAGACTTTGAAGAACGGAAGGGAAAAGGCAGCTTTCCTGCTATGATCACTCCAGCTTATCAAATAGCCAAGAGAGCAAATGAATTAGCCAGTGATGTAAGTGTCCAAAGAAAAGTCTATTTTGGGAAAGGAAATATTAAACTGTCACACAAATTTTGAATTGAAACATTTGCTGGCAGAAATTCCATGAGCATGGCATACTGATCTTCCCTAGCTTTCTTTTCCTTTCTAAACATAACAAACCACAACACTCCTGAATTCTTTAATAAGAACCATAAAAGGACACCTGTGTTTCTTCAAAATGTCCAGCTAATTGTGCTTTGTTATTGTAAACTGAAAGAAAAGCTCTTTTTGTTGGAGAAGGTATCATATGGAAGAACATATAACTCAAAGGAAGTGAATTTAAAACATTGTTAAGAGTCATTGAGGAAGAGATCCATAATTTTGAACGTAAAAGCAACTGACTAAAACAATAACATGTTTTTATTTGCCTTTGATCTGTGGAAAACCCTTCACTTTTGTCAGCAAACACACATGGTGATTAAAGGGCAACATCAGGTTACAGGCATTGTTTTGACTTTAGCAAATGTAGTGCAAATCTTGGTCTAAACTTGAAGGTTGATTGCCTAAAATTCCCTTTATCACTGGGGATAAAGCATCTTTCAGAAACAAACCCATTTATTGCTGGGGTTCAGGTGACCCTGTGGTAAAAAAGTGCTCTGTGGTGACCATGAATTTGCATTACAATCAGTTCTGCTTTTTTAAACTGCTGGAGCATCAGGGATTAGCCACTGTCAAGCAGGTGGTGCTGAACACATTGACCCAGTGGTCTGAGTTGAAATGGCAAGTCCTGTGCTCCTAGTGCATTATTAAGTACACCACTAGTTCTGTTTTTATATCTTCAAGTGGCATGTTTGACTTGTGCAGGTTGGTGGCAATGGGAATTTTGACAATCCTTTATTGACAACATGTGCATGCCATTGGTTGTAATTTATTGTGCAGCATCTGTGAACCAGACTAAACTCACCCGGATTATTTGTTTCCTTTTTCTCCTGTTAGGTGAAGTATCATCAAAGATATGAAAAAGAGATCAAGGGCAAAGCCAGCCATACAGCTGGAACAGATGTTGCTTTTGCAAGAGAAAATGCAGATCAGTATGGACAGGTATGCAACATCCAAGGGATAGCCATGCTGGTATTGATCATTACTGCAGCTGATTGCTCAAGGCTTCAGAAACTGGTGGCACCTATTTTCACTTTGTTTTCCTGTGTGAGAAAACAAAGTTTCTAGAGAAAGAATGGTGTACAAACAGCACTGCGCTCCTGAAGTGTAATGTATCTGTCACTGGCACCTGAAGATGTGACTGCAAGGCGGCTGCACTGTCACTGCATGACCCTTATGGTAGGGCCATTGCTAAAGTCTGACCTTGGCAAATTTTATCTGTGTGCATGTACACACTCTGCATTTCTATTGTGGTGTTGTTATGTATCACACTGAAATGTGCTTACTTGAGGAAATATTCCCATTCCATGAATAAGGAAATTCAGTCAGGAGAAAAGCTAAAGGTTTGTGAAATGGTAGAAAGCTGGCAGAGACTTAGGTGCCTTTTCCCTGTGGGTATTTTCACAAACCTTAGGAGCTTTGCAGCTCTAAATATGTGTGAACAGCACTGAGTCTCTCAGACACACAATCTCTCAGATTTCACCTCCTCTACAAAAGGGGAATTATAAACCTGATAAGCTATACCTCTGTATTTGTGGAACCAGATAGGCTTTAGTTCTGTTTTGGTCAGTGGCATTCATTTTGCTTATGTTTCATTTTTAAGGGAATACAATTGGTTTTGTCATTGCCCAAAATGCACCTAAATTCCAATTAGACTGGGGGAATAGCACAGCTATATAGAACTGAATGCAGTTAAATGGAATTTGAAAGGAATTGAATAGTGGTGTTGTATAAAGAAAACTAAATGGGTAATCTCAGGGTTTTTTGTCCTGCTCCTCAGTAGGTCCATATACTTCGGAGAAATGAAGGAATAGGGGCTGTATTTTCCTAAAACCTTTGGTATTTTACATTTCTTCACTTCTTCAGTTGAAATGTACATTTAGTATTCTGTGGAAAGCAAACCATCCCTGAAGAATATGAGTTTAGAATTGTAGCAGTGGAGCCTTCAATTACTTCTGTCTTTTGAGCAGCTACAAGTTTTAATAGGAATAAACAAATAAAATGAATTTGAAAAAGCACTAATTACATTTCCAAGCATTAGAATGCTTCTGTTTTAGAATTAATTTAAGTTTTCTTTCTTTGAAAATGTCTTTGAAACTTCAGTCATGGACTTCAAATTCGATTTGAGTTTTAATCTTTATAGATTGGATACTGATATTATTAGTCAAATAACATAGAGTCACTGAAATTAATGGATCTTTCTGAGTAAATTGTGACTTAACATGGGTAAAGAGATTAGATTTCTAACTGTTGAGATCATTAACAATGAATTAAGTGTGCATCAGACAGATATATATAGATATATATATGTACATGCATATTTTTATAGATAACATGAGACAATTTAAGGAATCTTACAGTAAAATTCCTGTGCTGAGCATCTGTTTTGTTCATGTTTAAAAACCTTAGAGTGGCTACAATAGTTTTCTGAAACTTTGAATATACGCACAATATTAGAAATTATATTAAAATGTATTTAAGAAAGTTAGACTCAAAAGATAGGTTGGTTTGGAGAATTCAGACTCATTAATGGTATTTTTAGACGCTAACTCAGCTGATTGTTCAACTGTATTTTTTCTTTTCTGTGCCTGTTTATAGAATAATTTAATGCCATTGTAAGTACTGTTCACCAATGTGCATCATAATGTCCACGAACTTGTGGTGTGACCTATTTTAAAACATAACTTTGATGTTGCCCAAAATGACCAACAATGAATGGTTTTGCACTGAGAACACACAAAAGAGATATCCCAGATATTTTTAGCCATTCCTATCTGTGCTCTCCATGGCATTCTTGACATGCATTCTATTCATGGCCCATTCTATTTTCACTCAAACTGCCTCTTCACTACAAAAAAATTACAAAATATTGCAGAGAAGACACATTACACTTTATCTCACTTGTTCTTATTCTTGTTTGTACTCCATATTCTCCCCAGATCTTGCCATAGAAGGCTTTGAGATTATTGTTGTCCTTTACATTAAAAAAAATCTCCAGTATTTTGCTGTTAAACTATCTAAGTTGTTTTCAAATTGTCAGATATTTACACATAAACTTATCTATAGATGGATTTAAGGGTGTTACTTCCACAACAATTGGGTTTTTTAAATCAGACAAATGGAATTTTTGATTTTGTTCACTAAGGAGTTTGGCATTTTGATATCTAGGTATCTCTGCTTCATTTATTAATCTCTCTTCAAAATACATCACTGCACTAGTGAACTATTATTTTTGGTCAATTATGGTGTGAAAAATGACCATGGAAAGATCAAGCAGCTCCTGTAACACCACAAAGGAAGGCTGATCCTATGTCAAACTTGTTAACTTTAAGCCACTAAAGTTTAAAGTGTAAAGTTTAAAGTTTAAGTTAGCTGGGCTAACCAAGGCATTAGCTATTTTTATAAAATTCCAGGAAAACATATGTATTGACAAACAGAGAGGCAAGCAGATATCATCTCTGTGGGAAATGAGGTGAGAGCAGAATGGTGTATGTCATTGTACACTTGAATGCTATCTTTAACACAGCTAATAGCTACCTAAATTTCTCTTGGAATGCAGCACAGGTACATTCAGAGGCATAGGTAATTTAACAGGTCAATTTATTCTTATATTTTGGTCATTTTTCATTAAAAAAGCGTCATTGAAGCCATGAACCTTCCTGCTAACAAGGACTGTGGGGCTTTGCAAAATAACCCATGGCCCCACCTGCTCATGTGTGATGAGTAAACAGTCTGAATTTTCTTCAGGGATATATGGATGAGTTTGAGGAACGCAGAGGGAAAGGAAGCTTTCCTGCTATGATCACTCCAGCTTATCAAAATGCCAAGAAAGCAAATGAATTGGCAAGTGATGTAAGTATGAAACCTGAATCAATACAATTCATAAACAATTAAAAACAGCAGTTTGTCAGAGCAGTGCCTGGGAGGAGAATGCTAAAACTGCACTTGAGAAGTAAACAAAAGTGACATTTTGCTGTAGTGCTGGGAACTGGATGGCTCAGGGGATTAATAACATCCATTAATAGAAGGGGGCACAGCTCCAACTTGCATGAGGGAGGAGATGGATGTAGCAACTAATGGGGATCCCTACTGTTAGGTTAACCCTCCTGGCAAATCTGCACCTGTATTATTAATGAAACCTTCAACTGCCTTAATCATCCTGTGGACTACTGTGGTATTCCCAGTAGTGAATAAATGGAGGATGAATGAACTGTACTGGTTTTGATATTTTGATGTATCATGCCTCCAGCACAAAGCAAGTCATATGGAGGTAAAGAAGCAGAGAGTATGACACTGTCACTTCACAAAAGTGAGCTTATTTCTGGGATGTAATTTCTGGTGGTAAACGAAAGAGTTGGCAAAGAGGTGGTGGTGTGTGATTCCTGCATCCAGCCCGTCCATTAGAGGGCCTCAGCCCTATTTGGGGAGACCATTTCTGGCAGTGACAAAAAAATGGGTCAGTCTGTAGGTCAGTACCCTGTGGCTGCTCTGAAGGGCTCCTGTGAGTGACAACTTTTGTAGTGTGGGCACCTGTCCCCACTGGGGCTGCCTGGGCTGATGAGCTCTGTCTGTCTTCTGGGCAGAGAACAGATGGTGGAGCCTTTCAGCTTGTGTTAGTGTGGACTAGACACAAGCAATAAACCGGAGTGAGAGGATCAGTCATGTTCTGTTACCTGAGCTTATCACTGAGAGAATATAAAACACCTCAAATCCTCCGTGACCAATCCCAGTTTGGTGACAAACTCAGTGATCCCCTGTTTAAACATGGAATATTTAACCTTTCCAGATAAAGATCGCAGTTTGATAGGTTTTGAAAATGCTAATGGTCAGTAGTTTCCTCAGTAATTTATAATACGTAGAGAGAAGAGGAGGATTGCTTCATGGAAGTAACATTTGCACACTACAGTACTTACCAACTTTCCTTATAGTTTTAAAGCCTGAGGAAATGTGTGCAGACTTGGAAAATAAAAAAAAACCAAACTACTTTGCATTTCAGTTCATGTAAAATAATTTATAAAAGGCCAAGTACTACCTCTCTTCACCCATCCAAGTCCAATTTATGTCAAAAACCTGATGTCTAAATTTAATTTAGAAATCCCTTATTTCAATCTTGATTTCGTGGAGAAATATAATTCCCTTAAACACATTAAAAGTACAAAAACATAGAGCTTTTTTTAAAAGCTGGTTTCTACAGAAGGAAAAGTTTGCAGACTGCTTGATGACTATCTGTAATCCTCTGACTAAAATTAAGTACTGAGGATTAACTTCATTAATAGAAGAGCACACAAGCTCCAGCCAAGAATCTGCTAGTAATCTCTTCAAGCTATGAACAACAACCACTGCTGTTCAGTCTATGTCAGAAATTTATAAAACATGCTATCTAGTAAATGTCTTGAGAGGGACTGTGAAGGGTTATGGGGTTATATTTGGGTTATTCAAGGCAGTAAATACAGTGTTTCAGCTTGGCAAGTTCCGTTTACTTATCAAAGCAAGCACAGGGAAGATATTATCCTGACTCATGAAGCCAGTCTAAATAGTAAGGATGAAAAGATGCACATCTATTTTATAATTCTCCCTACTTCTTTTCAGATAAAATACAAGAAAGATCTTTCCAAGATGAAAGGTGCAGCTCACTTTCACTCCCTAACAGCTGAAGACAACTTGGTCCTTAAACAAGCCCAAAGTGTTAACAAGCTTGTCAGTGAGGTAAGGGCTTGAATCGATCCCTTAACAAGTTTGGGAGCAGCTCATACAAACATTTGTGTTTGATGAGTAAGGAGTGCAAGTTAAAAAAAAAAGCTGTTGTTCTTACTGCATTGTACATAACAAAAATCATCTATGTGTAGCACAGAAACTGGAGAGAAAAGCTCAAGAACAGATCTTTACACACTGTGTTCTGACCCTTCCAATCATCTGTGTGAAAGTGTGGGAAATGAACCCCAGGAGAGTGATTCTAGTTCTGACCATGTGAAGAATTGAAATCTGACAAAAAACCCATCCCAAACCTGAATTGTGCTTTTAATATGATATTAAGATATAAAGCTTTAGAATGAATTTGGTGTGTACCTTAGAGTGTCTCAGAGGGTATTCTAATAATCAAAAAATAAGAACAGAGACAAAATTTAAACCATTCTAGTTATGCAGATTTCTGTTTGCTTCCATCCTGTGAAAGACTGTGAGTCACTGATAATTGATTCTTTTTCTGCTTGATAAGGGAAGATTGCAAGAGAATTCTCAGTAGATTCTGAATTATTAATTTATTTATAGTGTCATATCAGCTATAAAACTATTAATAAATGTGAGTTTCTAGAACTTCCCCATGGCAGTTTAAAAACTTATACTCTTGAGATGTCAAAGTATAAAACCTTCAATAATGAAAAACCCCTGGAAGTAGGGCTGGAAGGGGCCTCCTGGGCCAATGATTCCTGGCTCCTGCTGCTTCAACACAGCACTGTATAATCCTCCTATTCCAATTTCTAGCCTACATTTATTCCTGTCCACTTTATTACCACTGTGTTTTGTGCTAGCGTTGCCCTTTAGTTTAAAAAGTTCTTCTCCCTGCATGGTTACTTTTCTGAGAGGTTTACAAATATATCATTTTCTTCTCTCTGCCTTTGATTTCCTCAGCTAAGCAAGCTGAGTTCCTCTCATCTCTCTGTCTTTCACTGCAGCTGTTACAGGCTGAGTTCCTTAAACAGGAATGACTGTAAGAGTACAAAAGCCCTTGCTGAGGTCTTGCTGGAATTTGGTACATGGCACATTTGTACATGTTCATTTGCTGCATGCTCACCTTAGAATTTCTTTGTATATCATTGTTTTTGTTAATAGTTTCCCTCCTGTCACTGTCTTCTATAGTTTGCAGAGGATGAAATTGCATTTCTTTTGCCTACAAAATGAGAACTGAGTATATGAATATTCTCTTCATATTAATTTTCATCATATGCCTTCTGATGAACACCATGTGTCAAAATCTCTGAACAGTGGGTCTGCCTAATAAAAAGTGTGTGAAGGAACTTGATAGAGCAGATTAAGGTTTTACCATATCTTCCCGTTGTGCATTTTTGTCACTAAGGTGGAGTACAAGAAGGACCTTGGAAACAACAAAGGCTACAGCGTGAACTACTGTGACACTCCACAATTCAAGAATATGAGCAAGATCTCAAAATTCACCAGTGATGTAAGTTTTCAGTGCCTGGTGTGTGGCTTGCTTGCCTGGGTAGCTGCTGGAATCACAGGTCATCTGTGAGTGTGTGTTTCACAGAAATGTGTGCTGGAAATGTGATTATAACTCATTTTAGACTGTTTTTGTACAACACTTATCCTAGTGTGTCCTGATGTATAGCTGGGGCTCATTTCATTTAGGATTATGAAAATAACTGCTATGGTATTTGGAAGAAAGGTCACTTACCAGGTACTGCTGATCTAGAGAAGTAGCAGAGTTGTTACTCTGGTCTGCCATAATTATTACTTATTTCATTGTGCATGTCCATTTCCTGACTGGACAGGTAGGCAGAAGATACTTCACCAGAGTTTATGCCAGAGAAAAACATAATTACTGCGTGAAAATAATCAGTGTTAATAGTTATACCTCTGGTTTCTCATGAAATACAATTTTGTTTCATACTGCCTCTTACCATTCTCTAAAATCCAGAGGAGGAAATATTTTGCCATACAGTTGAGGTGGCTGAATGATCAATTTTTCTTGTCAAATCTCCCACTCTGGGATTGGTGAAAGATGCACCAAAACAACCCAATTCTGTTCTTTCTTAATTGACAAATATTGTCTCCCTGGGACTTTTTTCTAGTATTTATTTCTGATGAAACACAGATGTATCTTCTTTATGTGGCATTTAGGTGATATGAAGAGCAGGTAAATGATATCTGCTAGTAAAAGAAACTCACTGAAGGTTTTAGGTTTTTTTTTTTTTTTTTAATACTAAGTCTGCTGTGGACTAATGAGTTCCTGTATTGGATCAGCACTAGCAGACCAGAGCTGTAAAAATTTTCTCCCTGCTGTAAAATATGGAAACTCCTAAAAGCTGAAACTCTTCACTAGAAAAGCTGAATATATTTTCTCAGGGTATTTTTATCTTTTTATTCTTTTTTTTTGGTACAGCTTAAGTACAAAGAAACCTACCAGAATGAGATGAAAGGTCACTATGTGGGTATTGGCATGGACAAGAGGATGCTCCATGCCATGAAGGTTGGCAGCTTGGCAAGCAATGTGAGTCGCTTTTAATCACACTTGTGTGCTTGTGGCCTCCTTGTCTTTCAGTTTTTTCCAGAATTAAGTTGATAGAAAACTTTAGATCATACTGTACTGGGGATCTGATGGATAGATGTGTTGAGAAGACGGGAAATTCTGGAAACCCTTTTGTACTGTTTTATGGCTCACTGTGTGGAAGAAGTTAAAATAAGAAATTTCAGTGATCTGGCAACATACTGAGATCCTTCAGTTTTCTTTGACATCAGTAGGATGCTGAAGGTTGTTTGCCACCACCCCCAGGGTCAGACCTTTGCTGGAAAAAACAGTCTTTAATGAAGATTTCTGGATTCCAATTTAATTTACTGGGTTAGTCAAGAAGCTATTTCAGTACATACCATTCCTTCAAGTACATTATTTACAAATCTGTAAGAAGCTTGAGAACTAAGCAGAAAGATAAAAGAGATGTGTCATAGGTGGAAGTTAAGTTAATGCTCCCACTGTTGGCATTGGATTAATTGAGAAGCTGAAAAAGAATCAATTAGTGGCTAAACTATGCAAATAATTTCATTTTCTTTGTCACTCATGACATTGAACTTACTTTGTTTCTTGCATTTAATATTAATATTATTGTTTCTCCTTTCCTCTTGACTGATAATTATTCAAACAAATGACAGCTGAAAAAAAAAAGAATGATTTTTTTTGTTCTCCTTGTGTTTCAGATAGCCTATAAGTCTGATTACAAACATGATGGTGTTGACTACAATTACCCAGCTACTCTCACTCCTTCATACCAGACAACAAGAAAGTTGGTCCCTTTGAAAGATGTAAATAATTTTATGTTTTTGTTTTGGTTTTTTTTTTTCCCCTGTGACTTGCATAGCTCATCATCTCTCTGTAGGAGAGATTGTGATAGATTGCATGTGTCAAATGATGATTTAATGACAGGAGCAAACAGCCATTGCTAACAAAGTTAAAGCAAAAAAGTGCAGTGTCAAGAGGTCTCAGAGCAGTAGAAAGTGCTGCCCTGTCCTGTTGCTGGTGTCAGTTCAGCACAGATTGTGGAGTGATGTGAAATCTGTGGCTTCTGCCCTATCCCAGCTCTGTGCTGCAAAGGTCTCACCACCCTGGGGCAGCTTCAGCAGCAGCATCAAGCACTGAAAGCACAGGGAGACTAAAACAGAATTGTGAATCCTTTGTGAATTCCCTGGGACTGGGGTTCCCCTTTGGAGGGGAATGGTCACAGAACCTTCCTCCTCCTGAGAGAGGAGCCCCTGTGCCCCTGAGGAAGTGTTTGGTACACTTCAACTCTTAAGTTGAACTCTTGCCTCTGCAGCAGTAAATTCAGCTTTGCCTTTGTAAAAACTGAAAACAGTAAAATTCAGTTTTTGTTTGCTTACTGTGTGAGAGAGCTCTGTTCTTAAAGAGTTCAAGGTAAACATAGATTGGTGTCCAAAATGTAAAAAATGTCTCAGCAATTCCAGTGGCTCTACAATTGATAGTCAGCATCAGGGTTTGAAGCACATAATTCCACAGAGACTCAGTTCCACCAGTTGTGGTCTAGGATTTTGCATTATTCCCAGGACTTGTGCACTCCCAAATAACCAACATGCTTACTCTGAACTCTTTTAGGAAAACACCTCTCTCATACACTAAGCAATCACAAATAGCAATATATACTCAGTTTCAGTTAAAAAGAAATGATCCCTTTCCATGGAATTAAAATTCTCTCTGTTTCTGAGGAAGCAAATGCACTGCTTCAAATACATTAATCACTTTGGACCTGTGAGATAGTTCAGGCCTTTTTTCCTAGCTTTTATCATTCTGGCAGAATGAGGAAGTTTATGTGAGGATACAGGAGATAAGAAGGTTTGCATTGAAATAGTTTCAGTAACTCAAAGTCTCCAGAAATATGCTCCACTTTACTGGAAAGAAGTGTTCTTAAGAAACTAGTTTTAAACAATGTGATTTGCAATGTTTGCAAAGTGGTGATTAACTACAGTGAATATTAATGAGGGCCTACAAAGAATAATAATTGTGTTTTGCAGCAACAGGTTTGAAAGGAAGTAACATATGATTTTTTTATCATGCATAATTTGGGGCTTTAACATATTTATTTTATAACTTATTGTTGTTGCTACCACATTAGTGTGTTAGTAATTTAATGGACTTCAGTCCTCTTGTTAGCTGACATTAAAATGACTTTTTTTGGTGTATAAATATGTATTTTTCTTTTCTCAATATCCACACAAAACTCTGACCACACAGGGAATTTCTGTGGTTAATTTATTGCATTAAAACTCAGAAAAGACCAAATATAAGAGAGTTCATTTGCTCTATCCAGTGGTACACTGGACAGACCACTTCATAAGCAGTTACAATAATTCTTGTCTGCTAAAGACAAAAATAGACTAAATGATGGTTAAGAAAATGAGTTTTATTATGGTTTAAGTAATATTTTATCCAGAGTTTTAGTTAGCAAAACTTCATCTAGTCAATCTCTCATTTTCTGGTCTGACTATTTCTTCCTTTACTAATTTTTTTTAAATTTAATTTTAAATTAGGTAAACTACAGGCAAAGCATAGACAAGCTGAAGTACAGCTCTGTGGCCAGCACTCCACAAATTGCTCAAGCCAAAATAAATGCACAGCAGCTCAGTGATGTAAGTTCTCCCATCATTAGCTCCTGTTGTTTATTAGAATGATGAGATAATTAAATTTCATAGCATTTGTAGCCTTATGTGTTTTATTCTTGACAGTTCTTCAACAGATGCATAGCCAAACCAAGAATATATTGAATAAAATCACTTGAAAAAATGTGGCAAGCATAGCAGTGGATTTGTCTCCACTTTTAAGATTTGTATTAGTGTGCTTTTTTAAGAAATTATTTTCTGTGTATTTATTAAGGCAAGGTTTAAAATTATATCTTTTGTACTTAAAGATAATCAGTGACTCTTTTATTTACAGAATAAATTTTCACTTCCTACTGCTTAAGTAAAGGTTAGCCTTACAGCCTTCATACTTGCATCACTAATTCCTATGAATGTATTTATAATTTATGGCACCAATAACCTGAAATTTAATGGCAATTATTCAGTCTATTTTTTATATTTTTGTTATGTTAAAAATAACTGAGTTTCTTGTTGACCGTTTCAACATACACAGGTGAACTACCGAGCCCAGTATGAGAAGACAAAATCAAATTACACTCTACCTCAGGATGTACCACTGTTAGTGAAAGCCAAAGCCAATGCTGAGTTATACAGTGAGGTAAGTCAAGCCTTGAGGAAATACTGGCATTCATGATGCTGTTAATAGACTGAAATTGCTGTAAAAATGATGACACACTTTCTGGAAGTATTTAGCATTTATTATTTGGCTTTGTACTAAACAACATGAAATATGGTGCCCAGAATAGATGGAGATCCAATTTCAAGGACAGTGAAACCTCTAAACTTTTTTTTCCCAAGATATTTTCTGATGATCTGAATTTCTTTAAACCAGTAAATCAGTATTCACTCCTCAAAATTAACTGCTTCTGAGGTGAAATTTGTAAGAAGAACCAACATTTGCACAGTTCTAGTAATTCAAAGTCCACTGAAGTCAATGGAAAGAAACAGTGACTTCAGCAAACTTGGATCAAGCCCACTGCTGGGCTTGATGAAAAGCAGGATAAATATAAACATGCAAAAAGCCAAATCCAGAGACTGGGGCTTCCTGAAAACCTTCTACCTTCATTAGGTGCATGCAGAGTATGGATGAAAGCATACTTGATCTTGCTTTAATGGAATTTCACGTGGAATCTTGAAAAAGAGCTTAAAAAACTATTACTTAAAAAAACTATTATTCCACCAACTTTCAGAAGTTAAGGCTGTGATTCTCACACATTTCACTGGTATTTGTGAGATAGTGGCTCATGAGTATGCTTTTGAAGACAATCTGACCATGAAGGATGCTGCTTCACCCTGTGGGTGGTCTCAGGGCACACCAGCTGGATTCCTTTTGAATGCTCTCTCATGTAAAGAACTGCACCTTCAAATTTAGTGCCTGGGACTTGACTGGTTATAGTTTGGGGGTGGGAAAGAAAAATCCTAAAATGAGTGTTTCTCAGCATTAGCTGTTCTGCGTACGGATCAGCTCCTATATTGGGACTTTCCATCAATATTTTCCACCATATTTCATGTTGTTTAGTACAAAGCCAAGTGAAAAATGCTAAATGCTTCCAGAAAGTGTGTCATCATCTTTACAGTAATGTCAGTCTATTATCAGCATCATGAATGCCAGTATCTATACTATTTTCATAGGTAGACATAATCAGAGGCAATTTTGAAAAACCCTCCCTCCTCCATATCTGTCTGAAATTGAGAATTATTGCTGGATGTTCTGGGACATTAAGTGCACGTGAACTCCAAGAATAAAATTTTGACTCAATCCTAGACAATTAATATGCTCAAAATGACAATGAACTGTGACTTAAGAAGGTCCCAGTTTGTGGACTGAGCATATTTATGCTTCTGTTTTTCTCTGAGTCATTTCCATGTTTGTTTGAAAATCCTGTGTGTTTGTGTTAGTGACATGTTGCTGTTTTTCCTTTCTCAGGTTAAGTACAAAGAAGGCTGGGAGAAGAGTAAGGGCCAGGGCTTTGAAATGAAACTGGATTCTCTGCCTTTGCTTGCTGCCAAAGCTTCAAGGGATCTTGCCAGTGATGTATGTTACATTTAGTTACCTGGGAATTATTCTTTAAGTTTTTCTTATTCTTTATTCTTTATCTATAAGTAGCTATAGCACAGGGAAATAAAGCATAGCTCACTTCATCTGGATTTTTAAATCCTGCATTTGGCTGTCCATCTTTCTCAATGGCTAATGAGCAGTTGGAAACTTTCTCAGATTCTGCTGGGAAATTTCACTCTCCAAAAAAATTTTTTTTTTTTAAATCATGTGTACAGAGTGAAGCAAAATTTACATAATAAACCCATAGTGAAATTCAGTGTTTTGAATTGTTTATGATCTCAAAAATAGTATTATCATCTACTACAAAGGGAATGCATATTTCTTTAGTCTGCTTCCTTAACATAAACACATGTATATAAAAAAAAAAGCCAAACAAAAGCTTTCTAAACAGCTTATATCAAGATTTTTCACCCATAGAGAGGCAGAAAAGGGAGATAGGTTTCCTGCAGCTGAAAAATGTTCAGCAGTGGTGGAGATTCTAAAACCCCACCTCATTAAAAAAATCAAGTCTTGAATTCCTTGCTTGGATTGATTTCTTATTTTTGCCTCTAAGAGCCAAATAATTTAGCTAATCAGAAGAATTAAAGTTTATAAGCATGTTCACCTCAGAGGGCTGAGCCTCAAGGAATGAGGTTAAAGACATCATAAATGACACTGATGTTACATCTTTGGAATTTCTGAGAAAATCTGGGAAATTTGAAGTGACAATGAGAGAATCAGACTAAGCTCTTCTAAATTTTGACCATTCAAATCACCAGTGAAAAAGTATTGCTTATTTCATGGGTAATTGGAAATATTCTTAGATTTATGCTGGGTTTTTTTGACAGATTAAATATAAAGAAGAATATGAAAAAACAAAAGGAAAAGCAACGGAAACTAAGGATTCAAGACTTTTGCACTCTCTGAAGGTGGCCAAGATGAGTAGTGAGGTAAATGATTTCTTTTACTCAAAAGGTGTTTTTCATAATAATAAAACTTTCACCAACACTGTGCAATCTACCATTGTTACTGCTCTCACTGTAAGAAATTCTTGGAAGCATTTAACAAAATTGGTTTCCTTCACCATCTGTTAATCTGCAATGATTGCACAGCAGGGGATTTTGGGCAATGGTACCTTATTTTGGGGCAGGAAAATAACATCCAGTTAAAACCTCAATATGAATGAAATATCATCATATTAAAACCTCAATATAAACACTTCTACATAGAACTTTCAAGACTGTAAGGCTATGTTTAAAAGTAAGATTTACTACAATAGAGAAAATGTCTCTAGAATTTAGAAAATTTACCCTGGCATCTGTTTTGTCCCTCCTAGGACCTGATCTCTACATGTGTTTGGGGTTTTTTTGCCTAATCTGCATAAGGACCAAACAAGAGAGGTGGCTTGAGATAGCGTTGTAATATCTGATAGAGACAATCTATTTTCACTCCTGTGTCTAGATTGCCTACAAAAAAGGTTTTGAGGAGAGCAAGGCCCATTTCCATCTGCCCATGGACATGATAAACCTGAGGCATGCCAAGAAGGCTCAGGCACTAGCCAGTGACTTGGATTACAGAACGAGACTCCATGAGTACACTGTGCTTCCAGAAGATATGAAGACCAAGTGGGCAAAGAAGGCCTATGATCTCCAGAGTGATGTAAGATGATGTACACCCAGCTTAACTGTTAAAAACAGCACAAGAGTTTATAACTTTTCCCATTTGATGTTAATTCTTGTTTCGTATGAGCACTGTCTGATTGTACTGTGGCTTTTAAAAATGTCTTTGCAATGGCTTTGAAACTGGAACGGGTGCACATGTTCACTTGCAAACATTATTCTCATGTTGTCTGTGCCAATAAATGTAATTTTCCTCTGCAGCTCCAATATAGGGCAGATCTGACATGGATGAAAGGAGCTGGATGTATCACAGAAGGAAGTCTTAATATCCAGCAAGCCAAAAAGGCAGGAGATTTAGTCAGTGAGGTAAGCAAAGTTCTCAGGCTTCTGTGTGTTGTTTGTTCAAAGGTTCATGCACACTTATTCTGTTACATTATGTGGAATAAGTACGGATTCCTAACAAGGAATATCTCAGAAATGGAAAAACTGATGGACATAATTTAGTTTAAAAGATCCTGGGTTAGAGATTAAAATGACATTTTCCCTTTATATAATTATCAAACTAATCTGTGAGGTAGAAATTCCTGTATTTGTGGTTCCACTTCTTTTCATTCTCCTGTCCATGTTGCAGATCAGCATTGAATTTCCATTGAGTTTCATGTGCTGCATGAAGTACAAAGAGGCTTTAAGGACCAGTATTGAAAAATTAGATATTTGTTAGCCATAGTTGAAAATTTCCTTGGTCCTTGGCAAGTAGGAAATGCTGGGACTTTACTGGCAGCTTCAGCTTTTCGTGCTTTTCATTGCTTTTGCTTTATTAACTCATGGCTTTGCACTGCCATTAACCTTATGGAAGTAAACTTCCTCAGCTTCTTAGCTATGGTTGAGCAGTCTCACTAGTGCTAGAAAAACTAGAGAACATAAAGAAGAATACATTAGGGGAAGTTTGACAAGAAGGATAAAATCCCACTCAGTTCTGGAAGGAGGAGCAGAAGCCAGTTAGTTACTGGCGATCACACTCTCTGACACCCTGGGTCTCTGACATGCTCTCACTACTCCTACAAGGGGAAAAAATACATCTTAGAAACAAAAGAAGAGCAGCAACTTCAGATCTGGTGTCTTGCTACTGACATCTGCTTCTGGGGTGTGCTGAAGTAGTAATTACTTCCACAAATATTTAATCCATAATGATCTGCCTTTTCCTTCCAGTGCTGTGCAAGGCCACGAGACGGCTGCCAGTCACCTGAACTGGAGACTGGTGGATATTATTTTAGAGATCTCTACTGCCATACAAAGCCTGGTGTTTTGTCATTTCTTTGCAGGATGTCACTACATTGTGTTCCATGCAAGGTGACAAAACACACTGTTTTTAATCTGCCGCCCTCCCTTCCAGGTTTCTAAAATAAAGCGATGAGCACCTCTTTGAAGTGCTGCATGCTTTTTTAACTTCTATTTTGTGTTCCCCTGGCAGAGACACAGTGCAAACTGATCTGTTCACCCATCAGTTCAAACAGAAGAATTTCTCTCCTGAAATGCCAGATAATGAAAAAAATGCATTTACACCCTTTCTAGGTGGAATGCCCCACTTCATGACTGAACTGGTAGAATAAGAATTCAATTAGAGGATACAACTTCTTTGCTTGGTCTCCCCTGTCACACTGTGGTCTTGAAACAGAGTCCTGCATTTCCTTGTACTATCTGAAGGAAAGAAAGGATGCTTAGATTGCTCTCAAATGAGTGGTGCAAAAGGTTGAGGCAAAGACATCGATTTAAAACAGGCCTGTTCTAAAGCCTTATGAAGTCAATTAAAGTTTTCTATTCACTTCAGTGTTTCAGATGTAAAACAAAATGCAAAATGGAATGAAACTATGGACAGTCTTACAGTCCAAACTAAAAATATTAGTCTCTATGCACATTTGTCCATTCAATTGATTTTATATAAATACTGGCACCAGAGGATGAATAAAGAATATTATTTTTTCCCATATCTGAGACTTGAGCCTTGTGGAGAACTCTCATAGCTGTTCATCCCAGAAAGGCTTGACTGCAATGTCTGTGCCTAACTCTGCTTTGAAAAGAGGAAGATTTTGAGAGGATGGGGAAAATTTTGAATTCAAGTTACTTTCAGGACTCTGAAATAGCTCGCTCTAATTTAATTATCATCTTAATAATTTAAAAATATCTCAGCAACATATGTTCAGTGGTTTGAACCACCCATGCGTGTGCTTGAGAAGTTTCTTGTAAGGGAATGAGATAGTAACACTGACTGTGTGGCTAATCAGCTCTCTTGGATGCTGACTTAAGTCATGCCCAGGTTGAACACCACTCACTGGTTGGTGTGCAACCTAGGTCCTGTAAGATATGTAGTCAGCACATCTGGCACCAAAGGTATCCATGCCTGCAGTGTCAGCAGCAGTGCATTTGGCACACACTTGTGCACTGCCCTCCTCACCTCAAGATACCAGCAGTGGGTAGTACTTGGAAGCTTACCTTGTGTAAAGCTGTCTTGGGAATTTACAGGACACTTCTGGCTCTATCACTCATGTATTTTTTAAAAGTGATACATTTCTAGGGGAGGGCAAGTACTGTAGAAAATTTTGTGTAACTTGCTTTAATTTGCTGCAGAAAAAGTACAGGCAGAAGGCTGATGCTCTGAAGTTCACCAGTGTGGCTGACAGTTCTCAGATCAAGCACGCCAAGAAAAGCCAGGAACTTCAAAGTGATGTGAGTCCTTGACTGGATTTGTCTCTTTGTAAGCAGCTTAGGCATAATGTGGTCATTCCTGACACATGTACACCAGTGTGATGGTAAGAGAGCCCCCAGTCATGAAGCCTTTCAATATATAAAGTTTCTTCAGATTAATTCTAAGGGGTTTTATTTGTTTA
Source organism: Camarhynchus parvulus (assembly GCF_901933205.1). NCBI lineage: Eukaryota > Metazoa > Chordata > Aves > Passeriformes > Thraupidae > Camarhynchus > Camarhynchus parvulus. The sequence goes on along the minus strand of NC_044576.1, from coordinate 27,116,229 downwards.
TTTGATTAATTCTCTCCTTGAATTCTTTGAACTAGAACAACAGCAACAAAAATCAAGCACCGTTGGGAATCTCTTGTGTGCTTATCTCTTGTGTGCTGAAAACAAAATAGTAACCATAGATTTCGAGCTTTATAGTAGGGACTTCTTTTTCTGTGGGATGTAAGAAATGTAATACTTTGTGAATGGGGCATATTTTCATAGTGTTCACCAGCTCCTCCAAGAACTTCATGGGCTAAAACAGAGCAGTTCATTTCTCTGCTGTCGTAGCCCTGGGATATAAAATGGGGATGATTTCTACTCAAAACATAAAAGATCCTTGATGTTTTCATTCAAAGTTGTAATGTTAGTCCTCACTGGAGTATTGTGTCAGCAATTACATTTAGGTTACAAACATTCTCTGCAGATTCAATTGCTAGTGTTCTTCATTTCATGCCTAGAATTCTCTGTTTCTGTGTCCTATTAACAAAAAGTAGCTGCAGTTTAACACTGGATGAAATATGTTTTGCATGCATTTTGTATAGAATATGAATTGCTGTCAGCTTTATAGCTAGATAAGTAGCTAACTTTGGAAAATAAAGTATCCTGATATATGTGCTGTTTCACAGCTTCCTTGAAATCTAACTGTGAGTAGTTTAGTCAACCTGACTCTGTAGGTCAGTTTTTAACTCTATATTTAACAGAAAAGTTCAAGATGCTAAAGAATAACTTTCCCAAATCAGTTAACCCTTACAAATCCTTGGATATTTGGGGTGTTTTAACCACTATTCCTTCAACATTAAATGTGGAGTACTGCTTGTTGACTCTGCTTTGCTTGCTGTGGACAGGTTGCCTACAGGTCAGGGAAAGAGCAGTTTCTTCATCAGTACACCATCAGCAAAGATGACCCTGTCTTCATGCTGGCCAAAGCAAACGCTGCCAATATCAGTGAGGTACTGTGTGATTCCCTCACTCTTGTGAATAGCTACAGCTGCTGTGAAATCATTGTTCTGTATGTAAAAGTTAGGTTCTTTCTCAGAGAAGGTCCTCATGTTTTAGATATAAAATCTTGAAATTTAATTCCATGCTCCTAATAAATAGTGGTCACATCTGCTGTTCTGAAGACTTGCCACTTCTAGAGTTTGAAGCTGTGCATTTTTCACATGTTTCCAGGCGAGTGGCATACTGACAGTTTCACTGGAACCAGTGAGATTTTGGGATTGCAGTATCCACAGTTACAGGATTTTTAAGGGAAGACACCAGGTTCTGATCTGTACCCATACTGTTTCTGGGCATGGAGTGCAGGAGGGACTCATTACTTGAGAGCTTTCACTGTGACTATAGAAGAAATAGAAAGGATTGATAATAATAAAGAAACTGTGCTGTTGTCATCTCTTTAGAAACTCTACAGGAGTAGCTGGGAGAAGCAGAAGGAAAAAGGATTTGTGCTCCGTTTGGATGCTTTGTCATTCTTGACAGCTAAGGCAAAGAGGGATCTGGCAAGTGATGTGAGTATGGTCTCCATCAGCCTCCTTTTTCTCAGGACAGCTGACAGTCCAGGTTGCTGCTAGTGTTGGGGATGTGTCACATATGTCTCAGTGCCCTGAGCCACCCTCACTCGATTCATGCTAAGGAGTGCTGGAGGAGTTGTCTGGGTGATTGGCATTCTGTAATTAGTCAGAAGGGTTGCTCTGAGCAATTCAGAGCTTTTCCCCACATGCTGACTGTGTTTTCCTATTCTCATTTTGACCCGAGGGTGAATTTTTAGAACTCAAAATGAAGTGGAAATCTCCTGTGAAACATCATAACTTAATACATCTCTGCCTGGCCAGAAAATTCCTGAAAGAACCTTCTGACCTCCATGCCCGAAGAATGTTGTTTTTCCTAGAGAGAACCAAAAAGAAAATATTTCTTACAGGTTTTTGTGAATATTTTATTATCAAGAAAGGGCTTATTCTTTAGAGACACTAATTTCTAAGACATTCCAGTTATCTTTTGCAAATGATCTTTTTTCTTGCTTGTATTGACCCAGCATGCCACACCACTGACAGACCGTTGCTTTACTCTCAGTCAGTTTGGCAGCTTAAATCATTAACTCTTGGTCTGTTTTCTTCTTCACAGGTTAAATATAAGGAGGGTTATGAGAAGATGAAGGGTAAGCTCATTGGAGTAAAAGCTGTGGAGGAAGATTCACAGATGGCTCATTCCCTGCAGATGTCAAAGTTGCAGAGTGATCTGGAGTACAAGAAGGCCTTTGAGGGCACCAAGAGCCAGTTCCAGATCCCCATGGATATGGTTAACCTTGTTCATGCCAAAAAGGCTCAGAATCTGGCCACAGATATAGGATACAAGACCTCTCTCCATCAGTACACAGCCCTGCCTACTGACAGGAAAGTGGCATGGGCCAAGTGGGCCTACGGATTGCAAAGTGATGTAAGTCCAGAGCTTCACCTGTTTCAGCCCTCTCTCACCCTGCCCACTCTCAGCCCCACTTAGGGCTGACTTTCTTCAGATGTTTATGTTTGTAATGCCATGACATCTTTATGCACCTAATTTTTCAGCTATTAAACAGTAAATATTGACAGTAAATATTAACCACTTATTTCCTCAAGAGGTATATTTAAGTTATGCAGTGTTTCTGAGGAGGGTTATAACTCTGTTTATGAGCATGGCTTCTTCAAAGCCTATTTCAAATGCCAATAAAACACTAGGATTCCTATATGATGTACATTTATTTTTGTTTCCTAATGTGCAGGGAGGTTAAATAATGTATGGTGATAAAATCGGTGATAAAATTCCATATGGAGACCACATGTAACCATCAGATGAACTGTCTGATACTGTAAACAGTTAAGTTAAACTTTCCATTCTGAGGCTGTAAGTCAGAACTTTTCAAGGAGACTGAGACAGAAATGTGTACGGGCCTTGGAGGTATGGCTGCTGAAACCTTTGTGACATCCTTGAGAAACCTGACTTACAGCCAAGCATTTGAAATGCAGTACTGTTGGTAGGAGAGATTTTGTGAGGAAAGTGAGAATTACTCCTGTGCTCTTCCTTAATAACACATGGAAAAACAAACCAACCAAAGTGCTTTCTCTCCAGTAAAACAAAAGGGTATGCTTTGGGAAATGCTAAGTGTAATTTTCTTTTTATTGCAAGTCACGGATGATCTTTTAAAGAGTGCTCCATATGCAATAAAACTGAAGTTAGAGTAAAAATTGCAAACAACAGTAAGGTGTAGACCACTTTTAAAAATTACCTTGCAAGGCATATTGCACAAGTGCTGGTGAGTCCTTATACTTCTTTTTTATTCTGTATATTTTTTTGCTTTCCTTGCAACTGTGCAATAGCGAATAAAACAAAAGCAGGCGCTAATTTGACTTCATTGTTGTTCTGGAGATGTCTAAATCCTTTAATGGCATTTTAAGTGTATGAACACCAACAATAGGACATTTTCTTTTCTTTGTCAGAACCGATACAGAGCAGATCTGAACTGGATGAAAGGAGCTGGATGGATAGCCACTGGGTCATTAAATGTGGAACAGGCTAAGAAGGCAGGAGAACTCATTAGTGAGGTGAGATTTCATGACAGCATGTAACAGAATTTGCTGCATAATGTGTGCAAAATGTCTGTATAAAATTAAAATAATTTCCACTCAAAGGGGAAAGAAAAAGGCATACCACATGAAAGCCCTCAAAACCAGGGATAGGACTGGTAATTAGAGGGAAATCAGATACCAAACACATGCCAGTAGGAGTCCATATAGCCTTTGCAAAAACAAAGTAGGTGACAAATGATATTATGAATAATAATGGCAATCAAACAGTGCTCAATTGCTACCCACTAGCCTACCTTTTTAATGAACCAAAACAGCAGAGATGATGAAAAGATGGAGCCATTGGACCCAGAACCTCTCTTTGTAACAGATACACGTTTCCTTCTTGCTCATTTTTCATATATATTCATTGAAATTCATATAGATATCTCTGTCTGTAGTTATCTATCAGCCCAAGTAGTTTTCAACCTTATTTCTCCCTATAGCCAATATCACTTACAGGAGAAGTCAGACTCTAGAATATTTTGTGCCTGTCCCCTGAGGCCTTCAAATGAAGTTCTGGTGGAAATGGTTAAAAGGTTCATAGTATTCTGTTTCTGTTATTTCAGAGATAGTCCTGATGGCCAAATCTATTACTGTAAGAGATTGAATCCTGTGATTTTTCAGTAACTATGATGCAGGAATCATGTGTCCATTCAGTCTGTGGTGTCTCAGAAAAATAGTCATCCCTTCACAACCGGCTGATTGCTAACACTATTTTATTTCCCCCCATGTAATCATCCATTGTGAAGAAGGATGATTTTTTAGACACAATACACGAGATCCTCAGCTAGTGTCAAGCAAGGTAGCTCTATAAATGTTGCTACAGTAATGCCAGCTGGATGAGTAACTGAATTCCATTTGGGTATTCCATTTGGGTGTTTCAGTGTGAAAACTGCTGAGCAGAAATTTGACCCCCTAGGCTGCTCAGCTCAACCTTTTTGTGAGTACTAAGTAATGTTAGGTTGCTATGAGCCTTGTCCTTTCTAACATATAGTGACCAGTCCTTCTAATCCTGATAAAAAAAACCAATTTCCAGGATATAATCTCCAGCAATTTTTTGCAGAGATGTTCTGGTCAACTCTGCTTTGTCTCCAAATTTGATTAAGACAAGGCATAAAACACTTTTGTTCCCTGTTAAACTCAGTAAGATTGCTCAGTTTTAAGATATTACTTTTGGAAACCAAAACATTACTTACAAGTTTATAATACTTTAAAGTATTTGTGTGTTTTACATTGGCATTTTTAGTCTTTGAAGGGTCAAGATGTTACTTCAAATAAAGTAAAAATACTTCTGTGGGTCACAGCTCACTTTAAAAAAATTACAAACCATGAGTTTATCTCATGCATTTGGAAAATTTAGTATGTGCTATTTGGGGAAGTGATAAAGGTATGGATTGATGGATTTAAGACAACTCCTGCAGGAAGGGAAGCTTTTAGTGACCTGGCCAAATGGAAAACCTGCCATTTTTCCACTGAACTGCCTACACCTTAATTATGTATATATAACAAGACTAAGAAACTCTCAGAAGCTACTATGAGTTCTTAACAGTGAACAAAATTATATCATTATCTAGAAGATATACCACAACAATTAGATACTGTGTCAACCACTGCACAGATTTGCTGCAGGTTTAAGGAGGTAACCTAAACCCCTAACCAATAAGTTAAATAGTTGCTATTATTAACATATTACAATTGTCTATCATTTCTTGCTTAAAGGAACTGGAAATTAAAAATACAATTGGTCATAGTCTATTTGAAGTAATGTAGAAAAGATTTTAAAATCCTGAGTTCTGGAGTATTTAGGCAAGCAGAACCTGATTTTGAAATATTTTTCTTATATTTAAGGATTAATATTAATTGGCAAAAGGTTATTGTTGAATTGAAACAAATATTAATCTGAAAGTACCTAGGACATAAAGATGAGGAAAGAGGAATAATAATTATGTTCACAAATTCACTCTAATCTCCAGCAACCTATGATTTTTCTCTTTCAAATAGCATGAAAGAGCAGCACAAAATTCACAGCTTTGATCTTTTTCTGCTCAACAGAAGAAGTACCGTCAGCATCCATATGCTTTGAAGTTTACCAGTATTAAAGACACTCCTGAGATGATCCAGGCTAGAATTAGTTATAACCAGGCTGTGGATGTAAGTTATAATGTATATACATTATGATTATAAGAGTGGTATCCTCTTTGAACGACCTGATTGAAGCACTGGCTTTCTCTCTCTTTCTTTCTCTGAGATTATCCTTTGGAACCATGAAACTTCTGTATTCTGGTGTGGTGCATCCCACAAAGAGCACGTTTCTAACTTGGATTGGGAAGACATCCCCCAGAAGTGAATGGGACTTTCATACAGAAAGCACTTTCTGTCCCATTTATCTTTAGAAATGAAATTTAGGAGTAAGATTGATCTTTGACCTTTAAAGAATTTTGGCCTTCTGATATTCATTAAGGAAGAACATGTTTGGGGTTCTTTCCCTTTTTCAGACAGATCTTTCAAATTTCAGTTTCTGCATATTCTTTGGAAACAAAACGCAAGGCAGCATGACAAGGAAGGAAAAATAAATTATTTCAAGCTGTCATCCTGCTGAGAGAGAAATCCAGGAGGGGAAACCTTAAAGGGAAGAATTGAGGCTGTTTGGTGTTTAAACATGTTTATTTTTAATAGAAGAGCGATTTAAAAATATTGTAGACTTAACTGGGATAATACAGAAGTGAATAATAAGCAAAAGTCACTCAAAAAAGACAAGTTTCAAACATGAGAGGGTGTTTTATTTTGAAAATAGATATTTTTAATGTGAAGGAGAAGATGAAAGACTTTGTGTAAAACACATGCTATTGTAATACTTTTGGTGTCTGTGCCTTTGGTTTAATTAATAAGATCCAAAAGGCTTACATCTCAGGCAGGATAAATATAAGTAATTTTGTTTCACTGAGCCACAGTCAAAATCAATCTGGTGCTCTACTTCTTCACACATGGAGTTCTCATTAATTTTCCTCTTATGGAGCTGCAATACAAGAGGGCCCAGCTGCTAAAAAAGTGTCAGACAGGTGAAATGGAGGAGTCCATTCTAATGCAGAGAGTCTTGAACCCTTCTGCAGAAATAATAGCCAGGGAAAGGCAAGTCAGGTGCTGCAGACATGGGTCAGATCTGAGGCCAAGGAAAGAAAAGTGTCTGTCTGTACCCCTCTGAAAGTTATGATGTCAATGAAAGAAAAAAACTGGGCTAGCAAAGAAAAGTAATATGAGAAGGAGAAATCTGCATAGCCATTGTAGGGGAAGTTCCAGTTCCAGTTAATTGCATAGAACTCCTCTTACTTGTCTGCAGACCTCTGAAAGTTATCTGGTCCAGGGCCAGCTCTGTGCTCTTCCTCCAAGGGTTGATGAGAGTGGCGCACAGACACCTCTTCTGTGGTGGGATAAATCACCCTCTGAGGTGTTGCAATGTCTTCCCATTGACTATTGAGCACCCCTTTGCAACTAACTCTGGAGATAAATTCGGAGTAATTGCAGAGATAATTACCATCCCATTTATCTGCTAAAATTGAACACCTTGGAGAGGTGTTTGGGGGTCTTCAACTCCCTGTATTTCTGTGGAATTTCAAAGTGTTAGGGGGCTGCACACCCTTAATCACTGCTGTTTATTTTTCTTCTCCCCACCCACATGTTAGAAGTTTTATCAAATTAATATTCAAATATCTGAATTTTCATATACATTGATTTACACACTCAAAACTTCAAGGAGCTCCTCTCTAGCATACTCTAGCTGATAAGCGTATCAGATCCCAAAGGTTTTTGAATCCATTTTGACTGATACAATTACCTGTGTTTATTAATGCCTCTGCTGCTTTTCTGTAGTGTTTGCTTTCCATAAACTTAATTGTTAATGTTTTTGTTTGAACTAATGATTGAACATGTAGAGAGTACTTGCTACTGAAATTCATCTCTGTTTGCAGAGGCTGTACAAGGAGCATGGAGAGAGTATAAAGCATCAGTATACACCAACAACAGATCTTCCTGAAATCCTGCAGGCCAAATTAAATGCTATGAATATCAGTGAGGTATAAACCTTACCTTTAATATATTAAAGAAAAGTGGAAATGTTGATAGTGCTTCACTGTTTGTCCTAAAAAGGAAATTATACTAGATTTCTTTCATTTCCCCCACATATGATCATTCTATGGTCTAAATATTTCTGAAGTAATGTGGGAAATCAAACTTATCCAACTTCACCTACATTAGAAAGATTAAGAATGATCAAATAAATAGTCTTTTCCAATGGACATTTGCAAATAATTCCTGTTGTGCATTGATAGTTTCATTTGTGTTTGCCCTCTGCATTAGAATAGAATGAAACTCATCTGGTAATATTTCTAGGGTCTCAATAATGCTGCAATGTCAACCCTCTGAACAGCAACTACTCTTTATTTTTGTTCCACATTTCCTAGACTCGTTACAAGGAGTCCTGGAGAAGGATGAGAGACGGTGGCTATCAGCTGAAACTGGATGCCATCCCCTTCCAGGCAGCAAAGACTTCGGGTGAAATCATAAGTGATGTACGTGAACCTGCTGCTGATGCTGTCCAGTAGGACATATCAGTCACTCCAGACTGCATCTGCTCTGCTGAGTGACTTTTCATGGGAACGGCATGTCCTGCCAGCTCTGCGCCTGGGAGACATCTGGCCTTGGACTAGTTAGTGATGCTTTTGGAGGCGCAGCCACAGTGAGATGTTGTTGGTAAATAAGCAAAGGCAGGTTTGTGAAAGCAAAGCTGAGCAGTTTACCTGCTGCAGTGACCACACAGTCACAGTGATTGCAGCTGGGTGAGGTCTTCCTAGAACCCACTAAATCTTTATTCAGATTTATTATCATATTGAATGTTGTCAGAATTTACTATCTTATGAAAGCCCTTTTATTCAGGTATTAACAGCTGGACTAATACTTCTCTTTACTCCTATCCGCATTTCTCTTCTTACTTTCTTTTTAGCACAAATATAAGGAGGCCTTTCAGAAAATGAAAGGGCAGATGGCTGGCTCATGTGGCCTGGATGGTGACATTCATATTGCTCATTCAGTCCGTGCAACATCTCTGCAGAGTGATGTAAGTACAAGGAAGGAGATGGGGGCATTCTTGAATTGGTTTCCTAACTGGGAGTAGTTCCTCAAGGAAGAGCTGTGGACTAGCTGTGGACTAGCCTACTTATTTAAAACTTAGGGCTTTCTGTCCCACTTTCCAGATGTATTACTATAATTGTGATATTCTTGCCATTCTTCTACATTATTTACAGTAGTATTAACAGTAAAAGAAGCCTGTGTTCTAGCACACTTCTCTGCTTCATACCACTGCTGCCTATCACAAATATTTTACTCTGTGAAAGCACACTCAGAAGGAAGTCTAATTGAGAATTAGCACTGGTCTTTGTACAGAAGTAAATGAAATTAGTTATTCAGTATTGATTTTCAATTTATCATTTTTCTGAAAGACCAAAGGATTAATGAACTTATGGAATTTCAAGTTGGAATTTTTGGTTGGGGAATGGTTCCCACCTGATCTTGACATGTGCTAAGAATGACATAATTTGTTGTTTGCTATAAGAATTGTAACTCTTCAGTGCATTTTGAAGACTGGCTTGATCCAGAAAGCAGTGAAATATATGGGAGTGTGTTTATGGTTCTCAGAAGTGCTGGTTTTGTAGTGATGGCAGAGTTAGACAAACAGCTAGTAGAAAGTGTTTGAAGAATTCATCCATCTGTCAGGTTACTGTAAGTTGTTTGTGGACCCCAATAACTCTGGATATTCATTATCCTGATGAACAGCCTGAACATCTCAAATTTGCATTATCTGATTGGGAAATGTCATGTGAGAAAAGTTCTTTGAAGATTTCTGCACCTTTCTTCTCTTGGACAGAGACAAGAAGTGAAAAAAAACCAATCCAGCACTAAATATTAGTCTAGAATTATGAAACTAAACTGGCCAAATCAACAAATATTTTAACCTGAGGGTTTTTTTCTAATTCTAATATAAGTAAGGCTGCTTGCATGTTTTACTCAGGCAGTAGCTGCCTCTTTTTGTGGCACTTTTAAAAAAGGCAGTAAATTAGGACTTCTCTTGCCAGTTTGCTTAATTTTATAGATTCAATGTATCAAGTTTTAACAAATAAATAATCTCAGTTTAATATAATATAGATGGCTACTTTTTGATGAAGTATAGGCTGCCACATATTCTAATTATAATTATTGATCTTTCACAGTAGGGTTAAACAAGTTAGGGAACTTGTTTTAAAAAAGAATAATTTATACTGCAAAATGGAAGAAATATGTGGAACGTCTCTTCTGATCAAAACCTGAATTTTAATTACTTTGCTGTGATATCTATGTGATCTGTTTCTCACTTGATAGGTGAAATATAAGCAAGGTTTTGAGGACACAAAGTCTCAGTTCCACCTGCCTCTGGATATGATGCCCTTGGTGCATGCCAGGAGGGCCCAGTCGCTGGTCAGTGAGCAGGAGTACAGGCAGCTGCTCCACCAGTACACGGCTCTGACCGATGACGTGAGGCTGCGCTGCGCCCAGAACGCCTACAGACTGCAGAGTGAGGTGACTGCAGGGTGTCACTGCGATGTTTCCTGCTGCTTCTGGTGCAAAACAGCTCTGCTCCAGCTTGTGACAGCTGGCAGCAAGTGTTTGGGCAGAGCCGAGGGATAAACAATGGCTGTTCCCCCTTGATTCCATGGAGGAACGAGACGTTTGTCTTATTGTGCAGTGGAATAATGTGCAGTAGAGATACTACTAGAGTATCTAGTAGAAACTAGAGAATAAGGTCTAGTAGAAACTAGAGAAACTAGAGATAAAGTCTAGTAGTCTTTGATGATTGGGTAGAGAAGGGTTTGCAAGTGAGGATGATTGGACAGTTGGTAAAAACACCCTTTTTAATGCAAATCCTTTACCAACTGGTATTTACAACTTGGTTTGGATCTGGGTGAAATTTCGTGTGTACTTTCACAAGAAATACTGAATTTGTAAGACATTTGTAACCTCTGGCCCAAGACACATCCACTATATTTCTAAGGATGAGCTTAACTCCCTATGTAGCCTTGAGTGAAATTAACTAAATAATGCCTTACAAATCTGGAGGCAGAGCCTTGAGCAAAGGGCTTTTCATAGATCACATTGCCCCTGCAGACCTCAGGAGGGGCTGTATCTTAAAAACCTACCTGGCCACAAAATGCCACTATACGTCACCTTAACATATCAGCCAACAGACTTAGAGATGACTGTGTCCAGACTATGTCCAAACAAGTGTAACATCAGATGCCAGTTGTGTTGCCCTAATTTGTGTGAAATGCACATAATCAGAGATTCTGAGGCAGGTTTCCATCCATCCTACTCCCCATCCTTCTCATTATGAAATGAAATAATATTGTAATAATGTATTTATCAGGAACCTATTGGTAACTTTTGAAAAATTAATATTTACAGGGAGTCAGTGCTAGGTTTGGTGGTCTGGAAAATATTTTAATGATATGTGTACTGTGGTTCAGTGCTATTTTTCCTTAGTGCTCCTTGCTTATATTATGACCATTCAGAACTGTTAAAAATCAAGGCTACTTTGTCTGCAGTTTCTCTTACTTAAAAGAGAAAGAAAAAATAATATTTTCTTATGTTTTTATAAACTGGTCTTATTTTATGTATATTTATAAATCAATAATATCTACCTGTGATTTATGTATTATATATGAAGGAAATTCATGTACCTAAAAAAAGTTTTTTCAAGGTTACCAATGGAAGACAGAAGTTGAAGCAGCATTTGGTGTTCATGAGGCTCAGTAGTGCTCAGAATCCTGCATCTGTGCTATAGATCTGCCAGGGCTGTATTCACACAGACACATTAATAAACACAAGATCTTAGGGCAATGTGTACAAACTCTCTGTAGTAGATACTAATTTTAATGGAGTTATTGCATATTTTTGGGTGAATAAATATAGGGCATCTCAAATGCAAACTCTTAATTACTTCTGCTTGGTTTTCCTTAGAATTTATATCGCTCTGACATGAACTTTATGCGAGGCATTGGATGTATTACCCCAGGGGCCCTGGAGATTGAAGGGAAGAAGAAAGCTTCTGAACTCATCAGCGAGGTAACAAAAGAGGGGTTTGATTTCTCCACTACGAACAAGAGTTTGCCAGATGTCTTTCTATTAGACTGGGCTGGCAAAGTGACTCAGTGGATAATGCCAGACTCCCTCCCCTTGCGTTTGATCATTCCACTCGTGTCCTAACTGCAGATGGGTGAACCTGATGGAGTTCCAGGCTTTGCAAACTTTGCTAACTTATTTTGCAAATCTTTTCTCCTGTGTTTCAGACCCAGGAGATATTTATTTTATGTTATTTATTTAGGAATTTAAATGGGCTTTTTCAACTAAAAGTAAAGCTGTGCCTATCTGTAATGAATGCCTTGTATTATTTCTCCAAAATTAGAATGAGCTGTGCAGTGCCCAGAATATTACAGGGTCCTCATCTCTACTCCTGTTTTACAATCAGTCTTCTTTTTCACCTGCTGCTTTTGTGTGCTGTTGTTTTTCTTCCTCTGTAACTGGACTTTTATTTCATCTGTCATGTTCTCTTTGTACAGTCTCTCATAGTTTCAAATCCTGCATCTTTTGCCTGTATTCACATAGATGTGAAATGAGGAAAAGTAGGAGTTTTGTACTAAGGAACAACTACCTACATGCAGTGATCTTGCTGTTGTTTTGTTCACAATTCTGGCATTGGACCACAGGCCGGGTGGAACCTTTTTTTTTCTCACAAAAAATCCCGTGGGTTTGTGCATTTTCTTCTCTCTCTGGACTGGATTGCCTTTGCTTTAATTCCACTACCCTGGGTTAATGACACCAAGGGATGAAATAATCTCGTTACTGTTTTCAGCATATTCAGCACGGCAGCACTTTTCTTTCATGTCTTATTTCTTATTTACTTTTCATTTTCCCTGTGAAACTTGAATGCACCCAACTCAGAATAGCAAAAGGTAAATTAGTCTAAGGATCAATAGACAAACTAGAGTTTAAACACAAGAAGCAGTGGAATTCCACTAGAATTGGAAAAAATCCCTTATCTGACAGGGCAATTTACTTATTCTGCTCATTTTTCTTTGTGTGTGAACTCAGAGTAAATATCGTCAGCAGCCACATTCCTTCAAGTACACATCGGTGACAGACTCTCCTGGCCTCCTTCATGCAAAATTCAGCAATATGATTGCTAATGAGGTAGGCTCTCCTAACGTGAATCAGAAAATATGCTTTTCAAAAGGCAGCAAGCTGGGGATGGAGAACTGGGAAAGAGACAACCCTGTTCTGAAAGCAAAATGCATCAAAAAAAGGGAAAGCATCACTGATTTGTGGTTTTTTTTTTTCATAGTTAGATTGCCTTTTTTTTCCCCAAGCATTTAATACCATTTTCAATTCAATCTCTTTCAAAAATCTCACATAATATCCAAACAACAGAGTCCCATTATCAAGTTTTTTGCATGAAACAGAGACTCAAAAATCAGGACTGTGGGATGTTCTAGAGAGAGCTCATTTGCATAGTATGATCCACTTTTGAGGGCTTCTCAAAGAGCTTTTTCTTTTTTAGAAAAGAATCACTGTTCTAAATTCTGAAAAAAACAAAACAAAACCTATAGAAAAATTATCAAAATCATATATAATAACTTGAAGGAAAAATTCAAGCTAGAAAATATGCCCAGTCTACCAGAAATACTTGCCTTTTTATTTCACACACATTCATGATGCCCTTGACATTCTTAGGTCTACTTTTGCCTTGCTGGGAATATAACAATGCAAGGCTGAGAATGTAGTGGTTTGGCATCATCATATAATTATAAAAATTAGTGTAAGTGTCCTTTATGCCCAGCAAAAGCCCCACACCTTTATGTCCAGAAAAAAACTTCACAATTTCAATTATATCCTCAGCTATTTTCAATGATGGCTGACTACAGTTGTCACAATCATTAACAACTTAAGTACTGCTGTTGTATTATTGAAACGAGAGAGAAAACTAATTTCAGTTGTGTCTTTGATCCCTTTGCTAGCGCCTGTATAAAGCAGCAGGAGAGGACAGTCGGCATCACTACACACCAACACTGGGTCTGCCAGAGTTTACACGGGCAAGAATAAATGCAGCCAACCTCAGTGATGTAAGAATTTGTTCTGTATTTTTCACAACTTATTTCAGATGCAGGATAAATTGTGCAGTGGCAAGGAAGATGAATAAATAGAGGAAACTTGAGGTCTATTCTATTTATGCTTTCCTTGATTTGATTATAATCAAATTAAATCTTCATTAGCATATATACAGTTGTGAGTAAATTAAATCTACATAAAGAATGAGACATGTTTTGTCTGAGTTAGTAGGATTTCCCAAAGATAATTTAAAAAAAAATCCTTTGATTATAAAGAATGAGACTGTAACACAGAATAACAAATGAAAGATGGTTCCTTTGTTTGTTCCTTTGTGCATTTAAAAGTAAAGCAGCAGTCTACATGTGCCTTTCCTACTTTAGGCAAAATACAGAGAATCTTGGCATAATCTACGTGCTCAAGGCTACAAGCTGACAATGGAAGCACTCCCGTTCCAGACTGCCAGGGCCTCCAGAGAAATTGCCAGTGATGTGAGTTGAATGATTCAACCTCCCTTCTTGCCTAATTTCTGTTAACTTCATGTAAAACAATGTCTAAAGCAGATTTTACTGAATTAAAGCAACTCCATAACCATGTGAGACAAGTGTGAGACAGAATATATTACTTATGAATGAGATTCTTTGTGTGAATTAGGAAAAAAAAGAAGAGGAAGAATTGCTGCTAATCGGGAACCAAGCCAGGTTAAACATCTTCCAGTGGGAAATAGCAAATGAATTAAAGTATTTGCAAACAGAAAGAAAAGGGATTCTGCTCTCTTTCAGGCTGTTGGCTCCTCATATCATAAAGTGCCCACTAACTCTGTGCACTCTGTTTAGAGCTGACTTTTGGAACTATTTAGTATTTCCAAATTGAAATGAAGTCAGAAAAAGCTGAGGGTTCTTTGAATCTCCAAAAATCAGGAGTTTCCTGTCTGGTTAGGAAGTAAAAATCAGTACAAATTCCTGTAAATATGTATCCCCTTAACTTCTAAAATAGAAGAAACAAGTAATCTTATCCTTATAAATATCCTATAATTTGGGTTGTTGTATGCAAAACACTCAGACATGGTGGTACCCATTTCTCAGAAAGCCTAAGTTCATCCCTCCTACACAAGATATTTAATAAATTCTAGGAAGATGGAAAAAGTCTTCATTTTATGTAGTACTTAGTTGCATACTTTATCTCTTACATGATAAAATATGAATATATTTCACCCCTGTTTCTTTAATGAAGCAGCCATGTCTAGTTGTAATTTATAATATGTACTTAACCATATTTTGCAGAGTGCTTTTGGTTACAGCTTCAGATCTGCTCTAGAGGGTACAAGTCTGTAATAGAATTACATCCACTTACAACAGATCTGAATTTGGCCCTTCATCTTGGAAGCACTTTATAAACATTAGATGCTGTAATTTAATCCCCACAACTCTCTTGTGTGGTAGATAAGTGTTATTATCCCATTTCAACTACATTATGAACTCTTCAGGGCCCAGGCCTTCCCTTTAAAGTTCTAAGCACCCTGTTGATGCTGTATAAATAAGCATTATCATCATCATCACTATTTCACAGAGAGGATAAATGCAAGATCACAGGGAGAGTCATAGTCCCAGCTAAGATGAGAATGAGGGGTTGCTGGTTCTTATTCTTTCCAGGAAAACTGAATTTACTCTTTAAAATAGCTGGGTGGCATTTGCAAATCTGAAGGCTACAGAGTGCATGGTGTTTTGCTTTTGTATAGATTTCTTTTTCTTCTGTCTTTTGTTTGTTTCTCTCATATTCTCATTCACTATTCTGATGGGAATAGAATTCTTAGAGAGATAATAAAAGTACATGATTTGAGGTTAAACATGATCAATGTTTTGGGCATATTCAGAAAATACAATGAGATGCACTTAACTTTAATGTTGCAGCTCCTGTGGTATTTAAATTTGAGAGCAATGAGATATTCAAACAATTGCTTTCTACTGCTACACACCTTGAGGTGGTATTACAGAAAACATAGATGTTTTAGTAATTTATCTTAAGTTATTTATCTGGAATAGCTGGTCTAAGTTTGGCACATATTCTCTTTTACGCTTTTTCTAAATTTTTTAGTACCAATATAAACACAATTTCGTGATGGAGAGAGGAAAATGCATTGGTGCCAGAAGTGTTCTGGAT
Organism: Camarhynchus parvulus; assembly: GCF_901933205.1. Lineage (NCBI taxonomy): Eukaryota > Metazoa > Chordata > Aves > Passeriformes > Thraupidae > Camarhynchus > Camarhynchus parvulus. The sequence continues at coordinate 27,100,309 of NC_044576.1, read as the reverse complement.
GATGCCAGGTTGCTGCACTGCTTGCACGCTGCGAAATTACAGAGTGAACAAGAGTATAAGAAGGGATCTCAAGATGTGTGGTCTCAGTTTCATCTGCCCATGGACATGGTCAATCTTGTCCATGCCAGGAAAGCCCAAGCCTTAGCAAGTGATCAAGACTACAGAAAGAGACTCCATGAATTTACAGCGCTTCCCGAAGACATGAAGATGAATTGGGCCAAAAGAGCCCACATGCTGCAGAGTGAGGTAAAATCTTTCTTTTGGACCCTACCAGCCTCAGTTGGTAGGATGTACCAGTAGCTCAGGCTGCTCCTGAGCCTGCCTAGAGAGGGACGGGATAGGATGAGGGATAGGATAGGATGTGAGGGAGAACCTCAGCACTTGGCTCCCGCTTTTAGAACCCCAAGTCAGGAGTCCAGGCAAATGGTGATGATGGTTTTGCCTGATACCCTCGCTGCCTAGTAGAGTAATGTACAGCACACATGAGTTAGTTGATTGTCATGTCCTATGTACACATAGGGGAGAACAGAAATGAAAGTTGGATGATTGAATTAAAGTCACACAGTGAGACACCATGACTCTGAAGTGAAGTCAGGATTGTTGGGATTGCGGGCACTTTGCTGACTTTCACTTTTTATTGGGTCTGCCTGATTTTCTTTAATAGATTAGAAGCTAAAAGCAAGACTTTAATCTGAGTAAAGAAAGACTAATATGTCCTCCTAGAAATGGGGTTAACGAGGAACCATGAACCAGATAAAATAATTAGTATTCCTGACTTGTACTCACCTCATAAAATTATTTCAAAAGAGGTTCTTTTACGCCCAGTACAAACAGGTTATTACTTACTGCTTTGAGTCATACTAATTCACTCGTGGGGCCTTCTCTTGTAACTTGCATATGATACATTATTTAATTCCTGGTGGAATGAACAAATGCAAACAGTTTGGCTTTACGATATGTGCATGGCAAATGAAAAACCTCAAAATGTGAATATGAACCAGGGAGTTTTTTAAAAAAACCTTAATAGCTGTGGATACAAAACTGATAGTTAACGATTTTCATTTTTAACAGCATCGCTATAAATCAGACCTGAACTTCATGAAAGGAGTTGGTTGGATGGCTCTGAGATCTCCGCAGATAGAAAGTGTAAAGAAGGCTGGAGAGCTCATCAGTGAGGTAACTGATAAATCTTTCATGGGATAGCAAGTCTGTAGGAATTGTTTACCATCAAGGCTCCTCGTTACATGACACTTACGAATGTAGCTTATCATTTCCTTTTGATGTGGGAGCCTGTTTATACAAGGTGTAAGTTACCAAGAAGCAGTATGGGAGACGCAAGTCCACTGTGTGACACCTGCTGAATATTTTCCATTCCAAATGAAACACAAGAGTCTAGGCAAAACATGTAGGAATAAATAAATGCAGGAAACTCCATTATGAAATTCTAAGCAGGTGGTTATGGAAGTTGTGTAGAAAGATACAGCACTGACAACCACAATGAAGGGGCATTTGCCTGCTCAGTATCATGCATTAATGGAGAAAAATTATGAGCTGTCAAAAGCGTAGTGTTCAAAAGCTTTTTGCATGTCAATTTTAGTGGGAAGTCTTTTGTGCACACACACACATAGACACACTCACAAAAAAGTTCTGTGCCTGATACAAAGGCATCCCCAGTCCCTAGCTGAAAGAGCAACTGAGACTAAAGCAGAACAGCGGCTTCAGGAAAGTGTCTTTTATGTTTTACCCCAGTTAACACACTCCTGGAATTGTCATATATCATTAACAGAAACATATCCTGTTTTTTTTTCTTTGTTTGTTTTTGTTGCCTCCTGCCCCTCTCAGATAAAGTACCGTCAGAAGCCAGAAAGTCTGAAGTTCACTGCTGTGGCTGACTCTCCGAGTTTGATTCATGCCAAAAAGAGCTACCTCCAGTGCAATGACGTAAGTTTCATTCTAATGTATAAGTGACCTTAACTTTTGCTGTACCATAATGCATAAAAGCATTGATCTTGACATTGCTTCCAGTATCACCTGCATTCAATGACTTTTGGCCCCACAGAGGCTGTACAAGGCTGGAGGTTCTGAAGACAGGCACAGGTACACCCTGCCTCCCGATCATCCGGATTTCATCCGAGCCCGCCAGAACGCACTCTACATCAGTGATGTAAGTAAACCTTCTCCTCTGCGGAACTGGCTTGGTAAACTTGTTTGGGAATAAAAACTTTCATGTATGTAGAAGCCAAGTTTTCTGAGCCTGACCAGAACTAAAAGAAGCCAGAGGCAGTGAAAAGCCAACATGTTGCTAGGTTTGGGCTGGAGGAATCGGGTAAAGTCTGCTGATTTTCCATTTGAGCATTCATTTCATTTTCTAGGGCAGTAAGCTATTATTAAGGATTTCAAACCTTCATTATAGATATGATTAGTTACAAATTAAATTTTTTTTCAGTTTTGTTTGGGTGAGGGAGGAGGGAGAAGCCTCTTTCCTAGACTATGTATTCTACCTTTCTGAAGCTGCAACACTGTGTTGAAATGATCCCTTAGGCATAGTTGTCATCAATCTGGATGTAACTGAATCAGAGTGGAATTATTTTAAACAGAATTTGTTTCCACATTATCTCATACAGAGAAACTCAGTCTGTTCCTAATGTCCTGTTCCCTGACTAAATAACTGTTGTCTTTGCCTGTAGGGTCAGAATGACCATCGCTTGCCAGGAGCTTTGAGATAGGTGAAAGAAACAAGTAGAAATTACATTTTGAAGCAATAGAGGAAAATATAAAAAGTGAAATATTATGTGCAAGGATTGCACACAAATGAAAGGTCATCCCTGCTAGCAGGATGTACACTGATGCTTACATTGCTTCTGCCCTGACTGTCTTGCAGGATTTCTGGCATCTAAATTTACTTTCAAATTTATTATCACCTAGCATTACAGTCACCAATGAAACAGAAGATTGTCTTAAAATGTGAAGTGGATTTTGTGCTCCTTTTCCCATGGTCACAAACCCCAGGAGGGGTGAATCAAAGACTTACAGAAAGCAAATGAATAAAATCAGAAGGGGACAGCTGAAAGTGTCAGCTAAGATACTATGGCTGTGTAGTAGGACCTGCAGACTGAAAGCTATTTTAAGAAAGCTACTAATGGAAGAAGAACCAAATCTAGAGCAACTTCTCTTCAGGATGTAAATGTGATTCACATCCTCAAAGTCACATTAGAACCGGCTGTTATTCCACATGAGTTAATGAAGCCACATGTGGCTGGGGATAGAGATGAGGATCATTTGAAAAGCTTGAAATAACTGGTATTGAAATTAGAATGCCAGGAAACCCAAGACACTGTGAGTGGATGCATCAAAAGAGAGAATAAGGGCAATATCAATGCAATATTGATGTGACTGATGCATCACAGTTTCTAATAGAAATTAAATCACATCAAAAACAACCACATTCAAGTACAAAAGGAAACCCTGGTGGCACTTTTCAGATGAGGCATTTTATCATTATGGTGAATAGAAAAGAAGTTGAAGTGCTATAGAACTGGATCAAAACCTTGGAGATAGTACTGATGACTCTTGATACAAATAAGCCCAGTAGGATAAAACATTTATTATTGCAGTTATGGGACTGCATTTAAGAAACTGCAGGGGGAAATGACTTTTTTGTTCTTTTCTTTTCAACACAGAAATTGTATAAAACATCTTGGGAACAGACAAGGGCATCTGGCTATGATTTTAGGATTGACGCCATCCCATTCCAGACAGCAAAGGCTTCAAGAGAGATTGCTAGTGATGTAAGAATTGTTCTGTTTCAAACACTTCCCAACCCTCTTCCCAAACCACCCCATCCTGCACAAATGGGTGAAGTCTGACACGAGTGAACATTGTTCTGGTATGGAAAATTGGTGATCCAATGAAACAAAGTGCTGGTTAAGTGCAAAGATTTCCAACTAAAGTCTATCATTAATAATGTCCAATACCAGGCTGTTCTTATGTCCCAAGAGCTTTTCTTGGGAAGAAGACATATTATGATTTAATCAAATAATATAGGTACTAGGCTATGAATAGTTAAAACATGATCTAGGATAAAGTGGGTTATCTTTGAACACAGAAGACCACAGCTGGCAAGAAAGCTAAAGATGGAGGAGCTTCATTGATTGAGCTCTGTATTGTGTGTACCCAAGAGTGCAACAGTAGGAGGATCTCTGATTACTTTTGAGAGATGAGCATTTTGGGCCCCCTAAGTCTTTCCACTCCTTTAAAAATGAGCACAAAAGTAATTCTTCTAAAGTGTCTTGTTAGATTAGGAGATGCGGTTTGATATCAAACAAACCCTTGGTCTTTGTGCACTACAGGAAACATGATTGATAGCCAGAGGAGGATAAGTTATTTCATAACAGAATTTGAAGGTAATTTGAATGTGAAAATGAGATTTTCCTCTGTACTTCCTGCAGTACAAATACAGAGAAGCCTTCCTGAGAGACAGAGGCCAGCAGATTGGATTCCTCAGTGCAAATGACGATCCCAAAATCAGACATGTCCTCAGAGTGGGGAAACTCCAGAGCGACCTCCAGTACAGGAGTGATTGTGCCCTAAACATGACACAGTTCCAGAGTCATCTCAACCAGCCAGGATTCCTCCATGCCAAGAGAAGCCAGCAGCTTGCAAGCAATGTTAACTACAGGCAGCCCTTGCACCAATACATTTGTGACCCTGAGCAGCTAAATGTGAAACATGCAAAGCAGGCCTACAAGCTGCAGAGTGATGTAAGTGTGGCTGAGTGACATGGTCCTTCCCTGGGCTGGGGGCTGTCTGTGCAATCTCCTTTGCAAACCTTACCTGCCAACAAGATCACCTTGAAAGAATCACAGTCTGCTTGCTAAAATTTAATATTTTGTTTATTATTGACTCTGCTGCTCCTTTATTATTCTCTCTCCTGAATACCCAGGGTGTGGTTTGGTTAGAGCTCAACAAAATAATACATCCTGGTGCATGTTTCATTCTCTCAGATAAAATACAAGTCTGACTTGAACTGGCTCAGAGGCATTGGCTGGACTCCCCCAGGCTCTCACAAGGTTGAAATGGCAAGAAGAGCTGCTGAGCTGGCATACCTTCGGGAAATGGGATTGCTGCAGCCTTCTACTCAGCACAGACCTGGAGCTGTAAGTAGAGCAAACCATCCTTCTCACAAATCCCAACAGCTCTGTTCCTTACCTGCACACATCCTGTCTAACACTTTTGAATGCTCCCTGGAGTCTACAGCTCTCCATATTACCTGAACAGGATATGTGCACTTCCCTCATGAAGCTTTGTGCCTTAGTGTACATCTTAATTTGAAGGAACCATTGAAGGGAATTCAGCAGTGTCATGTCAGGATGTGTTTCCCCCAACTTGTGGATGATGTCAGATCTCCAAGTGTCCTAGTACCTCTGAGGAAAGCAGAAGCAGAGGTAGAAGGGACTCCCCATGGAACTCCCATTCTCTTTTCCTAATTTCATCAGGAGCCATGTGTTACCATGTAATTCAGTGTTGCCATGTAATCTCCACTGGCAGCCGTATTGACAGGCTGGGTGTAGGCTCCTGACAGATAATATGCTATGGGAGGCTTTGTGCAAAGGGGCAATGCTCCAGTCTCCTCTGCTTCTGTCTAGCTCAAGGTTAAAGATATTACAAGCAGGGATCTTCCAGGCTTTCCTTCTGTCACAGGGATGACTCCCAGTCTGCAGTGTCCCAGCACAAGAGAGCAGAAATCCATACGGGAATCTTGTAGCCCTTACAGTTAGGAACCATTCAGCTACAAGAAAAGAGAAGCACTGCACTTCAAATAATTTGATCATTTAGTTGTTAACTTTGGTAAGAAGTCAAACAATAATCCAGACCAAGAGAACCAGTACATCACAATGATTTACATCCCCATCTGAAAAGTTACTCAGGAAATAAGTGAAAACTATGGTTGAGTAATGGAGGCAGTGGGAACTGCTGTTACTGATAGTAGTAGCAGTATCTTCATAAGTCAAAGGTATGATAATGACCTGATGGTCCCAGGGAAACCTACAGGTGTGCAATCCATGTGGAACTCAGGTGTTTGCTGGTTTGCTTCTTATTTCAAAATAGAAACTAGGACTTGAGCACATTTTGTCCTTTGGTATATGAGGTATCTAACTTACATGAACAGGTCCATTTTTTGCCCTTCTCCACAGCAGAAATTCACTCTATGCAGAACAGTGATTTAGATTTTCCTCACTTTTTTGCCAGTTGTGTAATTTTGAATATGAAAATACTGCTACAGAATAATAGCTAAAACCCTCCCCTATCCACTGGCTGGTTTCACACAATTTTTTGGGTTGTGATTTTGCAGGACCAACTGGAGACAGAAGGATCTCAGCAAGTTGGAGTCAATCCTGATGCTTCAGAAATTCTGCAAGTCAAGAGAAGGCAAATGCAGCTTTATCAGAAGTAAACAGAAACATGACATAACATAAATAGATTTTCATCTTGTCCTGCAAATCATGTAGCTTTTTCAGATTTATGTGAAACACAATAGATGGCATTTAAGAATTTTTGTTTTAAGATGTAACCAAAACATTGCAATTTATAACTGATATTTTTATTTTTGTGTGGATACTTTGTGATTTATCACTGAAAGTATTACAGATTCTGCTATTTATTTTAAGCTGTAAATGAAATTAGTACTAGATGACTGACAGGCTCAGCTTTGTACCATGGATGGTAGAATATGAAATAATTTATATTAATAAATCAGGTGACTCTTATTCCATGTTTGTAATTTTTGGAGATTTTTATGTTCCTTGAATATTGGCACCATTGACCTAAGAGAGTACAAAAACACAATTCAAGTGGTTTAAGAGATGAACGAGTTGAAGGCCAGTGGGAGAAAAATTATCACTGACTTGCCAAAGGCAGGTCTTCTAGCAGACTCAGGGAATCTGTTCTAGAATATCAGGATGTATTCAGGTCACAATCAATTCTTCAGTTTTTTTCAAACCTTCCGAAGTAAAAAATCAGAATTACTCTTTGCAGTAGTAAAAAATCAGAATTACTCTTTGCAGCTATTGACAGATTAGGTAGCTGCTTAGAGAATGTTGTAAACCCTGGAATTCAAGTGAAAGTGACTATTTAAAATAGTGAGATCACTATTTTAAGAAGCTGACTCTTCACAAACAAGTCTATTCTTTATATCCTGATTTAATACCAATCCCTTGTTTTTCAAATTTTTGTGCAGAATCATTGGGCAAAAGTTACACAATTTGACAGGTACATCTTATGAGAACTCTCAAATTATCCAATGGCTTTAGACAGATTTTTAATAGTATTTAGTACTACTAGCTCTCACTGGTTAAGTACATATAAACCATTGTAGATCTGGAGCACAACATGTAATAATTCTCTAGTCAGAAATAAGGTGGATAATTCTAGTACTGAAAGTTTGTTTGGTTTTTCAATCTGAAATGCATCACTAATAAAATTTGTAGTTATTTACCCACAAAAGTGCTTTTAAAAATAATTGTCCTGCTTGATCCTCTCTCCTCAGGAAATTCCCAATGGCTGCAATCTTGCAAACTCAGCCACATGGTGATTCTTATGTGTGTGAAAAATGGTACTGGCTTTAAGAGCACACACCAATAGCTTTGAGGTGTCAGGGTCCAATGAGTGCACAAAAAACACACCTTAGACAGGAGCATGAGGGGAAGAGGAAATGTCTGGTAGCAGCTGAGCTGGGAGAATTTTCACAGCTAGAAAAGCAGATCTAGAAACATGATATCAGGGTCTTTCATTGTTTGGGGAAGAAATTGAGTAGCTTTACTTTCTGATCTGTTCAGCTAAAAAATGTGAGCTTACTTCAAAGCCCACAACAGAAAAACTGTCACTGACAGTCTAGCTAACACTCTTCAGGCTATTTTCAAGATGGTGATGAGGGATGCCCCATGTAGGCCATGAGAAAATATCAGCAATATTTTTTGTCAAAGATGAGGGAATGAATAAAACCAGTAAAACTCTCAATCTTACCATTTGTCATTCCAAAGCTCTCTCCTACTGACGTGACCTCGATGAATACTGAATTACAGCATTAATCCAACTGGTGAATTTTGTCACCTGGGTATAAACTCCTGGCTTGTTTTTTAACCCACATCCCTCACCCCAGCTCACAAGGCCATATACGTAGTAGGAGCCATTTGCTACACAAGTCAGTGGGCCTCCAGAGTCTCCCTGAGGAAGGAAAGCACACATGTTCAAAGCATGAAGCAAAATAGTAACCAAAATCAGAATGCTTCTCTCTCATCACAAGACTTTGAAGCTATAATGATGTTTTTTTCCTGACAGATGTACCATCAGATGCTGCTTAGCCCTTAAGTGGACTTGCAGTTCTGTGATCAAGTCAAATGATACCAGACTTTTTGGCTGTAGGTTTTAATTTTTTTTTCTGGTCTGTGACATAAATCTGACAAGGTCACATGAAATTTCCCAGGTGTGAAAGTACCAGGAATTCAGATCCTGAACTCAGAAAGATAGAGATGGGATCCCTGGCATTAATGAAAACTCAAGCTCTCTCACACTCCTCAAAATAGCCTTATTCTGAGTTGCTTACTTGAATTTTTTTTTGTTGTTTTATTTCTGATTTCTATTGCAAAATATGTTTTACAGTGGTAATTTGCACCTTAGGAAGTGTTGTCCAAACTGTTTCCTACCTTTCAATGGTATAAGTATGAACTTGTTTTACATTTGTGTTAGCTGTAATGAAAAGAAACATCAATACTGACTCCCTGCAAGTCTTAGCTCTGATAGTGAAAATCAGATTAGAATTGCCAGTCAAAGTAGAGGCCATAACAAAACTGAGGGGAAAAAAGAACAAGTTTTCAAGTTATTATGACAAACTGCCTCAGAAGTCTCTTGATTCCACAGATCTGCCTGTAGGTGACACTGGCAATATTAGCTCTAAGGATGTACAGCTCAAAGTGTACTGCAGAAAAGCTGTTGAAATACACTGATGTGAGAACAGGTACATATGCAGCACATTGCCAAAGTTCTGCACAGCCTGACTCTTTACACAAAAAAATTAGTGTTCAAGTACAGAAAAAGCCACACACCTGACAAGAATCGATTCCGGGTTTCCGAAGACGTCCTGCACAAAACATGCTATCGTCCAGTTTGTCATGATGTATGTTGGGTTCATTGCATTTCCTCTGCGAAATCAGCCTGACATTGGCATCTAACAGCTGATGGGATGGGTCACCTACGGGATGTGCACCAAAAAAGTGGAGTCACTTTCTTCCCATTCCTGTCATAATTTGTCTTTTATTCAAAATACAAGCTTCCTTGGCAAAAAAATAGGATAGGGGAAGAGAAGGGGGGATGATGCATGTTGTAGCCTGGGAAGGAAAGAACTATCTGGCTGAAATGATAAGTTTCCAATGAGCTGGAACCTGAAGTTTTACTCAGGACAGAGCTGTTGTCTAAATTAAAGTTAAGTCAGGTATTCAGAATTTGGTTCCAATCAGCTCTCTCTGTGTAATCCCGCTTTTCTGAGGTGCTGGTTGTCAGCAGCTCCCAGAGGCCCCCGTGGGACTTTGAGCTGCTCAGCACTTCTCAGACTGGTTCTATTAGATGCTTTAACATGCAAGCTAATGAAACAGATGAAAACTGAAAATCATACAATATTTAAGGGCAATGATTAATTACAGTGAATCTAAAGACATAACTTGACATCTAAAGGCAATAGCCTTAGTTTCAAAGTACTACATCTGTAGATAATTAAAGGTGGTTTATAAGTTTGGTTCTGCTTGAGTTTCAGGAAATATTCCATTTCTGCAGTGATTTCCTGAAATGCTAATAATAGCTCTGCTCAAAGAAGGAGCCATTTAGTTTGAACACATACAGGGTACTTGATATTCTTTGTTGGGGGGAAAAGCCATAAAATCCCCCTTACCCTTTTTAAGAGGGACTTTATTTGGAACTTTAAAAAAAGTCCATTAAATTCTGTTGGTGCATTCTGATCAAATGAACACACTTGTCCCTTGTGGAGTTCAATGGGAGTTATGTGAAGGGAGAATTCAGTCCCATGGATTGTATCAGGCTGTTTCAGTCACTAAGCACTAGGACACCTACTGCAGCCTCAGTGACAGGTTTTCCTTCTGCTGCTTCACAGCAACACATCAATCAGAACATGAGAAAATGCATTTTTCAGAAAATTGCCATTACAGTTTTTTAAGCATAATAATTTCTCCCCTTAGGATTTACCATGGGCAAGAAAGGTTTTTGGATAGAGCTGGTTGAACTTGAAAAGCTTGGGAATTTTTTTTTATTTTTCAGTACATCTGAAGGTCCAGATGCTGCTTCCAAAAAGCTTTATCTGACCCAATGGGCTGGAAAAACATGTGAAAATTCCTGTCTTTCTTGGTGCTGTCTTGAAGCACACAAGCTATACGATAGCCTCTCTTGATACTTCCTTGCTTCTGTAGCTGGCTTCAGATGAAACCATGACATGGAGAGTTGGATGGCAGGCTAAAAAATGCATCAGGCATCTTATCAGAACTCTGACAGGTTTGGTTGATTTATCAGTTGGAGATTTCTGCTAATGAGTAATTTTCATGGCATGGTTTAGCTGAATTTATTTTTTAATTCCATGTCTTGGTTTCACCAGTGTCTAGTTCCTCATTTGGGTCTGGAAATTGCTACTGAAAGTAGCAGCCCACCTTGCCACTGGAGTACCCACCAAAATCCTGTTAGCCCACAAGTACCTGTCTCTGTGTCACCCCATCCAGCAATGAAGCAGGAAGTTCCAGCAGGAAGGAAGAAGTCTGGGAGACATGCTATTTTCACATACTTTGTTTCCACTGCGCAGTAGCCATCAACAGGCTGCAGTTTAAGCAGTGCTGGAGAGGAGATAAACAATAACAAAAATATTTGGAGCTAATTTTGATCCCTAACTATTGTTAGCAGTTGTTACCATGCCAAGCTGCATAAACCCAGCATCCCATTTTCCCCCCTATGCTGGACCTGTTCCCATTGTTTGTTCCTCCTGAGCAGTGACTTCTGCCTGCCCATCACAATTTACATCCCAAGATTCAAACAGGTCTAGGTCAAAATTTGGCCTGATTATTTCCAGAGCATAGCATCAATGAGAATTTTACATTCACTTTGGTGGGAGAGAGGCACTTCAAACAACAAAGGTTGGAGGTGAGCCACGTGAGTATCAAATAAAGGATTTACCGATATCATTGTATAGGGCACGACCCATCTCCTCTCTGTATTTGTCATGTAAAATTACTTCCACTGCATCAAATATTTGCTCATGATCCTCTTTCTTCTTGAGGTTTTGCTTGCCAAGGGCTACTTGGATCTTTGTTTCTAGGTTTCTGGGGGAAAAAAAAAGTCATTTATATACAGACATTTTTTATCAGTGGGGGTACACTTTTAGTAACAGGAACTCACATATTTCTTCCTGTTGTAAAGCTTGACTAGAAGATTTCCTAAAATCATTATAGGAAGGCTTAGATAGGAAAGTAGTGATATTGGAAAATGCTTGTTCTCTTAACTTGTCACAATCATGAAATAAAGTGATTTTGAGCTGCAATCAGCTGTAATTAAGCTGATTTTCTTTGCCTTTTAGGGCAGAGCAGCAGCGTGCACAGTCTATTACTGTGGCAGTGATGACGAGGGGCAGCTCATGTAGCCATGACAGTAAAGTTGCTTGCCATTGTCTGAGCATATTTAAAATTATATGTGTTGAAATTATTTCCAGTCTGTAATCTACCTGTTTCCTAGGGTGATGGTTTCCAACTGATTCAATACAAATGTTGGAGGAAATGTAGTATTCTAAGCTAGCTAATGCAGAAAAAAATTAAAGCTATGCACATATTTAGACTGTTTTGAAGAACTTAATTCTGATGTAATAGGTGATGCTGCTTATGGCATCCCAATATCTCCTGAGGTTTGCATAGAGTTCTTTTACACATTGCAAAATCTTCCCTCCTTTTTTACTTTCCTCCTTTTTTCCTCTCACACAACTTTTTTACCTCATTTTATTTAAGTGGGGACTAAGTTTGTTATTTCAGCAAGCACCATTTTCAAGTATATAAACATTTTAATGCAGGTATTATTTTTTTCCCTGTCCACATATATGTTTTCCTTTCAATTTGACTCCCAGCAATCATTTTGATTGCAAATATTTTGGATACCAAGCTGCCTTTACTAGCCCTCCTGATTTTAATACATTTGTCTACCCTAATGATAGGACATGCACTTACTCAAGGCAGTGTGCAGCAGTAAGAACCCAGCATGATTTAATTAGCACTCCACCACAGAAATGTTTATTCCCATCTGGAGTCTGTATCTGCAGAGATGCCATCCAGGGATGTTTTCCAGCTGTAGCCTTGGATCCACCATAGATCTTCTTGAGTGTCCTACGAACTTCTGGTTGTCCACATGTTTGGAATACTTCAGGGGGGTCTGTAGGGGGCTCTGTCGGGGTCTCTTCAGCTGAATTGGAAGAGACAGCAGATGTATAATGCAGAGTTAGTATCAGACTGGAAGATTTAAGCAGCAGGGAGTCACCTGCTGCTCTAGACCACCTACGTGCTGCCAAATCACTTGATTCTAATTCTTTACCCGCGCAGAGTGAAACATCACAGTATTCCCAATCCACTTCATTATTTTTCCTGATGTAGCACCAGGGTTTTTCATCCTCATCAGGATTCCTGAAGGGGACAGTTGAGAGAATCAGCCAGCAGGAATGGGGAAATCTCCATGAAACTAGTGAAGGAGCTGAGGATTCTTAGGAAGAAGCTTCATGTTCCCATATGGGAGATGAACAAAAAATAATATTTCATAAGATTGACAAAGAAGATGCTGGAGCGAGGCATAAAGTACTGCCATATTACTATTCCCTATCTTAGCCATAAGAAAAATGTGAGACTGGTTCAAAACAAAGAAGGCACCTTCTGGAAGCCTCATATCAGCATGGTTAGAGAAGGTATCTCTAACATTCTGGTGTTTTATGGGCAGACAGTGTCTAAAAAGATGGGAGATCTTAACACCATTAGTTTCTCAAATTCATGAGCAGTTTGTCCTCAAGGATCTCTTTGATACAGACCTCTACATCTGCTTCTTCAAAATATTACCTGCAGAAGTTGTGTTCACCAATGCCATATGAGTCAGCATCCTCCATAAAGGCATTAAAAGGATGGTCCAAGAGATGGTGGGAATTCCAGTGCAGGCAGGTCCTGCCATTTTCTGCTTGGCTCACTCTACCTCTATAAGTAGAGGAGTCCTCTTCATAACAATCATTTGGTCCTGTAGAAAGACAATGACTGAAATGAAATTATGAAAATGATTTTTGTGTTGTTCCTTGCTCAAAGTGGTTCCTCTTCCTTCCCTTCCTCGTCCTGCATTCATTTTATGGAGGATCAGAAGTACCTACTGGGCCAAGTAATTATGTTCCTTATTGTACACAGGGCCAGAAATTAGAATAATGTCCCAACATCTGTCCATCTTCTACCTTGACTGACTTCAAATGTCACCCATCAGAAGTAGTCCCCTCAGCCTGGGGAGTCACAGGCAACTGGGGGGGCATCTTCACTACATCAGATTTTGAATGTTTAAGGAAATCCCAACATTACTTCTCTTTGTGACGTGTAACCTCTGGGGACCCCAAAGCACACTTAGAAAACACCAAGATGGGAACTCTTTCAAGCCCCTTTGCCAGCAGTAGCTGCAGAAGTCAGCCTCTTCCTCTGATCCACTCTCCAAGATCCCTGGTGCCCCGGTGTAGTCAGGCTCTTGGAGCAGTGACAGGAAGTCACCACAGGATGCTACAGGAATAGCATCAGATGGTCTGGCTGCAGGGGGAAGCCAGCCCCTGGCTCCCTGGAGGTTCACCCCTCTCCCTGAGGGGGTGTGACATACCGATCTCGCAGAATCTCCCTCTGAAAGGTTCAGGGCACTTGCAGGTGAATTTTGATCTGTATCTGTTCCGTATACAGGTGCCTCCATTTTTGCAAGGGTTTGGGCTGCACTGTTTGGATGCTGTCAATGTGGAAAACACAGAACAGCCTTGTCAAAGTGCTGAACACTACACAGCCTCTCGCATGCCCAATGGAAGCTGGGGAGAGCTCCCACTCAGCCTCTTGGCTTTGAGTTCTCATGAAATCTTGTAAAACACGTATCTCTGGGGGTTTTACCAGCTACTGAACCACCACCCTGCAAACCAAGCACAACTCATCACTGGCCAGTGATGGATGGGAGCTGCAGCATTACTAGGGAAGGATCACCCTCTGCAGTGGGTGATTTCCCACTGCAGACTGGCCATAGTGCTGTCCCCACCACAATTTGTGCCCAGCTGAGTACTCACCGCGCTGGCAGGAGGGTCTCTTGTAGGGAGGCTTGCAGCTGCACTTAAAATAAGGTGGGGTTAATATTACCAGGCAGTCACCAAAGTGGCAGTTCTTCTCCAGACACATGTCCTCCACTGTGGAAAACACACATAAAGTACATCATCAACATTTGTGTGTGCACAGGAGCTGTGCCCTTGAAGGGATCATGGGAAGATACCTTCCCTTGACACTCTAAGGAAGCTTTCATTTGGCACATGTGGACTTGGGGTCTCACTTCTTGTTCAGAGCATCTATGGCAAAAAATCTGTGGTACCAGTGAGCAGCTCCCCACTGCCTGCTTTGCAGGGCATAGAGGAGCACTCCCTGCACTCCTGCAGTTTATTTCACTGGATGCTCTTTAGACAGACTTTGGTCTGGATGAGGTCCTAAGAACTGTGGACATGACTGCTCTGGGCTGTCAGAGCACCCAGCTCAGCAAACAGCGGGTTTATAAAGTTGCAACAGTAGCATTACCTACCAAAGGGAGGAGTGTAGGTTAGCAAAAGAGCCATTACCTTTTTCACATGTAGTCCCACCGTATGGCTTGGGGCAGTGACAGCTGAAGTCACTTCCCTTGGCTTCACACGTACCACCATTCTTGCAGGGGTTGGAGTAGCATGAGTCTGTAGAGGTAAGGATGGAGATCCTTCAGCATCTCAACGTTCACCACCTGCTTTTTCTTCTTGCATTTTGTGGTTGCCAGAGTCTGTCTTCCTTGGCACAGCATCCTCTGTAACAAGTGCTGTGCTTGTGCATCAACTCAGCACCCACAGGAGTGGTATGAGGTGCTGCAGAGTTTGTTCCAAGCTGCAATGGCTCATAGCTTTGGGTCTGGAGATCCTCTACTCCCCTATTACAGAGTTGTAATGAGGCAAGTCCCTTCCTTTGATCAGAGACAGATTTGTCTCTGTGGCATTGCCTCTGGCTGTCTGCCTTCATGGACTGAGTCTGGAGCGATGTGGATTTGGCAATGTCGTATTTGGAACATAGCATTAATCTCCCCTGGAAAAGCCATCCACTACCATTAGACTCTACCATACCTCTGGGTGGCTCTGGCTCAAGGGAGCTGGCACCTGCTGAAAGTCACTTGTGTGCTGCTTCTTACACTGTGCTCAACATCTCCACTGCAGTCCAGGCTGCCAGAAGCAATTGGTATTGGAGACAGCCCAAAGTCAGCTCTGCTGCTTTGTACCAGGGGATAACTTGGAGAATGTTACAGACATCTTCCTGCCTATCCTTTTGAGTCCCCTGAGCAATCTCTAGGATCCTTTCCTGTTCTCCTGAAGTTTGGCAACACAAAAAAATGAAAAGGAAATAAAACCTCTGCAACTGATAAAAGAAGAAGAAAAAAAAATAAAAAAAAAGAAACCTGCTCTACATTTGGTTCCCAGCATAAATACAGAACATATATCCCATGAAAACAGCAATTACATCTTACAGTGTCTATAGACAAATAAGCCTGTGCTTTTTTGTAGTAGCAATCAGAAATGTTCTGCATGATCAGAATCCATCCTGTGAAACCTGGAGATAAAACACAGGATCCTTACAAGAGAAATACAAAGAAGAACACTGCAAATGATTCTCCTAACTCATCCCTTTGATGCAGGCATTTCGAGAGCAGGCTGGCAGCCAGGCCTGCCACACTCATGCTTCAAGCACAGGGTTGGGATTTTACCCCTTCCTTGCCTTCCTGCCCACCCCTGACAAGTACCTGTCATGTAATCGAAGACACCTAAAGATTTCTCCATCCAGCTAAATTCCTCTGAGAGCTCCTGCTGGAGGTTGGTGTCCTGCTTCGCTTCTGTATAGTAGTAGTTCTCATAGTCATCAGTCTCATCTGCAGGGAGGGGTGAAAAGAGAATGAAAGAACAGAGGATTAAAACTGGAACAGGAATTAAAACTGGAAGGAGACAAGCTGTGAAAGAAGTTATTCCTGAGAGGGACAGTACTTTTCCCTTTCAGCTGCTTTGGGATATCAGTGGGTTTAGTGACAATCTTGAGGACCAAAGATGATGTTCAGCTCTTCCTCGGCATAGGCAGAGCTCACCTAGTGCTCAGCATGGCCACCCTGAGTACCGCTGGCCCCAGTGCTGCCCTCGAGGATGCTCCTGAGAGGCACCGGGGCTCTGGCTGCCCAGCTGGCTCCAGTGCTGACTGCCAGGAAGCCGAAGAGGGAATGCAGGCCAGGGCTCTCCAGGCAAAGGCATAAGGAGTTTGGTACCACAGCCAGGGTGGACGATGAGGCTGGTACCAGCACAAAAAGAGATTCAGTCTCCTATAAGAAGAAGGGATTTTCTTTGTCCAGCTGCTTTGCTGACCATCACCACCACTGCTGCAGAGAATGAGGCAGGGCCTTCCCCATCGTGAGGGCCCTGCTGTGTGAGGGTACACAGAGTCCCATCCTGAGAGGAATCAGGGGAAACAGAGTCATCCACCTCCACGACTTTGTGACTTCTGACCCACAAAGCAGCCTTTGACAGCAAGGGCCTGGCACTGCAGCCATGTGCTGTCTGAGGAGCCCATCCCTGCCTCGGCAGCCGCGGCCTACAGGGCCCGGAGCCCTCACGGAGCCCGTGGGGAGCGCGGCTCTGCCAGCCACACAGGGGGTGTTTGATTAAAGTGGACTGGCGGCTCCTGCCACAGGTACAGCTCTTGCCAGTGGAAGCCACTCCAGTGTTTCAAAGACAAGCTATGGTAATGAGCAAAGCTAAGCTACATACAGAGACATTTTAAAAAGCTCTCCCCTAGGGCCGGACCGATGGCCCCATGGATAATGCTCTGCCTTGAACTGATTATCGACTGCATTATCTTAGTTTTCTCTCCTCATTCATTCACTTGCAGCCTTTATCTTTATTCTTTCTTTGCTTCTGAAAAAAAGAAAGAAATTCCACGTTTGTACAATGGATGTTTTATATTTCATATTAAAATAGAACCGTCTTTTTTTCTTCTCTTTTTTTTTTCTCCTACATACCAACTCTCGTTTCTCACCAAAAAAAAAAATATAGAGGAAAGTTTCACCTCATTTATTGCTATGTCAAGTCAAGACTCCTTTTCCTCAGCTCATTATTTCCACAGGAGCCGAGTCTCGACTATGTGCAAGTGTTGCAGAAGTGTACGCCTTGCTGAGGAACAGAAGGATCTTGCTGAAAGATAAGGACATTGTCTACACCGAAAAAAATTAAAATTAATGTGATGTAGTTAAGGAAAAAAAACAAAAAGGAAGTTTTGCCTGAAATGCAGCCTCCAAGTTCACTTTGTTGGAGAGGAGATTTTGCAAACGACTTGAGGTTGAGGGAACTGTCTGAAGTAGTCTGATTTTGTATCCCCTGTTTATTTTCAGAATCTTAGAGGGGCATGCTGGCTTTTATTCCACAGATGCTGTCTGAAGGATGGGGTATCCTTTTTTATGTAAAAATATACCTGCTTAAAGTTATGAAGGATGAACGGGGGAGAGATGGCTGAGAAAGGTGGAGTGCAAACATGCCAGCATGCTTTACAGAGGACTCTCATGAGTCAACAGAGGAAAAATTAATGCCCTGCATGAGGACAAATGGCTAAGCCATTGTAGAATTATCTACCCTGGTTTTTAAGCCAACTGCTCTGTGCGTGTTATTAAGAAATGGCACCACTGTCACTTGATTTTTGTTTGGCATGATTTCTCAGCAACAGATTAATCATTTATTAAGATCACTTATGTAATTACTTGACAGGTTATGAACGATTTTTAAGTTCAGCTCTTCTGTAAACAAGGTGGCCAAGATGTAATTCACGAGATTTGGGGGCACAATCCCCCATCTGAACTGATGGGGCAGTTTTGGGAGAGGCCATAGCACACCTGCTGAATTTGGCACCCAGCAGCCCTTGAAGAGGGCAGCTTCAGGTAGAGAGAGCTGAGGTAAAGCAGGCAACCCTGAGCAACCCCCTCAAGGGCTGGCAATTACCATTTCAAGAAATTTAATAGCCAAGGCCTGGAGTTCAGGGTGCATGTGGAAAGGGCTCAGAAGACATCAGCAAAGCCTTTTGGGTACCCTGTCCCTCATGTGGGTATGGGAGTCAGGAAGCTGAGGTTACTACATAGGAGACCAGCCAAGGTGATGTAAGAGTGCAACAGATCTGAGAAAATGACCAGTTCCTCATTGCTAACCCTCTTCATGAAACTGAGAAACAGACACAGCTCCTGCAGGTCACATGAGTGATGTTTCCCATCTCCCAGCCGCTCCATGTCATCTCCAGCTGCATGAAGCAGTGAAAAACAAAGACCAGAAAACCCTCACTGGGGCATATGATATCAAACTACGAGATGTCTTCTTATTTATCACTTTTTTGACACTAAATAACTATTTGGCTTCCACATGTCTTATTTAAGAAGTGCTCCCATTCCAAATTTTTAAATTATTCATAACAAGCCATAGGTTTAGTAAAGCAAAAACAACACTTTTTTTATCTGAGCACATAATTAAAGCACAAAGTCTGATACACTGGTTGATTTAAACATATTACTAAATCAGAGTGTTCGTTCTTTGTAAGTGCTGGAAAACCTTAACATGCTTAAAAAAGCAGTGATCTGACATTTGTCACTGAAATGTGACTATTACATGAAATTAAATTAGACATCCTGCATGCAAATTTTCAAAGAATAACTTTCCTCTGTGTAGTACAAAAAAACCCCCCATAATTGATAGACAGAGATTGACTTTTAAAGCTTCAAATCAGCTTTGAGGTCCGGGTGATCTTTTAAACTGTACAAGCTTTCATCTGCAGTTTTTCACATTGCCAAGAGCTGTCAATCAAGCGATGGATTTCTGATCAATATCCCCTTGTTCATTAGCTGACACGGGCTCTCTGTTACGGAGAGAACAGATACCCCAATGCCGACAGTCACACTGGTTTCAAAACCTTCCCTGGATCAAGTGATGACTAATGTTCCAAGTGGGAAAGTGATGCATTAGGATGCCATCGGGTGACCTGAATTGCGAGGTAACTTTGTTGGACTGCAGTTGTCAAGATGAGTGATGTGCAGAGTTAAAGCCTATTGCCAACACACATCAAGAGTGCCAGAAAGTACCCAGCATTTATTCAAGCTCTCTGAACCTCTGGAGACTGACTGAAATCTGGCCTAATTTAAGCAGGATGAGTTTTCCTACCACCCCCCTAAATACTTTTTGTCCCCTGCTCTGAGATTATTGCAGTGTTATTTTTATGAGGCTGAAATCCTGACTGTATTTTAAATAATGAGATATTCCCCATTTACTTCTGCAGAGATGAGACCTCACAGTATTTCCTCCCTTCCAAGCAGGCTGTGGCTGGGAGTAGCTGCAGCTTCAGAAAGAAGGGAGACCAGCTAACAACAAAGCCAGAAAGCCTTTCAAATAGTTTTGTGTCTGTTACTTAAAAGCAGTTTTGCAGCACTTTTTCCTCAGAGGGATGGATGTGGGGTGAAGGGGAATCATGATGGCTGAAGAAGTGGAAACTTTAAGGGGGATGGGAAGTAGGAGATTGTAGGAACAGTGGGGGGACAGATGTAAGGACCATACACCATAAGGCAGGGAATGAGTTAAGAAATTGTTAAAGAGATAAGCTACCATCAAAAGGCAGATCAACCAGTTTGCACAAGGCTATGTAAACCCTGCATCAAGTGCACGACTGTGGCCAAATATTTGCAGAACCCAAATACTGAGCTCAGACATAAAAATAATTTGGAAATTTGTTTTCTACGCACAGGTTACTAGAAAAGCAACATCAGTCCAAATACCACTGGACTGAACAGGAATGCAGATGAATAATCACTGCATACTAAAATCCACCATATTTTTGTGCAGGAAAATCAGCAAAATGATTGTCATATTTAAGTAGATATGCATTATAAACTCAGACATTGAAATCAAGAGAAGGAAGAGCAAGGCTTACCTGCAAAAATACTAAACTTATCAATAAAACCATAATCTTCTACATGGCCCACATAGACTGTGAAAGGATATACAAATCCTCACACATCCTACATGTCCTCACACAATATTCATCACAGCTTTTCCCTTATCAACATCTTAATGTGACACAGCCTTTAACGATTTTTACTTGTATGGGCTTGTTTCTGAATCTTCTAGCACTTGGGACAAAGCCTTGCAGAGCTAAGTTCCACAGTAAGTTGCATGCTGCAGGGGAAAGTCAGCCTTCATTTATTTGACCTCCAGTTTTGATCCCCAACTATGCTCTTTGTTCATCCTTCTATGAGGTTTGCAGCCCAGCATCATGACCTCTCCTCCAGACCATGGGCCACTGTCACCTACTGGTCCCCAAAGCACATGAAGGCAGAGAGTGACAGAAAAGTCATGGTTTGGGACAGAATTGAGAGTTGCAGGTGTGGTCCAGGAGAACCCTGTGATCAGCTGCGTGTTGATACTGCTGCTGTACCTCTGTTTTTGTTTGCAGTGTGTCAGACACACTCCTGGCTGGGACATGATGCAGCGTTGTCTCCTGCAGCACACGTGGAGGTCTGAAAGCACTCACCATATTACTTGTCCAAAGTCAAACAGACTTTCTGCTTGATCACAGACCATATTTTAAGCACAGGAAGGCTCTCCATGAAGTTAAAATAATTCAGCACTGGGCCCTAGTGAGGGGTCTGGATGAACCAGGTTGCCAGCCTCTCAGCTTTGTGGCAGGCAGAAGTCGAAATGATGAAACTGAAACCACTTACCTTCCATTGTGTTGCCCCAAAGGGAAGAATGGGAAACCTGCATGAGATAATAAAGGTCAGAGAGTCATTTTCTGGATAAAACAGAAGGCAGCACAGAGCTTTGCTTACAGTACAAAGTTCTGTTTGCCCCTAATGTTGGACATCCAGATAAGGCTGTCGCCCCCCTCCCCGCACTTTGGAGCTAACTGACCTAGATTTTTAGGGCGCTTTGAAAAGGGTAACAAAATGTCAACAGCCCATGGGAGAGGTCTGGCTTTTCCAAGCATACGACCTAAGCGGCTGGGCTGGTCTGATTTGGGGCAAACATGACCTGAATGAGTTAAGTTGTCTCTTTGCTTATGAGGTCATGGCACACTGGCTATTTGTCCAACTTCTCTGAGCTGCTGACAGAGGCCACGCTCCAGCTGGCTGCCAAAGCTGGAGGCTGGGAGGTGCCTGGGCATGGCAGAGCAGATATTGGGCAGTGCAGCACTGCCCAGGACCTTACGCCTGGTGCACCCAGTGGGACCTGGACCCCTGAGCTGGAAGGCTGTTAACAATCTTTGGATGTAGGAGAATATTTCTGGCCCTCTCCAGGAGGAAATGCCTTGTGTCCCACCTCCAACGTGGGGCTCCAGCCTTTCCTGTTTGGCTCATGATCAAGGGCAAGCAACAAAAGGGAACAGAAGAAGAAGGAAAACAGCACTTAGCCTTTGAAGAGTGTGAGTGAGGTTTGTCTGAAAGGAAAGGCACTGACTTTACACCAGGACGCATCCCCAGCGTGACAATTTCCGTTTGCTTTTCCTCTTGCTCTAAATCCTAGCTGAGGACAGGATTACCTGCCTGCAGTGAGGATATACATGCTAACAGTGGGTGTGAAGGAGATTTGAAGCTGCTATTCTTCATCCCTCACATAATTTTAGGGAGTAAAACGCATTTCCAAACAATTTAACACACATAGTAAAGACAGCATACACATGCAATTATTATGTGCACCTATGCACTGCTACAGATACAATTAACTGTAAATATATGCCCTGTTTAGTCACACATTAAACACTGAAGAAAGACATTCTTGGATAATGCTGGTTGAGACTAAGAACAAATGAATCAGAAGCAATGAATAAGAAACAGGACAAAATAAAAAGCTCAGAATTCGCATTTGTGAGTATTATCTGGAATATATAAATGAACTTTTGCTTCAGGCACCTTTGCATCCCTCTTATGTTTGAGCCAGGGAGAACAGAAACTCCAGTTCTCCCCTTCCCCACTGACTTTAATGAGAGCAATGTCCCCTGAACCACTCAGCAGAGCCCCTCCCCAGGTGCATTTGAGTGAGCCACACACGTACAGAACTAAATCCTTTGCAGCTGGAAGGACACACATCCTCACACAATTGCCCCTCCTGAATGAGTGTGGAGATGATGGTAAATGAGAAGGTTGTAAAAGCTCTGTCCTTGGTGTATATGTTTCTTGAGTGCAGGTACAGCATTCGTCAGATCCTTTGCCAGACCCCAATGGAGACCACATAAAGCAAAGGTCTAATTGCTCCATTTACAATTAGTGATAGCATTCATCCATAAACACAGACCAAAACAAACCCTGCAAGTGTACTCTTCTCTTTTGGAGGAACAGATGAAACAAAGAACAAGGAAGCAGCACTGGGAGCAGGATGATGCAAGAAACATTTCATCTCGCTCTCCAGCTCTCCGTGCTGCCCTGCTGTTGTGTTTGCCTTATGGGGTTGGAAGGGGTTTGGCTCTGAAAGGTTTGACTGAGTGAGTTTGTCCCTGCCCTGGGGGAAGCCCTTGGCACTCCAGGGAATGCTGGAGTGTTTCAGGCTGAGTGAGGTACACCAGGCTGTTCTTTGCCTCAGTTTCCCCAGCTGTAGGGTGGAGATGACAGTTTAACAATACTCATACCCTGAGAAAATAGGAAAGATGAGAGATGCAGCATTGTGCTACGCTACTTTCTTTCCCAGGCTATTCACCTGCTGCTCTGTCCAAACATGGGTAGAGCTGACCACAGAAAGGCAGCTACCCTAAACTGCCTCTTGCAATAAAGTGGTGCCCTCAACGATGTGCAGGTTTACAGTATCACCCTTCAGAGTGGGCAATGGCTTGGTGGCTGGTGACTGAGTCTCAGATTTTGATTCCTGCTTTTGGATGAAAGCAGTCTGCTGCCACAATATAAATATTACTGGGAACAAAGGCTTCTGGAGCACTCAGCATAGAGTCCAGGAGTTAAACACAATCTTTACTGTAAAGCTCCTGCATCTTCTTTTGTGCTGCAGCTCTCGCTCCTCGTGTGCCTGTCACAAGCTGCAGCAGCAGAGCCACAGGGGACAAAACCTCTGGCAGAGCTGACTTCTCAGCATGGAGGGTTTTCTCCTCTGTCCTGGGGTCCCCCGGACCACTCACCAGCCCACACTGGTTTTGAAGCAATTTCACCCCTGCTAGCCAGGAGAGGGCCAAATTTTCACTTTTTGACTCATGGCCTGAAGCTTGCCACGGTGGTGTGCAGCACAGGAGGAGGAAGAACTCACTCCTTCCCTCCTGTGTGCTGGAGCTCTCCCCTTCATTTCCTCCAGGAGAGGATGGGGGATGCAGGATGTTAGAGATGGATACAGAAGAAGGCTGTCAGGAGGGATGCACAGGATGGGGGTCCGGGAGGGGGCTGCAGGGGCAGAGAAGGCAGGGCCTCCTGCCTGCAGTGCCGTATTGCTAGTGGCCAGCAGAGGAGGATCTTGTCCTTCCGACGAGGTGCAACACTGAGCCCAAGGAGGAGCAGGATTTGAACAAAAGGAAGGGGGGCGGGGGGAGAAGAAATTAGACCGTGGGCTGGTTTCACCAAACGGTCTCCTTGCTGCAGCTCGACACCGATACTTTGTGTGCTCTCTCAAGGGGGAATAAAATCACTGGATTCTGTTCATAGCAGTTCTGCAGTGATGAGGGACAGAGCTGCAAGTATTTGCAGAGAGCAATTTTAAATTTTACTACATCAGTCTCATAAAAAAGAAACTCTACCAAAAAAAAAAAAAAAAAACCACAAAAGCCCAAAACAAAGCCCAACAAACCCAAACAAACAAAAACCCCCCAAACAGTAAAAAGGAAAAAAAGCTAGGAGGGACATTTTACATGGGTACAGTGCACTGCTGACTATGGAGCCAACTACATTTATAGATCTCCTAGAAAAAAATTGTGAAATTCAAAATATCCTAATTTCACCTGATCTTTGTTGTATTTTGTCACTGTAAAGATTAGTACTTCACTAAAAGTTCACTTCTTCAAAAAGAACCTTCAAAATTTTGCTAAATAGATTTTTGTACTAATTACATTGCACATACATGATACATGCAATTTTTCCATTTCAACTCCTTAAGAAAGAAAGACCAATGAAATGTAATAGATTCAAACAGAATAGATGTAATAGATGACAGAACCAGGAGCTGTCTTTATCTCAGGATGGAATCCTATGGCTCTTTCTCAGACAAAAATGTCCAGTTAATCTCTAGCAATTCTTTCTGAACAGACCCAGGAAGATTCGGCCCCAAATTCAAGGGAAGTTATTTATGGCTGCCAGGGCCATTCTCCAGTTGAACTGTTTATTGTGTCCTGGGTACTTTGCTACCTCTTATTGCAGCAAAAATGAATCACTAAAACACAAAGGCAGGTGGAGAAGGAGAGCAAAAGGTAACAACCCATGGTTATGCTGTGAATTTACATCTGTGCAAAACAGACTTCCAGAGAAAACAGTGAAATCACTCAAGCTTGCATGACAGAGTAGCAAGAGAGAAAAAAATTAGCCCTATACATACACAGACACTGCAACAAAGCACTAGAGGAATTCCAGTATGAAACTGCATTTGTAGGAATTGGCTTATTCACTCAATTGCATTAAGTCCTGCAAATTCTCTTGCAACTTGTCATGAAGTGGCCTCTGTGGCAGAAAAACAAAGATTATGCTTTCGTTTGTTCATCTGTGCAGTCACTGCTTTGCAGCCAAGAAGGAGGTGGGATGGGGTTGAACTGGAGAATGAAGATGGATATTTGATCAACTTCCATCCACAAGTGACACAAGCCATGAAGGAGCCACGAGGGCAGACACAGCTACTGCCTTCTCGTAGTGAACCCCTTGATCCTGCTGACAGCTCTCAGTAGGAACCCTTGTCTGGGCTGCTTGCCAAAGGAGGAGGGAATCGACAGTTCTGATGCTCTTACAATCGGCCAGATTTTTGCCTGCAACCATCTTGGGTAGTGACAGTCTTTGAACTTCAAGGGAAAGTGGCTTTTCCAGCAATGACATTGTATTTCTCAGCCAAGGCCATGGTTGCAGGATAATGAAAGCAGGGCATATTATCATCTGGAGCACACATGCAACACATGTTGTGTTTTTAGCCTGGGAAACCATTCTCAGAAAGGATTCCACGAAAACCTCTGAGCTCTTCACTTCTAACAAGACATCTCCTGCCTCCACAATGAACTGTAATTTGGGCATCAGAGTAAATGGTGTGTTCCTTATCAACCAGTCCCAGAGTACCCAGAGAAGTTCACACTTAAAATCTTTATTTTGCTGATTATTTAGTGGTGAACCTTTCCCATGGTAGCTCCTGATACAAGACCCACAGGGATCCAAAAAAAAAGTCAAGACCCTTCGGAGGCACCACTGAAACCAGCTTGGTCCTCTGCTCAGGAGTTGCCTGCTCCTGTTTTCCAAGAGATCAAAGTTTCCAAATTAATCTTTGCTCTGTAAGTGGTGGCCTGGTAGCAGCTGGATGTTTTCAAAGCTCACTGGTGATTGAAGTGCACTCGCGCTCCCAGGTGAAAAATGGGGTCAGCCTCGGATGCCACAGCACAGGAAAGCTACAAAATGTGTTTCAGGGGGCTGCAGGAGCCAGCTAGTCACACTAACAAGTGCCTGTGCTATCAAACACTCCTGCAGCCAGTCCTGGGAATGCAGGTTATACTGCTAGACTTAAAGCTTATGCAAAGTCATTAAGTCCCTTTAGTTACACGGGATATCAACCTGCACGCTGCAGGGCATAAGCTGATTGCCTTGGGGGGTCAGCGAGGAACGCTTCCCTCTCTGAGAGCACCGTGCAAAATTAGCTGGGGGCGCTCCCAGGGCTTTGTTGCTTTCCTGCTGCATCAGGCAAATTTAGGAGAGCACTGCAGAAGGGCATTACACCTGATGGGTCACAAATCCAGGACGGCTTGGCAGCATTCGCTTCTCTTCACAGTGATCAGCATAGCGGATCGTGAAGCCCTGTGTCCGTGGTGCAGCCCTGCAGTGAGGGTGAGGGAAGCAGCAGTGGGAGTTTACAACAGGAATGGATCCCTTAGGGGTTAGAAAAAGATGTCAGACAGAGTTGACTTTGGAACACCCTAAAATGTTGGTCTCCAAGCACCTGAGGCGAAGAAAGACCGGCACTGCTGGCAACAGCATCCTCTTTCTGTGGGCCAAGAGCTCTCCATAGGTCCTTATGATAAGGGTTTCTTTTTTTACAATTGTTTGATCTTAATGTGATACTTTCATCCTTTCCTTTCCATTACTAAGTGCACTTGGTTATTGGATTGGGCAAGGCTTGTGATTTCAAAACACTTTCCATCACAACTAAGTGGACATCAATTTTTTGAAGTTGCAAAATATTCAGTGAAGAGCCACCTCTGCTACTCTGACCCTTGCAAGGCTTCCTCCCTGCTGCCAGGGATAGTGAGTTTGCAGGGATATCTGGTACAAGGAAAAGGCCTGATCTGAACACCTGTAGATTTAAAAATAACTTTTCTTCCTGCAAGCATGTGCTGAATCACTTTAGAGCACTGTTAAGTGGGAGCTGCATGCTGGTGTATGGGAAGAGCTGTCACTGGAATGTTGTGGGATCCAACTTTCTATTGTCCTGTTCCAGACTTCTCTAGCCCAGCTCAGCACAACATTTAGGCATGGCATTTAAATCTGAGTGCATTCCAGAAAAGTTGTTTCAGTACAAGTCTGGATAACTGAGGATACACATTTCAGTTGCAGCAGAGTTCTTTGGCTTTCTCTTTGACTAAATAAGGAATACTTATCAATACAATAACTTGATGGCAGGCAGATTTCTACTACAGTATCTTGCTGAGCAGAAGTGGAATGAAAAGCAGGGGCAAAAAACCCCAACCCAAGAAGACCTGCCATGTCTGTAGACAATCTTTGGTGCAGTTGCATCACAGATGCTAAACTAAAGGACCAAATTCAGTGCTCACCATGCAGCTTTATGCCTTTTATGGAAATAGTATGCATTCATGCAGATGGGATCAGTTTCTTTTCAGGTAGTATGAAAGAATTGAATGAAAATTTTTGTCTTAGGATTCTGCTCCAAACCTGTCAGATCCATGAATGTCCAAGTATTTTCTTGTTCTGTTGTGACTGACTCAGCATGAACTACTGCTTAAACCCATGTTTGACTTCTGCTATATTTCACCAATGGTATTTGTTTATCATCTTATTACTTCTAAAACCAGGTTCAAATAAAAATGATAGTTAGTTCTAGAAAATGATGAAAATATGAATTTAAGGGTGGTTTCAGCAAAGTGCATCTATTATCTTTTCATTCAAGCTATTTCAGTGCAACTTTTTCTTCAGGATAAATCATTAAGACAAAAATATCCTCTCATAACTTGTTTGTCATGCAATGGTCACATCATGGCAACTCATTCCTTCTTTTTTTTTTTTTCTGGGATCCATGCCAAGTGCTAAGCCAGAAAACCTTGTTATATTAATTATGGAGAAAAAGCATGTTTTATTAAAAACTAGCCTGCTGAATATTCTGTCGTGCTGCTTTTCAGTGACAGCAGAATTGCTTTTGCATTTTAGCACTGTTAATGGATTTTCAGGGACAGGGAGAGATATACTCTACATTTTCCATAGCAATTTTTAAAGCAAAGTCAGATTAGGATTGTCAAAGCATTGAATCAATCTAACACTTAGGACTCGTTAGAAAAAATCTGGGCAAAGCTTCATGTTGTCTAAGACTGGCCCCACATCTTCCTAACTGAGCATGAATTAGCTTTGCCCAATTCATGATGAGCTTATTTGTATTAGATAGGGTTACCACAAAGTGTGTAAAACTGGCATTTAAGTACCCTAGAGCTGATCCCCTCAGTAAGATGCTACATCCATACTGGACCAAGTGTGGCATGGGTCCTGGTAATACACTAATTATTAATTACTCTACTGAGTTGTGAGAATCACTGATCTCAAATTCCAGACTTCTATAAAAAAATCTATGCCCTATTAAACAGGCTCACTATATATTGTTCCCAAAGAATTCAATTTAAACATGTCAACATCTGAATTTTTGCAATTTATTTCAGTAAATATGAACCTGCACACATAGGGAAAGCCACTAAGAAAGCAGATGTTTTAAAGAACTTCAGATTCCTTCATGAGAAAATCTACTTGATTGCTTGGAAGAACAAAAGAAATTTTTTTAAAACTGACTTTTAACATTCCTTTGATTACAAGTCATTCTTCCAGTCTTCTTTAAAGACAAGATGAATAGATGTAGGAAAGTACATCAAGCTCTGCCAGAGCAGAGCTCTGGTCACCCCTAGCTGTGCTGAATATTTTGCCATTAACCTTCCTCCTACATTAGCAACAACGATAATTCAGTCATTCAAAACATATGACTGGGGGAATTTCTACCTTTTACAGAAGAGTTTGCAAAACTGCCAAGGCAGGACCTACCTGACCTGCTTAATCAGACATTTAGGTCCTTCAGAATGAAGACTAGAAATGAGGAAGAAAGTTTTGATGGTGAGGGAGGTGAGTCAGTGGCACAGGTTGCCCAGGGAGATGGTGGATGCCCCATCCATGGAAATACCCAAGGCCAGGCTGGATGGAGTCCTGAGCAACCTGCTCTAGTGGAAGATGTCCCTGTCCATGGCAAGGGGGTTGGAACAAGATGATCTTTAAGGTGCCTTCTAACCCAGAACATTCTATGATTTTAAGATGAGTTGCCCATGCTGCAGTCCAGGGTTTTGGAGCATTTCTTTGGGACCAGGAGAGGGACCATGCTCCCCACCACAGACCACCAGCAATGGTGTGGCCACTCACTGTACCCAGGAAAGCCATTCTTTGACACTGTAGATGTCTGCTTCAAAAAAGCCCATGGGGCTTCCCTCTTATGTTGCATTAACTTGGTCACCTCAGTGGCCTGAAATGGAGATACAGCAGAGCTGGCACACAGAAAGAAAAGGAGAATAAAAACATACTCACGCCCAAACATGTGGTCCCTAGGAGAATAACCAGTGGAAGAACCTGAAGTGTCAAAGCACTGTTAACCATCCTCGTTTTTTTCTTGAAATTAGCTTTTCTTCTTGCCTATGATTTTTCAGACAAGTCACAGTCTTCTGAGGCCAAGCTAATTCAGTGCAAATAAATAACCATGCTTCAAATATTGCTTAATGTTCAACAGATTGCCCTGATCAAATAATTGCATCCTGTCCAGATAATCACTGCATTGACCACCGGCAAGTGTTTCAAATCGGTAAGTAACAAGGATCAGAACAGTATAAATTAAAAATAAAAACAAGCATTTACCTTGTGTTAGAATTATCTTTCAACTATTATTTTAAACTGGAAAAAAGTATGAATCATACCTACTTCTCTCTCACCTGAAAAACAGCAAGATCTTGTTACATAATATATGATTTTTAAAAACATCGAAGTGTGTTATTTGATTATTTTCTAAATTTCAGACATGAATCAGAGTTCATGTTCTCAAGCTTTATTCTACTAATGTGAGAACCAGGATTTATTATTTTTTTAATAAAAAAATCTAAATTCTTGAGTAACCTTTATTCTCCTGAGGCTGAAGCATTTGTAACAACGGTAGCAACTCGGGAAATCAGAGAATTTCTGCAAGAATAAACAACCCCCTGTTGCAGAAATGCTGACAAACTTTTGCTGATCAGATATTGTTTGTGGTGCATGTCACAAAAACAAATGGAGCAACCATTCTTTCTCTGAGACAGTTTAGAACCTGAAAAGGAAGAAAGTGATAGAAATAGTGTCCACATGTTGAAATATGAGGCAGAAAACAGTGAAATCCCAAGGGCTTCAAAATTTCCCATCCTGAATGTGATTTTGTGGTGAGCACTTGATTACAGTGACAGGTGTTGAAATTTGGATGCCAGAGAACTTTGTTTCTGATGATTCCTTGCTCTGGAGCATGAACATTCCTAAAGGAGATTTCATACACCAAAAATACATAAAGAATTTTGGTATCTCGACTATGCCACATGTGCATACCTCAAGCAGGTGCCTACAAGCAATATGGGTTTGAGTCAGTATGTTGGTGGCCAGCCACAAATAGAAGTTTATGAAATTCCAGATTCTTTAACTAGTTAGAAAGACAGCAAGATAAAAGCAGTTAGATAACACATGACTTTATGTAATGTGTCCTTGAGTAAGCTGATTTGCACTGAATTTTAATAGAGCCCTGATTCATCAAATCTCAAACAGAATTAAGGTATGGACTGGATCCTAATAACATCATGCTTTATATCCATGAAAGATAAATTAAAGGATGCAAAACTGCTATTGACAAACATTGATTATATGTACTTTGATGGACTTTGAAGTTGTGCCAGATGCGTCTTATCAGCCTCCGAAGTTTTCTTTTCAATCTCATTGCATAAGGCTTTTACTTTTTAATTATTTTTTTCCTTAGCCTCTTTGATCAAGAAAAAATGTAGATCATATTTGTGTGATGCTATTTCCTATGCATTTTATTTAGATATGCCCTTGTGCACAGCTCATGATATGTAAAAAAATGTTACATGGCACCTAGTGATCTTACCCTGTCATCCTGGGTGCTATTTAATACTTAACTGACCTTCTCAAGCTGCTGAGTGAAATCCTGCCATGTGCAGAGAGCTAGCACAATGCTCATGGTCCTTTTATACCACACAAATCTACACAAAAAGGAGCAAGACACAAGGTTGCTGCTCTCTCTTTGTTGCCAGGAGGATTTTGACCAGTGAGAGTGTCCAGTGGATCCATTTTTATTCTGCCCACTGACAGTGGCAAAGTGGTTCTCATGTCAGACCCAATGGAAAAGCAAACCTCTCTGCAACTCCTTCTGTTTTAGGAGATGGAGTGAAGTTTATAAAATAAGTTTAAACAAGTGGAAATCCTTCTTTCACTTTCCTATATGCAGAAATATTTTGTCAGTAGGGAGCTTCAAGAAACTGAAAAGAGGCTTTGCAACCATTCTGACACTTCAAAATTTTGAGCCCATGTGCACATCTTGCTTTCCTTGTCCATCAGGATATGGCCACTCCCTCTGGGCATGGGAATGCATAAAATATATTGTTGTGTACATTGTTGTGTACAGCAAAAGGCTTCAAGGGTGGTCCAGGACTCAGGTACTGGTGGGGTTTTTTTTGGGAATTGACTATTCCCTACATCTCCAAGACCATCCTAGTGATCATGGCTTGCACATCAGACATGAAGCATTTCTCTGCGACAATTTAGATGTCTTCCAACGAAAACATGGAGGGGAAAAAAGGATAAAAACCATCAAATCCTTTTAAATTGAGAATAAATAGATGAAAACAAAAGTTTGAAGTACTGGATCAGGACTATGGTGGGCTGAGGGTTTTCTGCATCACTGTTGATACCTCATTGAACAAATAATTTCTCGAAATACTCCTTCATTCCCATCACAAGAGTGTGGCTAGTAACTTCTCTACTTTCACTATGTCCTGTCTGTTTACATAATAAACTCTTCTGGCTCACTATTTTTTCCTGTTAATGAGCAGCTCTAGGTAAAAGACATACCCTGTCCTAGCTGTGATGTCTACTATAAAGGAAGGAAAAAATAACCAGCCTGAAAGACTGTAGTCTCAAATGATTTATTTGAGTATTATAATCTATAATGCTTGAGCAGCTTTGGTTGCCAGAATAAACAGCAGAAACATTACTTTGTCCATTTTTTTTTCCCCTTAAAATGGGAATTTCCACTGAAAAAATATTACTCTTGGATATTTTTCTGCCACTGTACAGATCACTTGAATTCTGATCCTGGAAAGCATTTCAAACGCTTCCTGGCTGAGAACTCCTCTCCATCTTCCAACACAAATGAATATTCTGTGCTGAATCTACCTCTGTGTGTCTGGTGTATGTGGATTATTATGCTGTTAGACACACTAACTGCAGATCTAGTTATTAACACCAAAATAAACAAATCACCACACCTGTGAGGGAAGAGAGAAAATTCCAAAGATAAAAGCACCATGAAAACATCTACCATGTGAATATAATAAAAGCAGAAGTTCTAGAAATACTTGCTGGCATCAGCCCACAGGAGCACAAGCTACACTCTTCAAGGGTAAGAGCATCTTTCTTCAGAGTCAACGGCAATGCCATGGAATATGCATGGATGCTCTGACTTTGGTCTTTTACACTGCCACCATTTAGTGGCTTTCTTTAATTAACCTAATAACTCAAAAGCCCTACACATGTTCATGCTTCCTCTTTAGTGTTCCCTCCACTTCCATTAAATACAAGCCCTTTCCAAACTGCAAATGAAAATGAGAAAGCAGAAGCCCTATTATTCCTCTTCATACAGAAGGACTAGAGTTGAGACAGAGTATAGGGAATTGACTTTTAATATAAAATCTGGGAAGTGGAGGAGGGGTATTCTCTATGAGAAATTCATCTTGGTACAGAAAGCCAGCATGAGGTCTACACGTCCCTTAAATCAACATTTAAAGTGTTGTGGTTGCATTTTGCTTCATAATTCTCTCTAGCAGCACATTGCCAGTGATGGTTTCAATTCTTTGGCTCAGATCAAAAGCACAGTTAAAAATTTCAAGACAATCAAACAAGCAAAAAACAGAATGAGTGAGTGCAGGCAGCAGAAAGATCTGTTGGACGTGTAAGAGGGCTCTTCCCTCATCCATCCTGCTGTAAGCCAGAAGTAACTCATCAAAGGCTTTATGCTAGCTCAAAGCTGCTGCAAAAAGCTGAGCTGGTTGGAGAGAGAGGCAATCCCACCCCAGGGATGCACACCAGGACCAGCAGCCTCTATCTGGCGGTGATTTGGTACCAAACTCTTCCTCTGAAGGTGCATAAACACCACCTTGAAGAACAATCTGCCATGGTGGAGCTTTGTCCATGTCCTCAGTCAAAGATTGACAGATGCACAGCTAAAAGATTTTCTGTCCTCTTCTGGTCTCTTGGGTTCTCTTTTAAATCTTCCCTAGAAGAGCTCCAGATATTCTTGTTAGCTGTGCTGCTTTCTGAGCCCATTTCTGTGTCTTGGAGCTGCCTGCTAAAAGCACTAAAATTGTAAAGTGGTGGATGAAGGAAGACAGTTTTGCTTTCAAGCTGAAAAACATGCATCAAAGCCCCTGTAGAAAATTTACAGAGTATTAAAAACAAACAAAAATCTGACCGTAGGGTAACATCATTTTAGGAAAGATGCGATGGCCTACCTCAAAGTCTGCATTTAATGTGCACAGCACTCACTTAACCTGCCTAGGCTATAAATCCCAAGGGCCAAATTCTGTCCAACCATCCTAAAACAGAGATATTTTTAGACTGCAAAGGTAGAGCTAATATAGTCTCTCTGCTCCAGCT
Organism: Camarhynchus parvulus; assembly: GCF_901933205.1. NCBI lineage: Eukaryota > Metazoa > Chordata > Aves > Passeriformes > Thraupidae > Camarhynchus > Camarhynchus parvulus. The sequence goes on along the minus strand of NC_044576.1, from coordinate 27,066,625 downwards.
ACCAAACACCTCCTCCAGAGGCCCCATTGGTTGTACTCCAGACAAAGTGGAGAGCAGGAACATTAATCTGAGGGAACTCGTACAAGTAAAGATGTAATAAAATATGACCCCCATGCTATTTTGCATGCATTAGAGGCAATCACAAATTAGAAAACACCTGAGTTTAAAAAAAACCAACCAAGACATGCCTCCAAAATACATCATTTAATAATAATAATGGCAATTTTAAAAATTATTTTTCTTCCCACTTGCAGCAGTGTTATTACTTTAAAGAGGACTCACAAATTTTTTAAGTCATCATTTTTTTCAGGAAAGGAATCCAACAGGTTCATACAGTAATACAAATACTAAATATCTGTGAATCCTTCAGCAGAATAATTTAATATCCTGTTCAATGAATTGTCTGAATGACTGAAATAACAGAGACAAGTAACTTCAGGTGCAAAGATGCACAAGGGTCATGAGCACAGCTATGCAGTTCTGACAGAGCCAAAGAATTTTCAGTAAGAGCTATACGAATATTTTATTCTCCTAAAATGTTTAGATTTCCTTCTGCAGCACACTAAAGAAGTATATAAAGCAGATTTTAAATTTTCATATATTTTCTAATGGTCAGTAGTGTATTTAGACAGAATTATTCCTCTGAATGGCCAGCTGGAAGGCTGTACATGGTGCCAGACCCTGCCTTAGCTTCTTGCTCTCCTTGTGGAGGTGTGACATGAGTAGCCTTATGTCATATTTATCTTGGTTTCATGTTCAACTTGGCCAGCCTGCTGTGATAAGCAGGGCCAATTTGGTTGAGCATAAAGACATTGATTAATTTCAAGCTCAGCTTCCCCAGGTTACAATTCCTCTTTTTGTTCCCTCATCTCAGATCTATACTTGACCTGTATTTTCCTTCTGAAAAGCTGTTTTTTCTGTAGACACTGATTCAGTATTCAAGCTCATTTTTAACATAGTTGGGGTCAAATAAGGTTTTTTTTGTAATTTAAGATTCTGAAAGTTGTAACAGAAACAGCACAGTATGGTTTGCACTTTCCTCCATGTAGCAGGGGCAACCACAAGTAAAACTGATCATGGTTTTTATCGGACTTTCTCAGATGAGAAAGCTGTCTCTCGAGCAGCAATGCTAAATGTGAGCAGCAGATCAATAACTGCAGGGGTAATAGTTTGTAAGTTAGTCACTGGAATTGTGAGCAGATCCTAAGTGATTTTGTGTCCTGTTTCCACTCAATTTATCCTTACCTTACTCTGAGAGCTTCAACCTGTTCTTCCCTCTAGTTCACTGCATTCAGTACAGTTTGCCTTCTTCCCTCTGGTCCTCTTTAACCAGCCTTTTTTTGGCCAAGCAGTTACCAAATATCTTTTTTTTACCTTTGCCAATCTCCAATTTCTGTCCTCATTGCAATCAAATCTTGCAGGCTTTAAAGATACACTGATGGAAGGTACGAAGAGCCAGACCTGGTGGAAGTGATGGAAGCAAGGTATTTGCAGCCCAGAGGGTCTCTGTGCCCATACCACCAGCACCACCTTCAAAGGGCCAGATTGGGAAAGGACAGACCCAGCACCATGAAAAATCAGAGTTTGGGGTTCATGAAAGGGAAATGCAGACAGTGTCCAGTGAGGCTTCTCTTGTTAACAGCCAACAACTGTATCAGCTCACTGGAAAGTCAATGAGGTTTTCTCACTCCAGACTCCTCAAAGGCTCAAAAGTTGAGCATTTTTAAGGCTGAGGAATTTTTATATGAGCCCACCATGACAATGTTTCATGATAGCAGCTGTCAAGTTCCTCCTTTTCTAACCCTTGGTAATTACATGAAAATCCTGGTTGACAATCTCCCTGTAAAGCATCATAGTCTTCCAGCAAGAAGAAAAGAGGGAAGAGTCACTATGTTCCTATGAAATACTTCACAAGAAGGATATCAGTGAATTCTTTTGGCTGTTGTTAAAAAGAACCTTCTGAGAAAAAGTTTATATTTTGTGTGTAAAGCAGCCCTTCTCATACAGTCGGTTTAGATGACCCCTAAACTTTCACTGCAAATTTGGAATGTGGAGGTGCTGGTATGGGTGGCAGCATGTATGAGTGGTTACATTAAAAATAATTACAGCGATGTTATAATTCCTAAGCCAGGCATTGAAAAGCTGAACAATTTGTTGTTAAAACTAATGCAAATGTGCTCCAAAGTGGAACTGATTCCTGAACAGCCTGATCTCAGCTCTTTAGTGACATGTTGAAAACAGCAAAGCAAACGGTTACATTATTTTAAAGTCTGTGGTCTGTTATAATATTATATAATTTTTAAAACCTGTATTTATTTCCCCTTTTCTCTTTACCATGGTGCCTCCTTAGCACAAGTGTTTCTCCTCTCTGATATCCTCACTTGTGCACCTGAGTGGGACCCCAAAAACCAAAGCAAACACCCTCCTTGAGGGAAGGATCTTTCTCGCCACATACAGGATACTTTGGAAGACAAGGTTTCAGGCAGGAGAAGAAGCTGGAAACCCCGTTTTCCCTGGCCCCTGAAGCTGGTCCTGAACAGATGTTCCCATGGGGGAGCTGCCCAGCTCCTGGCATTGCACCCAACAAGGGGATCTGACAGACAGATGCTGCACATAAATTCCCTTTGCCCTGGGTATTTGTGAGTCCATCCTTCCAGGAACCTGCCCCATATACTGGCTGCTCAACTAAATTCTAGAGGAAGGAAAAAGTATGCCTGAAGTTACCCCTTCCCACTCCTTCTCTGCCCTTCCCTCCCAAAGATTTACCCCCCTCCATGGCCCATATTTCCAAACTTTTTGCTTCTTTGAGTGATTTTCATACTCTGAAATATCATCATTGAATTTTGCTTAGTTAAGGCAAGACAGCTCATGTCAGAAAATGTTTGTTAGATTGGGTCTCATTTTGTAACATTTCCCCTCAAAGGATGATTCAATGATGCATCTTAGAATCAGATTCCAGAGAGGGAACTAAAAGAAACATCAATAAAAAAAGAAACTGTGAGGAAACTAAATATAGAACAGGCCAATATGAATTAAACAGCATCCTAGAAATCTTCACACAATAATTGATTTGCTCATTTGTACTTCTTTCTATTCTTTAATCTTTCAGCAGGGCTTCAATCCTCCCCCCATTGCTTTTTTAATATTCTCTGTTCATCTGTTGTCTACAATATTGTTTCTGATCTCTCTCATCCCATCAATCATCTATAAAAAGAGACTAGTCCACACACTCTGGTCTCCAATCCTAATGACTGTAAAGAACTAATCACCTAAACTGAGTGATGTTCATTGTTGTAAGTGTCTCTTTGATTTATTAAACATCTCTGTATAAATTCCTGCATGTTTTGCAAGTTGTTTCCTAGAACCTGTATGAAGGCACTTTGAAATCCTAAAACTGTCTGCTTATGGGGTTTTTGGTTCATCTAATAAATGGATTCTAGTCATGAAAAATGAGCTTTTACTTAACTGAAAGGAGCACTCAATTCCAAATTCGGGTCAGAGCCTCAGTTTGAGCTTCCCCTGAATATACAGCAAGCTTACAAAGGCCGCTCATATACACTTTATAATAATTTGAAAATACTGTGTGCGTTGCTTTGGGATATCTGCCTGCTGATGGAGAGCCGCACACACTATGGAAATGCTCCTAATGATGCCATTTTCCATAGCTGTCACTTTCACATGCTGTTGCAAGCTCCTCAGCTGATCAAGTGGACTTCCAATCTGATTAATTGAAGTTTAAGAACTGAAAATGTGCACAACCTGTTCCTGTCAAAGCAACGTTTTCAGCGCTGTGCAATTGGTGTGGGGCTGTCCCATGCAGTGACAGGGTGGGATTCCAGTTGCTGAATCAGGGCCTTTGTGACCACACATGGGTGGTGAGGCCACTCCATGCCCACCAAGGGATCTGGATGTCACCAAGGCTGGGGATTCTCCAAAGGGTGTGAGATCCAGGATTTGGGAGCTGCCTCCCCATCTAACCTGGTCTCACTTGAAAGGAAAGGAGATACTAAGGACAGAGCAGAATTCAACACGAGCAGGGTAAGTCTGAAGATTGTGTGAGGCTTTTGAAAAAACCCAACATGATGTTCTGGTGTGCTAATTGCCAAAAATGGGAACCAGACAAAGCATTCAATGGGCACAGCTGTTGGTAGAACCACACTCCAGGGACATCACTCAAAACAGAGGACCAGTTTCACCAAAAAACCCTCTCTGTGCTTTTCATGCTTTTTCACCAGCGCCTTAGGCTGCAGGAATAGAAAGAATAGATATAAAGTGTTTGAATGAGGCCATTCTGGAAAGGATTCTTTGCCAAGGAGAAATCCACTCCCCTTTCTCATGCTGGATTTGCACAGAATATCGAGTCCCTGCTAAAAATAAATGCAGATTCCATAATGTTCACCCCAGTCTTTACAGCAGTCCCTGGCTAATGAACCAGCCACTGTTACAGGCGGGTGAGTTTCAAGCATTGATTGCCTCAGTGCCTCATACTAAGTAAAAAGGACGTTAATAATCTTATTATTACAGAAACATCATGGAAACTCATAAATATAGATTCAACAGTTAACATCACAAATCTGTGAAAACCCTTTTTTCAGCACAGTATGGGCAGAGTTATGCTGTCAGAAAAAAGAAGTGGGAAAAAGTATGTATAAATTATTCTATAGATTTGCCCACTTTTTATGTTTACAAAACATGCTCTAATACCTTGCAGATTTTGTATTTTGTAACCATGAGCAAAACACTTTCCTTCAACCCTCTGGTAAGGGAGCCAGGCTGGTAAATCTTGGTTTGGTATATATAGCTCATATGAATTTCCTTTTCAGTGTCAGGTTAGCAGATCGAGGGCTGCTCTTAGAATGAGATTCTGTTTCCTTGCATTCCATTTAGCATTCCAAATTTGCTTTCTGCCTATATCACAGGATCTCAAGCAAACATCAGTGTTTTGTGATTGCAGTTGTCACCTGGAGTAGCCACAGAACGTGATTAGCTTCCCCACAAGTGCCCAGGTTCAGAAGGGGCTGCAACATAAAAACACAGCAGAAGAGAGGTCTTTTCTCTCTATTTTTTTAAGTAAATGTGACAATTATATCTGGGGGAAAAATTATTTTCTTTCCCCAAATAACTGAAAAACAAATAGAGATAAAGGAGATTTCAATTTCTGTTCAAGAAAATATTAGAGGACCTAATTAGTGAAGTTTATAGTGTTCCCATTATGTGTACTCTTTTATATATATAGTTGCTGTAAAAAGATATTTCTATTAATATTAGGTGAGGGCACTCCATTACCCTGTTACAAGAACATAAATAAATAATAGCCATCTGCAACACTGGCATCAGCATCTTTTTCACAGGTGCTGATTTGGGCTAGATGATTTCCAAACTCTCAGGAAGGAGAGACTCATTTCTATTCTGAGAAGCTCCCACACAGGGGACTGTCACACAAATGGACAGAGATTAGGGACAACCGAAAATTTCCACCTCTGTGAAATCCATCCCTGCATCACAGAAAGGCTTGCAGGGAGAAATGGTTTTAAAGAGCTTCAGAAGTAAAGCACAGGCAGGGAAGGGGCTTTGCTTTCTGAAGAAAAGATCACCAACAGGAGAGCTGAAAGCTCACAAAGAATTTAGCCCCCAAGCAAGTTTAACAAAAATGTTTGCTTAGAGTCGTATCACACCACTCTGCAGTTGGATCACTTAAACTAATATCATATCCTTAAAATATTTACTGATGATGGACACTGTCTACAAATTTAGTAGCATTGGTTTCACTGAGAAATGATCTGTGATTTTTCTCTGTACAATAATACTGGAAATTTTAAATCTATTATCTCACAACCTACCTAAATCTTAGTATTTTTTTCTCTCTTGTCAAACAAATGCTTTCCAAATCTATGTGGGATAAATACAGTGATGATTTAATGAGTTTTACAATCCACTGAGATTTAAATATATCAGCTCAGCTAGGAATGGATATTACATATTTTACAGCCTTGGTTTGGGAGAAAATCCTACATCTTGAAGAAGAGAAACAAAGACCTTTTTTTTTCTGATCTGAGTGTGTTGTTTGAGTTTTATTTTCTTTTCTTTTGTTTTTCCCTGAAAGATGGTTGCTGCTTGAGAGGCACCAAGCAGTAAAGAAGACAGAAAGCAGTTAGTCTTGCTGGAGGTGAACTGCAGGGTGAGAGGGCAGGAGAGGAGGTCAGAGGTATATATGATCAATACAATATTGCACAGGAATTGCCACAGAGGACACCTCATGCCTACTTTGTGTGAGCACTTATAAATACCTGTCTGTATTGCCAATGCCTGGCTCAGCTGAAAAAGGTTCTGTATCTTTGACGTGAGGCAAGAAGATCTCCATCCCCGCAGTTCTACTGAGATTACTCGGCTGTGAACAGATAACTCGATACAAAGAAGAGGAAGAAAAAGCAAGGAAAAAAGTAGAAGCAGACAATTTCATAGAGCCCAAACCAGACAAGACTCTCTCTGATGACCAAGGGAAAAGCTTTGATAAACGGTAGGGCAGCTCCTCAAATCCAGGTCTCTGAAAGTGGGGGTGGAACACTGCAGGAAATAATATGAGAGTCCCTGCTGTGGGAGTCAAGGGAGACAGGGAAAATAGTTCAGGTAATAAAAAAAATGTTAATATTACAAGAGTGGAATGCATCTGAGTATAATTCCAGACTTTTAAGTTCAGTTTTCAAATCTTGGAGAAAGAAAGAGGCAGCCTGCTGCCATCTCACTAGTTTGTCACATTGGGTTTAAGGTGTAGAATAAATCAAAACTTTTTTTTTTTTTTGGGAACATGGTACAAAGAAATGCATTAATAATACATGAAAAAATCTTCATCACGTTGGTGTGCATCAGTGGAAACACTATTTTAAAGAAACTATGAGCAACACATGAAAAGATTTGACCTAGGTTTCACTTCTGATGTGCCAGGGTGGGGGCAAGGTGAGCATTCCTCTTACCTACTGATGTGTTACATCTGTGACTTCCTACTTGGGTAGAGAAGTTGGGTTCCCAAAGCAGGGATGATTTTTTTTTCCCTACAAGCAAGCAAGGAAGTTTGAATCCTCTGAGCCATCCCCTCTAAGTGTGTTTGAGAGGAACAGAGAGAGAAATAAAACAAAACCTCACAGTTAGCTGGTAGCTGCCATGCCTTTTCTTCCTCTGCATGCTGAATGTTTAAACGTCTAAAGGCTCTGATGTTTGCTGAGGACAGCAGTGGTATTTGTGCTCAGCTTGGCACTAGTGCAGACATGGGACACATGCCTACATCCTGTGCCCTTCTAAATGCTTGTGATTTCCTTCCCTTTTGCTTCCAGATACACCCTTAAAAAAATAAAATTAAAAGTATACAATTTCTATTTATGGAAGAGCATAGCTGCAACAAATATTTGTTTCTAAGCTAGCTGAATCTATCAGCAATCACAGTGTGGGAAAGATCAAAGGGAAAGCAAGATAAACACAAAAATGTTATTTGTGATTTGGATTGTGGTAGCGCCCAAATGCTCCACACAAAAATGGGACCTCCTGCAGTCAATGCTGTACAGGAAAAAAGTGGAATTTTCTCATCTTCTGAATCACCAGGAGTCTCAATAAGCAAATTTAACACAAGGAGGATGAAAGCAGATTATTTCTGTTAGTGACCAGCATGAGGAAATGCTCATTTTACCAGGGCATCTCTGGTTGACTTGATTTGCAAGAGCTGTGGGCACCCTCTGCCCAGCTGGTGACGTGATGACAAGAGATATGAGGGTTCCACCACCTCTGTGGGGCTCTCTGTCCAAGAGGGAACCCTTTGGAGCCCTTGTGCTTCAGGAATGCAAGAGCTTTGGTCCCACCAGCTCTTCCATGAGCTCCCTGTCCTCTCAGGGCTGGTCAAACACTGTCAGACCAGACAATTTCCTGCACTTAGTGGCCACTTGGTGGACAGAGAGCATGAATAATGGATGTGACTGTGCTGCCCCTCTGATAATCTTGCCCTACCCTCCAACAGCTGCTGGAGGACACCTCAGCTGTACCTGGACAAGCAGAGGGGGAAAGTGAGTGCTCTGCATCCAGCTCTGCATGTCCTGCCAGGTGGGGGAGACCCATCTGACAGCCCTCACAGGGCCCTTTGCGTGCATTTCATTCCTCTCTCCCAACACACTGCCACTCCATCACCCTCCTCGACCCAGATGTTCAGGACAAGAGTATGAGAAAGGGGGAATTCACTGCTCCAGCAGACAGTCAGTGCTCTCCCTATGTATGCCTTCAGCCTGTTGTCGCCATCTTCATTTGTAGTTTTGTGAACTACTTTTAACTTATTTAATAGACTCCCGCAATAGGAAAAAAGGCCCTAAGGAAAGAGAATAAAAGTTGTTACTTTGCTAAGACCTTGCCTGGCAAATTTCAACTTGAAAACCCCAGAGAATGCAGAAGAGATTAATGAAAATGCTGAGAATCACCATAATAATTCCAACTACCAGCACCAGTGTCAGCAGGCTCAGCAGGGCCTGTCATTAGAAAGCCCCCTTTTAAATGGGTGTCCCTCCTATTAGTTAAATTATCTACACTGCAGCGAAGAATATTCCAAGGTGACAGAAACCGAAACAGTACAGGCTGCTAAAAATGAAAATCAGATAATTGCTCATAAATTACTTCTGGGGTCTTTCAAGATCTTTCGGTCTTGCTGACTGAAAGGCAAGTCATTTGGAATGCAATAATTAAAATAAAAGCTGCGACATACAGGAAATGTGGTTGGAAGGAAGATATTAAGAGATGCATTGTACCTGCATAAATTATCATCTGGTTTTTGATAGCATCCTGAATTCATTCTTATTCTCCTTAAAAAGAAAGTAGAGATGAGAACTTTGACATGGAGAACACCTCTGGCTCTGGTCCCCAGATCTGGATCTTCACATGAATTCCAGCCAGGGATAAAAAGGAATATTGGATATTATTGTCCTTTCTCACACTTATTGTCCTTTCTCACACTTTTTCCCCAGTGCTGTCTCTGTCTAACGCTCAGTGACACCCACCCCTGACACTGGGGACCAGCAGATCCTCAAGGGTGGCCCAGAAGTCCTCAGATCCCCTTGTGACTTCAGCCTCTTCAGAGAATGTGCACAACCCTGCTCACATGAACTGAAGGGAAAACCCCAAACTTCCTCCCTTGGGGGGGGATCTCAAGACTTAACCTGGAAATATTTTATACAGGTGGCCTTTTCTCCTAATTTTCCACATTTGAGGGTAAAAGTAATGTCACTTGGTGCTCAGCAGAGCCATTCCTGTATTAGTTTTTTCCAGTAGCTTTTAGATGAAAGTTGCTGAGAGACAGAAGGGGTGCTCTGATGAGCTGAAGGTCAAGACATCATCAGCTCTTCAGCTGTATTCTCTCTTCATTTTCTGATCATCCCACACAGCTACCAACCATTTGGAAGAGGATAGCCAAGCAACTCCAGAAAATGTCTGTTAAAAATCCATTTGACTCTCATTTACTGCTGACCATGTTTGGTCTAAAAACATTAAGAAACTGTTTCACCCCTCTTGGCATTTATTGGACTACATGGAGATATTTTTTCAGATTTTACTTGTTGTTTTTTTTAAAGCCAGACTTTATTTTGTTAGTTGCCCAGAGGATTTCATGCATGGGCTACTCTATAAATAAGACTTATTATTCCCCAGTGACAAATGCAGCTTCTTTCTCAAAAGTTCCATAATAGCTCATGTGGGACAAACAGGAGTTTTCTGATGGTGTTAAGTTTCACAATTAAAGAGACACCTCCTGCTATAAGAGGGATAGATAACCAGTTTTTAACCCACCATTTAATTGCTGAAGACAACAAATCTTCTGCCCATGAGTTACAGCTGGGTAGTGAGAAGGGGATGACATCAGTCACCAGCTGTGATTCACTGAATTTCCCCAGGGAAAAAAAAAATTGGTTCCCCCAATCTAATTTATAGCTTGGAGGAGGTGGGGGAAGCTGTAAAACCTACCAGGGTAGCATAACAGGCTGATCCTGATCTCAGCAAGGCCAAGGACTGTACAAGCAGCTGAAATTCTCTGTGGAGTTCAAGATGAGGCAGGAGAAATTCTGCAGGACAACCACTGCAGCAATGGCAACACTGTTTCTGGGAAGGAAAATACAGGATTTCTATCTTCAGGGCTGCTTCTCTGCACTTTTTGCCAAAAATAAATTAACCCCATGAACACAGAACAAATGTACATATATTACAGGGCTCCTTTCATGAATAAAGGATGCCAGGTCACCTAACCTCCATCCAAATAAGTGGCACAGGAAGGGAGAGAGGAGAAGTGAAGGTAATTTGATGTTACAGCAGGGAGGAGACAGAAGTTTGCACATAGCTGAATCATCCAACAACCCAATCTGGCAGAAAACAGCAAATATCACACAACTTCACGTGATTTTCATCAATCTGTCCCCTGTCCTAGCACTGCTGGAAGGTTTCTAGCAGGATCTCAGAGATGTTTTACAGCAGAGGCATTGCAGCCTCCTGGCACAGCCCCTTCCAGTATTGATCTCCTCAGCACAAAGGAAAGGGATGGTTTTTCCAGTTATGACATCACTACCTCACAAAAATGCTTGTCCCCAGTCCCATCACCTAAACCTCCCTTAATGCCTGGTGGTTTAGTGCATGTTCAGAATTTCCATTACAGTGAGTCTTTACCATTCTTCCTGCTTTTTAGGCTCAGGAAATACTTTGTGTAGGATTCAGGGCATGCAGGTGGGAGTGTTCCTGCAGCCTGACCTTTCTGTGATCTGTAATTCTCAGTGGCCATGGTTTCACCTTCATCTGGAAACTTATAGGAAAAAAAAATCTCTTTTGGAGCAATGAGAAAAAGGCTGATTAAATAACTGCCTATCATCTTCTGGGATGGTTATCCCTCAGTGAATGCCTGAAATCAGCAGTCAAGAGCAAATAAAGAGCTCACACTCCTATTTCATGACTAGATCTCAGTGTTACACTGAAATGAAGCCAGTTATCCTGAGTGGCACCTGAGTCTTTTGGAGTTGGGCACAAAAGGCACCATGGATCTGGTGCTCAGAGGCACCACTGAGGTGCCTGTCTGCAACACGTGGACTCTTCTTGCTCATGTTTAGGGGTCAGAGCTGCTGTGTTGGAGGGCCAGGGCTCCCAGCTGAATGCGCTGAGGTGGGCTGTGTGCTGGCAGTATGTATGAAGCATGTGTGTGCAGCCCAGAGGAGATCAGATTTATTTGTAGGCAGGGGAATTTTGAAGTTTCCCCATGCAGACATCCACGAGAGAGCAGGTGGAGATCAGGCTGCAGAGTTGGTATTTCATAGGTCTCAGCTCCTGTGTTGCCAGTTTCATGTGCTCCTCTTACATTTCCCTGCTCCTTTACCACTCTGCTTCTCTATACTTACTGTTGAAAAATATTTACATGAAAAATGTACTAAAGGGAGAGAGGTTAGCAAAACTGTCAACTGGGCTAAAAATATTAAGCAAACCATTTCCAGCTTCCATGAAGTAATAGATTTTTAATGCTGCTTACTCAGGACTTCTGGAGGCTGCTGTACTCACAGGAGGGTGCTTTCTTTGCTTATTTTATGCATCAGTTTCATGTAGAATGTTTGCTTCTGTGAGTGAAAACCATATATTTTCTGATGGAGATTGCTTACCTCAAGGAAAAACTAAATGTAGATCTTCAGCCTTGAGAACATTAACTTTTTGTGCAATTTAGCTAACAAATCACAAAATCATAGAATCATAAATACCATGATGGAAGGGGACATTAAGGACCTGGTCCAACCTTGCTTGGCAAAAGCACAGTCTAGACTACATGTCCTAGCACCGTTATTAGCTGAAGCTGAAATTGCCCCAACGTTGGGGAATCCAAATGTAAAACCATTCAAATTTTCCTCAAGAAATTCTTGAGGAATTTCTTCAAGCTGGAGCAAATACATTCTCAAAAAAACTCTGAAAACGTCTTGACATTGAGTGTGACCTCAAATCTTGATACCCGAACATGTGTTAGACCAGGACTAAGCACTCTATTCACGTGCCTTTTTGTGGTAGGCCTTTACATTATTCTCTCTCTCCTTGGCCATAACTTTTTTTTTCTTCCACCAAGAGCAGGATGTCTGCCTTTCCAGATAAGCATCCAGCCACCTAAACCTCTGTATCTGAGGCAGATGTACTGTCTGTCCCAGTAAAACTGGGACTGCTCTGACAGCTCTCCTACAAGGTGCTCCTATGTTTTTTGATCTACCCTGCCTCTGCCCAACTGATCAGGACTCACCCCTGCACCTGAATGAACTGGATCATATTTTTGGTGAAGAAACAGGGAGGATAGAGGAATGGTACCCTGCTGTGCTGGCTGACAGAGGACAGAAGGAATAGAGGGAGGAGGGAGGGAGTCGAGCTGCCAAATGCAGCTGCAGTGTGTGACATTGGGACAGACAGCACAGAGGGGACAAGTACACATGGATGGAGCAAATTCTGCAGTTTGTTTACTCTGCAGTGATGAAAGAGAAAGGTCAGTTTCTATACACCCTGGCTTATAGGCTGGCATATATGATTCATATATATGTATTTAAAGTCTTCTATATCTCTCTGGCTCAGGCTGCCACTCATTTCTAGTCTTCTAACAAGCAGGCTTTTGAACAGCATTCACGCTCACTTTTTAAATTTCCAAAGAAGCATCTCTGGCTGTAGAGGCTGCTGCTAATGAGAGATGAGGCAGTGAGGAGACAGCACTACTCCAGGTCATCTCTGTGTTGTGCCATCCTGTGCTGTGTGAGCGGATGACAGCCATGCTCTGCACTGCTCTAGCTGCACCATATGGGTCAGAGTCTGTGTTAGCACACAAGTAACCATTAACCTGGCCTTTGCAACCAGCTTCCAAAAACATCTCTGACTATTCACCTTTTGTTCTGACTGTAACAGTTGCGTTCAAGAAAATGTCAGTGAGCGGCAAGATAGGGTTCACTAGGACAGAAATCACAGAAAAGCAAAATCATGGCAACACAGAATTCACCTCAGTCCAGGCAAATAAAGAAAGTCCCTCTCACAGCCTTTTCTGTGCAAAGGGAGCTGCATTTCTACTCACAGTCACAGCAAGTGGCTGCAGCCACAAAGTCCCTCAGCTCTTCCCACCACTGGGCACACACCTGACATCTCTGTGGCAGCAACTGCAGCCTTCTATGGTCTGCAGTGGGAACACCAACTGAAATGGGTGCTCCACATCCCTTAGCCCTTGGTCCTTTGGAATTTTAGTCACAAAGCAGATGAGTAACTCCTCTCTCCACATCTTTACGCTCGATGCTAGAGGCACTTGAAATACTGAAGACTGAAAATAAAGTATCCTAGTTTGTACTGAAAGGTACCATTTAATGATTCACAAAATACAAGACTGAAAACTGTGTGCACACACTTTTATGTTAGTAATGTAGCAGAGCTGCCTGACCAGATGTGTTGGATGCTCCCAGGAGAAGTTTTTCTGGCTCTTATGACCTGTCTGCTTCCCTCCACCCTTTTCAAAGACTAGATACATTTCTTCTTAACATGGCTGGAAAAGTTGGGAAAGTAGGCAGAAGTAGCAGCTACCTCCATGAGCTGCCTCAGTTCCACCAATACATAATTTCCAACCAGTAAGAACCTCACAGAAACTGGTGCCTCTTCTCCTCCTTTTTTAATTTTTTTTTTTTTATTTTTTTGCAAAAACATTTTTATAAGAAACTTCCCCACACTTGGAACATCAGTTCAGTATCAGCAGAAGATAAAACCAGACTCAACAACATCTTAATGGAAGACTCCCACACCTTTAGAGGGTATCAGAGGAAAAACTCAGACCTGCTATGGCTTTGATTTGCTGTGTCCCTGAAAATAAAAAGTGATGTCTACATAGTCTAACAGAGACACAAAAAATAGAAGAAGGAAATATGACTCTTACTCAGTTAAATTTTTTTTAAAACCTACAAGTGCTCTCCACCAGCTGCCTCTTTCTCAGCACGAGGCTTCAGGGGCTGGGCAGAGCACTGCTTGGTGAAATGGATATACTAAACATTGAGCAAAACTCCTTCTCATTTACAGCTCTCCTACTTCAGCAGAATTACATCAGGGATCTGTTCCATCTGTGGTACAGAGCTGAGCAATTCATACATCCTCCTCTGCCTTAAAATCCCCAAGCTGCACTGTACAAGCAAGGAAGCAATAAAAGACATGGAGCACCGACAAGGCTTAGTCTGCACTCAAGCTCTGATGCTGTAAAAAATGCCTGGCTGAAACAAAGATCTAAGTTCCACATCATTTATTTAACTTTCAAACATCACATCCTAGATTTTACAGTGATGGGCACTACAGAAAACACAATGAGAAATAGATGGGTAATTACAGTGGTGGTTTTGACTTTTACCATCATCTAGAACTGTAGTAAAGTCAGAAGACACAGGTTTATGCTTCTTGAGATACATGTTTAAATCAAGTTATGTCATAAGTGATCTGAATGTAATGGTCACAGCTTGACTCCTCACCAGTCTTAGATAAGTGACTGAGATTCAGAATTAGGCACAATTTTCTGTATCAGAGCACGTGTACTGCACAGTTTGGTACAAATCAGTGTGACTGGCAGCGCACTCGGGACTAGGAGAAAAGAGGAAACTTAATTTCTGAGAGAAAGTTGTGATGTGTGTGGTAAGCCCCCTGGGCAGCTGCCCACGACCTGGCTGCTCCTGAGCCTGCAGCCCCTGCACCGAGAGCTGCAGCTTGAGAGAGGCGCTGCTCGGGTTGGGAGGAGAGCAAGGGGCAGGAAGAAGCTGCTGGTGGGGGAACAAAAAATATTATGAGAACAAAACAGACATGAAAGATGTTTTAAATGCCACGTATGTATAGATCACAGGGGAACTTTGAAATGCTCGATTAAGTATTGAAGTAGCCATCACACAGCCCATAACCCCTGACTGTTGCAGAAGCCCCACGCAGGCAGGTACCGCTCGGGCTGCAGCATCCTTTGATGTCCAGGCAGGCGGCAGGAGCGTGAGTCACCGCGGCGAGGGACCGGAGCGGGGTCAGCGCCGCTCATCCCGCCGGCTGCGGGCTCGGGCTGTGCCGCCCCCGGCCAGCCTCGTCCCCGCTCCGCAGGGTGTCACCCGGGCCACCGGACCTGCGGGGTGAGGCCCCACGGCGATGTCCCCAGGGCTGCCGGAGGGTGCGGGAACAACCAGAAGGCGCAGCGGGCGCGGGGCCATGCGCGGGTGGCAGAGTCCCCGCGTGGGGCCGGCTGTCCCCCGTGTCCCCGCGGCGCGGGAGCCACGAGAGGGCAGTGACACACAGCCGAAGGGATGGAGGGATGGATGGAGCGCTCCTGCGCCGAGCGGGGCTCCGGCTGTGCCGCCGCCTTCCCTCTCGGTACAGCTCGGGATAAAATTCCAGAACAAAGGAGCAACACGAGGATGTGCTCGTTGCGGCGCGTTCCAAGCGTCCCTTACCGGGTCTGGAACGAAACCGGGGCGGGTAAATACCCGGCAGGGAAACGCTTTGTGCGCCGGGAGCTCGTAAGGTGGAATGAGGCTTTCTGTTGCGGTTGTTTGTCAGGCTAAAATAATAATTGTATCGAAATTCATTTTTAATTCAACTGTTCGGTGTGCTCGGGGAATCTGCAGTGGCATGTACGGAGTGCCCGTCACTGCTGTATCGGTGGGCTTTATCTGCACAATCTGTTAAGCTTTAGTATATTTTAATTGAAATTCTTTCAGTCTTTCAGCTGTTACTTCCCCCCTCAGATTATCATTCATATTATAGTTGCATTTCATGCTTATCCTATTCTGAGTGATCAAAAGGATTGTTCTGCCATTATATTTAATGCTTCCCTCACTTTCACAATCACTTTTTATTATAAACTCTTGCTGTTATGAGGAAATTTGGTGCAAATCAGTTCACACCTTTTTGTTAGCTATAAACCAGATGTAAGAAACCCCAGCATTAAAAACACACAGAAGTGAATTACTGTCATTCTTGATAGCAGAAATTATGCCACTAAGATAATATAAAATATTTTTATATGTAACTGGAATATGCAAGATGTAAGTCCTGAAATAATTTTAGCAACACATACCCCTAAAATTTCTAGGTGACAACCGAAAACCAAGAAAGGACTGAAAGAGAGCCTGTTACTTCCTGTTTTTACACAACACATTTTATTTTACTTCATGTAAATAAGTCTCTTTTAAAATTTTTGTTGAACAGTCTTAGCTTATCTTACTGTGAGAAAAAAGAGGAAAAAGAAAACTAGATTCACAGGTTTCTTATATGAAAGAAAAATGTTAAAATTGAAATTATTTAAGGAAGAGAGAACTTGATTTACATTTCTCCAATAAATCAAAATATTAGCTTAGTTAAAAAAATTCTGCTGATAGTTGTATCAGTTAATACTCTCTTAGGATTGCATTTTTTTACTGAAACCCCTGAAAATGCATTTTCTAACCTCTGTTTGATATTTTTTGTCTCTCACCTCACCAGTAAGGCACTATTTTCAGTTTAAGTCTTGGTGCTGAAAGCTGCGATCCTGAGCAGCCCGCATTCCCAACCTCTGTTAGGAACAAAAGAGACAGGATGCAGAGGGAAGCTCAGAGAAAGGAACAGCGTTGGAGTTTGATTTTACTTCAATGGGAAGCATGACATAAGTGAGAAGAATTAGTGTGAGTCCAGTTTTGGAGGACAGCAGCCACATCCAGTGCTGACAAAGGAGAGGACTTAACCTAATGGTTTGTTTCCACACCTCACGGCCAGGAGCCTCAGAAACATCCACCACACTCCTCCTGAACGAGGCATTTATTGCAGTTTCTGAGAGCTAAATTCTTACCAGCCATAACAGCATCATTCTGGCACTCAGTGTGGACCTGCACCCTCCATTAGGAGCTGCAAGGGCCCTGGGAGTGAAGCTGTGCTGCCCAACCCATGGTCACCTGCTCAACAAGATTACAGGGAACTTTGCCATTTGTATGCCAACATTTAGACTTCAGGAGTTTTTATCTAAATCCAGATCATTTTTTTGAGTCTGTCTATGCCAGTATGGCAAGTGAAAAAAAAAAAAAACCAGCTTTCTCTAAGCCTATGTATTGCCTGGTGATGATTTCCTAAGGAAAAAGCAAGTTTCCCTCTCTTGTGCTAGATTTCAGAAAGCTTGTACCTAGGGACACCTTTTCATGACTTACGCATGGGCTCTGGCAATTTTTTTATTGTGCTTTCAAACAACTGATTTGCATCCACGATGTGTCTCAAAATATAGAAGAAATACTTAAACAGATGGGGAAAATACTTGCATATATCATAGCTTATATTCTATACGCATATGTTCTATATAAGCTCATATATTCATATATAAGCTTATATTCTACATTCTATTGCATATATCACAGTATCTGTTCTATATGATTCTGTTATATGTATGATTCTGTATGTGTATGCATGCATGGAAATTCTGCATGCAGCAGAGGGGGAACAGCACACTGGAAATGCACCCCAGTTTAGTTCAGTAAATTCCTGTTTGCACTCACTAAAGGGAGTATAGGACTTGTCGGGCTCCTGGGCAGATGACCGGTGTGCAGCAGGCTCTGTGTTTTCCAGCTGTGAATCTCCCATGGCCCATCAAGCCTTTGCAAATATCTCCCATTGTTCCGAGCAGCACCTCGCGGTGCAGGGGGAGCTGATCTCCGGAGCGATCCCCTCCCGGCGAGGCGAGCCTGGCATCCTTGCACTCTCCTCTCTCCTGCAGCCCTGGGACACCACGGAGCAACCTCCTGCCTGCTGGGAGCCAACCCCAGCCCAGCAGTGCTCCAGACACACTCTCCTTCTGGGAGGGGGGCAGAAAAATGTAATTTCAAATTCGACTTCCTCCCCTACGTTCATTTTTTTTTTCCCCACTCTTTTAAATGTCAGACTCCTACACAGTTTCTTTGAAAGTTCGAACAGTTAGTTAGATCAGTCTGGAAGCAAAACAAACCACAGCACATTTCACCTTTTGGAGAACTTTCCAGGAGACAACATGCATTTCAGAGCGGTGATGATTCAGTGTTTAGCTCTCTGGGGTTGGGGTGTAGACTTAAAAATTCAAAACATTTTTTGGTACATCTGTGTTGAATCAGGGCTTATTTCTGATCAAGGCAGTTGATTTTTTTATTATTAAATTATTTTCTACACTGATCACTTGTATTTAGGGACATCAGATGGAAATGCAGCTCTGCTCTAACATTGTTCGCTCTGCTTAGGATCCAGGTTGACTGGGTTGGAAGGTTTCTGATTTTTCCTTCAGCTGTGTTTTGCCTGAGGTACAGCCCATGACAACAGAGCACAGCTCTTTGACCTACTCGTGGCAATTTCTTTCACTGTGCATGAAAGAGTGAGCATCACTGGGAGATGCTCAGGCTGCTGCTCTTTCCCTTGTCTTGGTGCTTGATGGGAAGTTCATCTCCTCTCCCTCTCCTGCTTGTGGGAGGCTGGATGCTGGAGCATTTCAGGCTGATGGTATAGAGGGCACAGCTGAGATAGGCTTCCCAGGCAATAAAATGCTGTGGGAGATACTGGTCTGATTTTGAACCCTGAGCTTTGAAGGGGAGTTTCTTCTGCTCTATCTTGCACTGAGAACTGAGCCAGAACAGTGAGATCACCACATAAGTGCTGGCAAAAGCAGTGGATGCAGCGCAGTCACTCCCAGCACAGTTTGTGGGGGGTCCATAAGCAGAAAACACCCCCAAGCACAGGGCATAGAATAAAGGGAGACAGAGGAGAGAAACAGGTTTGAGTCTTTACAGCACCTGGTAACAAGAGGAGCTTGTATTTCCCTGTTCTCAACTCCCCAGAGCAGCATCAGTCTGGAGCTGAACTAACTCCAGTAGTCTACCAAAACCATCTCTGTTGAGCACTGGTTTTGTGTGTGTGTCATCACCCTGGCAGCATCAGCTAGGAGGGTTCCTGACATTTTGGGGGTGCACATGTGGACCCTGTTGTGCTAAAGAAAGAGGCCTAATGAGCAGCAGTGGATCTGAAGGGCCCAGATAATGATGCATGGCTGAGGCAGACAAGGCTGCTGGCTTGCACATCGTACAGGCTGTGGGAAGTGCACAGCATGATGCTCCAAGCACAGTCTCCTAACTGCTAAACGTGGGTTAGCCTGTTTATACCATATCCAGAAACCAGCAGGATACTGTCCAGGCAGCAGACAGGGCAGCAGGCTCACACAGTCCACACCAGGAAAGAGAGAGGGCAGCAACCATGTGTCCAGGGGAGTGCATAGGGCAGAAAAAGGTTCTGCCTCCCCAGACAAATTAAACCACTGCATTTATAACTGAAGAGGGCTCAGCAGTGATTTGGATGGCCCAGGACTTGTCATTGAATGAGGTGACTCAGGGCTGCCACAGCAGCTGGCTGAGAACGCAGGGTGAGGGAGCAAGAGCACCACTGCCCCTCTGTGGGACCTTCACAGGGTGGCTCTGGCTGGACTTTAGGACACATGTTTTAGATGTGCTGTGCCAAGGTGGATTGTGCTCATACCAAGTTTTAACAACTCAGTTTATGGCTGGCAGCTGAGGGCAGCATGCCTGAGGGAAAAGCTGCCTTCTGGCAGAGCCACTCGGATTGCCTGGGATGCTGGGAGGGTGGGAGATGCGTGAGAGGTACATCACATCTGCACAGCACTGGTGATCACAATATACCACAAGCCATCTCTGGAAGCTCTGTTTGCCTGGAGATGGCAGCTGAGTCCACCTCCACAGTATTTTCAGACTGTTTCATGTCTGATGTTTGTGTGAGCTGAGGTAATGATGAATTTTAATTAATTTTTTTAAGGAATGCATTATAAACCTTAACAACCTACAAAATATTGTGATTTCTCTATCTGTGACTATCAGATTTACCCACCCCATGTCAAACTTTATGCCCCATCATCATCCATCAGGCAAGAGGAACAAGGACACCCTTTCTGTAGCCCCCAAGCCTAATTCTGTGACATCCTAATATGTTGCTTTAACTCCTAGCTCTCCAACCAGAACCCCCTCAGCTCTGAATTAAAGAGATGACAGAAGCACTAAAAGGAAGGTTCCTTCAGTAACAACTGTGACTTCAGAATAAGTGCTCTCTTCTCAATATTAGCAACACAGAAACACTCTTGTTACCAAGCTCAACTCTGTGTACAGTCTGTGTATAACCTTTTAAACAGCTTTTGCTGTAAAACACAAGTCTGTGTTTGCTGTAACAGGAGCGTTTCATTCCTCACAGTAGAATAAAAGGGTTTGCTGAAAGAGAAAGGGCATTCCAAGTCCCTGCTTTGTGCTCTGAATTCTTTTCCAACATCTTCCTTTTAATACATCGCAAAAGGGGGGAGAGAAGAAAAAAAACACATTTAAAAAGAAAAAAAAGTGTTTTAGAGTGTTTTCCCAAGAAATATCACATGCTGAATTGAAACACCTTATCTACAAGGAGGTCCTGGTGGCAAGTGTAGAAGCAGCACGGGAAAAAATCAATACAGCCTGCAGAGATTAAAAACATACTGGAAAAACATAAGGAAAATGTAACAATTAATGCCAGTTGTACATATAATACGTGAAAACAAAGCGCAGAGGCATTAGTCTCTACACATAGATCTATTGGATAGGTAATGCTTTTATCTCAACTTGAAAATGGAAGCTTTATTAGACTGCTTCCCATCAGGAGGCATCATACCAAGAACAGTCTAAGGCTCTAACTAGCTGAAAGCCTTTTCCCCCGCACCTTCCATCCCAATCACTTTGCATACCCGTGAAATTCAAATGGCTCAACCTCAGACTGAGGTGGTGTCAAACCAGGGTTCAGATTCACCAGCCTGCACGAAACCACCCACTCCCCCTCCAGTGGAAGACATGAAGCAGCTGACCAAGATGCCTTGCAATAGGTGGGAGTTTTTTGTCTGCAATTTAAAAAGCCCCTCCATGATGCTGCAGCTAAAGATTGTTTTATCAGTGCATTGTATCATGCTGTAGCAGCTATTAATATATGCCTGACTTGAATAAAATGTCCTACACAAGTTTCAGCTATGGGGGGTTTTGTAATTAGTGTGCTCAGGCACAAAAATCAGGAAGATATTTAAGGTGTAGCTCAGCTGAATGATTCCTCAAAACTCCCTCCAGCAGCTTCTCATTCATACAATAATTAGACACAATTTTATCATTTAACCCAGTATCTTGAGTGTAAACCCCAAGAAAAGGCATTAAATAGCTATTTCTCCTGATGTTAAAATACACTCCTAATGTTAAAATACACCTTGAAGTCTAAGTAGAATATTTTCATCCTCAGTTTTCTGGATAAGGAACAATAAAGAGGAAAATCCCCCCTCTCATAACACTTACCATAACATAAATTTCAATAAAACTACACAAGACTCACAGCAGGACTATAGATAAGGGTAAGCATCAGATAGGTGACAATACTGGAAAAATACCACTTCACCCTTCCTTCTGCTGCCTTCACATCAAAATAAATCAAGGTTTACAAGTTTACTTTTAAACCCCAGAAACCATACGTGAACTTATGGTTTACTCATCCCCTTTCTGACACCAGCAAGTAGAGGGGTAGGTACAGGGTCACACAAGTGTTGGTGGGTTGGACACCTAGTGCTACTTCAAGGCAATAAAAGAGCCAAGCTGACTAAACCATCTGAGAATCCTCCCAGCGAAGGAACTTTAAGGACTATGAGGCCAAAAAGCGTTCAGGCCTCTAGCTGATGTTTTGCTCAATTTACATCCAAATACTCCCACCACACTCAGCATTGCACGGAGGTCAGCAACGTAGCAGCCTCTTTAATGGAAGTCTGTGCTAGACAGACACAAACAGGAGCAGGCAAAGAGAGAGATTTCATGGAGCTGGGAGCTCTGTTTCACACAGATTTCATAAATGGCTCTCAGAGCTAAGCTTGCTTTTTGTGGCAGGGGCACCTCCTGCTTTGGCCCGGCTCCCATTTTAGCATCGTATAAATCCAAAGGGATAAAGAACATGGGCACTGGTGTTCCCACTACAGACAGGCTGCCTGCCAGCATGGATAAACAAAAGTACTTTTCATTTATTAGTTACTAGTTTTCATTCAAACTCCCAGAGTGCCGATGCTTTTACTTTGGACCATATCCCACGCTTCCACTGAAGCCAGTTTAAGATTCTCCTGACCACATTGAGAGCAGATTCATTTGGAAACCATTTGAAAGGCTCAGCTCTGCCATTCTCACACAAGGTGCAAAGCAACTTCAACAGGTAACTCCTGAGAATGACTTTGCACAAGCCAAATTTGCATGGGTTTAATGAGCCTTGGATAAGACTGAGAGCTTTTTTTCAGTAATGCTGTCCACTCTCAGCAATAAGTAATAAACATTCCCAACACCCCATGAGGCAAGGAGTCAGAGCTGGGCCTACTTTAAGACATATAAACTGCAGAAAAGCTATTAAGGCTTCATAGCAAGCCAATGATCCAGCCAATGCTTGGAGTGCAGAAAGTCCTGGCTTTTAATGCACATATGAACCTGTTAGTGCTAAGGTTCAACTTTTTCCTGTCAGTCGTCTTGAGTGTTTACTAAATCCAGATGGCCTGAGGAAATAAATGAGATTAAAAAGAGTCTGTTTCATTCTCACACTTCCCAAAGCCCTCTGCAAAAGTATTGTGTTGCTACAGATAACACATGTACCTGCAGGCATCGGTGCAACTGTTACAGACGTGCTGGGGACTCCTTTTACCTTGTCCTCAGCAGAGCTTAACAGCCTTTAACACTTCCACACCCACAGAGAAAAGGAACATGACATTCTGCTTTTGTTCCTATTGAAAAATGCTGTTTATTCTCTGTTTTTCCAAACTGTGAAACATTTTCACTGGCCTCTCCACAAATCTTTGGTGGCATTTCCAAAATGGGAAGGGGGGGGGGAAATCCTAACCTCTTTGGGAAATACAGGAAGGACACACATGGGCCATGGGCTCTGTAGTGATGGAGAGGTGGCAAGTGGAAGCACTGGAGCTCTGAGAATCCCCACGGATTCAGCTGCCCTTTATATGGGGTGCAGCAGGAGAGATGGGGGTCTTTGCAGCTCCAGTCTGTCAACCAACACCATACTCCACACTGACCCACAGGGGAATGAGATTCAGCAGAGAGCTGACCACACAGGATTTAGCGCTGCTGTGCTTCAGGGCACAGCAGAATGGGATGCATAAATGCCAGGAAGGCACCCAGGGCACTGGAAGACTGAGGAAGAGGATGCATTCAGCTAATTTCACCTCCCACATGGTGTTTGTAGGCACAGGCTGGACAATGTCATCTCGGTATGAAAGATTGGCAAGATCTTGATTTTTCGCTTTTAATAGCTACTCTTTACTACTAAGTCCTTCTCAGATCTCCTTACCTACGACTCTCATCCTTCTTCATTTTAATCTGATGAAACATTTCTCTTTGTGTAAGAAAAAGGCATCAGGTGGAGAGTTTCGTCGAGGATGAGAGGAGGGAATCATGCTTGGGGTAAGGGGTTGCGGCTCGGGGAAGCCCAGATCACTGCTACCAGAGACTGGGATGGGTCTCCTGCTTGCTCCCCACTTCAGCTCTCTGCCTGCAAGTCAAAGATAACAGAGCTCTTTTCTTTCAGCCATTTGTCTGGAAAGATTTGGGGTTACTACACATCCAGCAAGAGGTGGCCCAGGCCTCAGCGGAGATGCCGGCTCTTTACCATTGTACAAACAATAGCACCTCTGAGAAGCAAGCCCTTGCTTTGTATATTTACTTCGTTTCTTGTTCAAGCTTTGTTAGGGAACCAAGGCACTTAGGCTGGTTACTAAAATAAAGAAGTGCTGTAAAAAGAGATCAGCTCTTGCAAGGAAATCCAAGCTGCAGAAACATGAACAAAGATCCATTGAAAGGCAGTGTTAAATAAATACAAATTAATTTTGCATAGTTCCAAAGTCCTTCAGTCAATAAACGCCCATTCTCATTATTATTCAATAACATTTAGCTAATATATTTGGATTTGCAAGGCAAACATTTTCAAACATTTTTCTAAATTAGCACAAATCTTCTGCTTCATCTTTTCTTCATCTACTGTCATCGGAGCAAATAATCAAGAGAACAAATAGTACTCTGCTTATAAATTCCTCTTGCCAAAGACTCGACCTCTAGAGACTTGACTTCACATTTGCTTTTCTGTAGAATTTAACAAAATTAGTCAAGCGCGATTTGTTGCGTGTTTGTCTCTTTTCAAAAGCTCAGAAATGTCTAGCTCCGGTGATTAAAGGAAGAAGGGAGATTTTACTAATAATGTTTAAGCGGAAGGATATTAGAAGGCAAGAAATATTTATTAACATCCCCCTGTAGGTAAATGTTTATAAAATTTCATCTTCTGTCAAGGTTGAGGTCATTCCCACTTACTGCCACAAAGTCAAAAAATAGGGAACAAATCGTCAGATACCACTGCATCTTCCTGGCTGGGCTGTGGGTGGGATAGGCCAAATATTAAATTTCATAACAGGATAATGCACAGAGCACCTGCATGATACTGCCCTACCCTGAGGCACAGACAAGCCGAGATGATTAGGTATTATCAAAAGCTCATCCTCTCCCCTCTTTCTCATTAGAGCCAGAGGAACGTACTCTGGCTGAACCATTTGCTGCAGTTGGGTGCAAGAAGGAGGCATCTGCATTTCAATAGGGTGCTCGTCAAGGCTGACAGCAACTGGAGAGCTACTTGTTATAACGCTGTGTGCTCCAGTTGCCACAGCCCTACAGCATGTCTCTTTTTACTGCCAGTGCACTCTCCTGTCATTTGGAGGCCTTAAAGCATGTGAGTACCCTCATATGGGCTCCAACACCTCAGGAAAGGAAGAACAACAGAGGCCAGGCCCAGCTTCTTGAACATGGTTCTACCTTCATTTTTATGAATCAAGCTTTCTGGTCTTGAATGGTAATAAATGGAGGATTTGGAGATCAAAGGTAATTTGATTTCTGAAAGAGAGCTGTGATCTGTGATAAACATGCTACCTGGGTTCGTTTCAAGTCAGCAGCATCAGGGAAGTTATACAGTTATTGCACTGTTGCTTCCCCTGTGAAAACAAGAAAAAGTCAGAAACCGGCAGTCCTGCTGTGCTCACTTAGGAGGGGCTGTGCCAGCCACCACACACTGGCCAAAGCCAGCAGAGAAATGAGGAGAGCATTTGGGAAGAGCCCTGACTGTCAACATCCAGCAAGAAGCGGCACTTCTTAACAAGTGAAAGAACTATTTGGTTCAATGGAACAGAAGAGATTTTTGCGTAGAAAATTCATACCTGTTACACATCTGGCCTTCTATACCCTGTGCTCATGATCCTATCAGGAGCTGTGTATAATAATAAGTATTACTCCCCAAACCAACTAGGCTGGCATTTGCAACCATGCCAGCTCTAATGTGCCACATCTAAACCAAAACAAGGGTCAGCCACTCTTTTGGCATTTCCAAAAGAGAAGGCTCCATGGAAGCACAGTTAGCCTCTCTTTGACCTGGTGCTAACTGGAGCTCCTCTGAAGTTTGATGACACCCTGTATGAGTGAACCCTCTGAATTGCACTAGATCTGGAATCAGCACAATGGACAACACCACTGTTCACCATAAGATTAGAGCCTAGGGGGATCATATTCCATTTTTCTCTATGAAACTTTAAATGCTTCATTCAAACCAGCATTAACACTTGTATTGGCTGAAAACAGTGTCTGAAAACAGTGTCCAAGCCAATATACTACAGTCAGTTTCTCTCTGCCTGAGAATAATAAAATGAGCTAATAAAATCTCATCTGGAGGTTCATGTTAGGACCAATCCCTTAGTACCAGCTGCCTCACTAATATCTTTCTTCATTTCCACTTCTTCCATTTTCCCATTTACTCATCTCTTCTTACTTTGTTATGTGCTGCATTTCCTCCTACCCCTTCTTTTTGTGTTACTTTTCCATCACCACCTTTCAACATTCAGCTTATTGTCTTCCAGTGTTCCACTCAGGGAAAAATTAAAGTTCATGAACAACATGCCTACAGGCTCCTTCAAATATGGCTTATCTCAAGTGGTCCATTTACCCCTTGGCCATTAAGCAATACCTTCAGAAACACAGCAAGTTCATTCTCTGAAAGATATATGAGGCAAGAATAGAGATACTGCCTCCTCAGTACATGTGCACATTTATGGGGAATAAACTCAGCAGGGAAGGCTGCCCTGTGGGTAAGTTCACCAAGGCAGGGTAAACATGGCAATCAGCTTTGCTTTTTGCCCTTTTTCCCTTCCTATGCCTGACTAATGTCCTCAGACTGCACAGTTTTTCAACAATGGTATCTGCAGGTGACTATTTCAGCATTCCTTCCTTTGACATCCACCCTTCTTTTTTAACAGAAGAGTTTTTAGTTTCCTAAAATTTTCAAAAAAACAACCCCTCCCCTTTTCAAAACACGTGGGGAAAAGAGATTTCTTCTTCTTTTCACTAGGCAGTGCTGAGCTGCTATGGGGCAAACAGTTGGGATCAGCATTACGCAGGTTGTAACAATGAAAAAAATGTCTTTTACACCCTGAGACAAGCATATTTTCTGAGCAGACTTCTGCATTTAAGAGAGAAACTATGGTAGCGCCTGCTCTTGTGCTTTTCAGAGAAGTTCAGACCTACATGGTTATTGTAATCAGTTCCCTAAAACCACCAATAAGTCAAAACAATTATTCTGAAAGACAGAGCAAAAGACTCACTTGCACAGTGAAACGGCTCTTCCTGACACACATCACGAGTCAAGACAGGTTGGTTGAACTCCATTTCACACCCTGCAAACACATGAGTTCTTGGAGCAGTGCAGCTGGGCTTCCAGGCACCACAGCTTCTGTCACTCCCGAGACCAGCAGTGTCCCTGCATGCTGGCACACCCAGAAGGTGAAAAACAAATATGGGAGGTGCATGGTGGCTTCCTTGATACTGTGTGATACTGGAAAAAATATTTTTAAAAAAGGATAAGCAACAGGCATTTTATATTTACCCAACAATCAAATCTCTCATTGCATACAGGGCTTTTTCAAACACATCTGGATGTCCCTGAGACACCACTGGTGGGCTCTCCTTGTGGAAGTCTGGAATTCAACCAATGCCAACCGATGTCTAAAACAGAGATGCAGGTTGGCCAGGTTACCTTTTGCTGGGTTAAGTCCTAAAGAGTTGGGTCTCCCAGCAAACCCATCAACTTCCCTCTGTGCACACTGCCAGAAAGGGCAGCCCTGCAAAGCACATCCCTTTTGGCCTTTCCAGATCTTCTGATGTTCAAGCCATCGTGTGCTTCAATGGATGGAAACACACAACAACTCCTGGCTGAAAGCACACCACAACACCAATGAAATGTTCAAAAATGCTTCAATAACTTCTGCAGCTGGAAGCTTAATTCACATTAGTGCTTTCGAAAACTTCACCCTGTGTTTCAGGTAAATTCAAAAGATATTGGATCTGGTTGTAATCATAACCAAAACTTTGAAACTGGTCTATCTCCACTGTCCTCAGCAGGACCTGGACCACCCTGACAATTATGTTTGAAATAATGTGTTTGAGAGCTTGCACTAAGCGAGCCTGTTCTAAATATTGCCTCAATCATTGTTTATATGGAATTATTGTGCTTCTGTAACTCCACTGAGCATTCATAAATGACCAAAATAGCCACTCCTTTATGATTCCAGCTGTCAAACTCCTCGTGGCAGCTAGAGGTACCTCTCAGCCTAAGTGACAGCTGCAGATGACTCACTAAACATTGAACTATTCTAAATATCTTTCTTTCAAGGATGAAAATAATTTGTCCTCACTTTCTCAACAGCCTTTTAGTTTTGGGTAGGATTTTTTTGTTTGTAGGGTATTTGTTTTTGTTTTTTTTTTTTTATGTCACAGTTGGCCTTCTTCATTCTTATGAAAAATAAATTAGAAAAAAAATCATGACAAAATAACCTGCTGCAAACTTCACCAAGTATGAAAAACACCAGAGGCTTAGCTAGCTGCTCACAAGGAGTTAAACTTGCTGGGAGTAATTACTAAGCACCTTCCAAAACAAACAAATAAGAAAAATAAAGAAAAAGTTTGTTTTTCTTAATCTACTGTGTTATCACAATGTTTGCCCAGAAAGCTTCTGTAATTTTGATAATGTGAAAAATAATTTCTTTGTCCTTATGGACAAAAAGTGTTTTTCAGCTCATTGTACACTGGAAAAATCTTGACTGTAAGGTGCTTTGTAATTTAGTTCTGATATACACCTTGGCTAACAGGTGTAATTAAAAACCCATTATAATCATCCAACAAGCAAATCAGAGCAGTCCCGAGAGGAGCTGAGCTGTGAGAGCCTCTATTTATAAAATCATATTTAATGTAGTCTTATCTCTACACTGAAAAAAACATCTGTTTAACATACTGTAAACAAAAATATCAACGTTCCCTGGCCTTTTTGTCAGAATGACTTATGACGGGATCTGCCACATATGCAATTAAGGTGTAGCAGAGCTGCCCAATTTCTAAGGAAACAGCTACAAAAACATTGTATGTTTGCTCCTGGTTGATACTTTCAGCTCAGGAGTGAGAAAACAAGGACTGACATAGGGGGAACTGGGGGGATTTGAGAGAGGCTTGGTCAACAATGTGCAGCCTCTTTGTTTTTATGTCTCAGCCCAGGCATAATAGAGGTGGCAACAATAATTTTTCCTGTGATTTTGTCTTCAGATTGCAGGAAAAATGCACGTTGCCTCAAGTGTTAATGAGCTCGAATTAAAAATAAAGCAAAGACAAAAAAAGCTCAAACCACCACCAGCACCACAACAGAGTAATAAGCATATTTGCATAATCCACTCTCTCCCATGCATTTATAGATAACCACATCTTATATCCAGAAGATGAGTTGCAGTTTGTGCTACCACAGGGATAAAAATGGGAATATAAGCACTTTATGGTTTAAGAAGTTCAACTAAAATAACACAATGAGACCAACAGAAATTAACCATCAACCATTGTCAGTGTCATTCTAGGAAAGTCAGTCATGGAGTCAAATCTTTTCCACTGCCCCTGTGAAATCAAGCCCCCCAATACAGTGAATCTAAAACTGGTGGATAGACAGTAAGCTGAGTGCCAGGATCAGGATGGACATTGATGAGCGGTTCTGTGCTCAGAGGCTGCTCTCCCTGGGAGCAGGACACCTCCAAACAACACCACAGCATGGCAAAACCCAAGGTGTTCCACCTAGCAGTGGGAAACCCACCAGCATCAGCAACAGTGCTGCACAGTGAGATTTTCTGGGGAGTTCATGGACCAGCTTGAGATATCACACCTGAATTCTTGTATGTATCAGAAACCAGAACATGGACAAGATCTGGAAATGCTCTGAGCAGGTGGAGTCTGGAGCTCAGCACTGCCCATTCAGTCACAGGCAGGGGTAGATGGAGCTCTGCTGGAAACCTGGGCACCCTGAATTAGCTACAGCCTGGGCCAGCTGCCATCCAAGCCTGCTACATGGGCCTTTCTTCCAGTTTGTATGTACTGATTATCATCCTCTTGCGTCATTTTTGTCCCTTTGTTATTTCACAGAGTCCCATTACAACTACACTGCTAGAATAAATCAGCTTCTCTTTAGGGATAAAGCTCAATTCCTCTAGTTCATTGTGGCCAGGCTTTTATAAGGGTGGATATTACATGCATCAATAATTATGTTTTTGAGGAAACAGATAATTGCCTATAATTGAATCTTGATAAAGCATGTGATGCAGGTGAGCAGCATCCCGAGAACCTGAGGAAATTAGATCAGAAAATTTTTCACAGCAAGGACAAGGAACTAAACCATCCTACACTGCCTGATTTGTTTACTTCCACTTTTCACTTGGAGAAAGCATCAGGTTGTCTATATGGTTTCTACTTTCTGTAGAAAAGGTGTTTATTTTTGGTATATTAACATGCCATTATGCAAATGGAGAGCCTCATATGCAAAATCCAGAAGCAAACAATCACATGGTACTTTTGGTTCCTTCAGAAGTGCCCACATATGGTGTATGTATAAAGCACACAATTGCTTGCCTAGGTAAAAAGGTGTCCTTGAATTCCAGGTTTCAATGTCATGAAATGCTGTGATAAATTACTGGAATGGGAAGGAAAACCAACACAGGTTGAGGCAGCAACATGCACAGGTTCCCTAGAAAAATGTCCAACTGTCTCATTCCCCAGACCTGAAGGCAGTAGGTATTGCTGTGCTGTCAAAAGTCTTCATAAACAAGCCCTTGCTACATGCACTCCAAGCCATGGCCGAAACTCTGTGGCTGCTGAAGTCAATGAATAATTTCTGGCACACAAAATAGCAACAGGATCCTGTCCTGTGTGACAAACTTGTTCTACTGGTCCCCTGTGCAGGCATGTGTGGTTAACTTTCAACATCTGCTCTTGTTGTGAACTGGTGCAGAGGGTATCTTAATTCAGACAGAAGTGATTGATAATTATTGTCCCCAGAGGTACCATGGCTGAGCCACCTACAGCAGCAGAATTGCCTGCTGCGTGTTCATTTCCAAGTGGATAAGTTGATAAACAGATGGTATGTGGCTTGCTTGGGATTACATTATTATAGTTAACAGCAAAATGTACCTGGTTAAGAGAAATCACAGGGCAATCCAGTTTTCAAGTGCTGTTTTTCCTTTGAAAACACTTCCAACTGACTCCAGCTGCATAGCTGAGCCATTGCTCCGCTCTTCTCAATAGCACAGTTGAGTAAAAAGGGAAGGATTTCCTCTGATGTTCACTTGAGCCAAAAAACCAAAACAACCTCAGAGTTGAATTAACCACTCTTCCATAACCACCACGTATCAGAAGGGACTGTCTGAGATCACAACTGACACACAAAGAAATTAATTTGGTGTTGACACTTCACGGTGCTTTGAGATTGTAAATCAGAGGCTGCTTGGCAGGTAACAAACACCACCTTCCTTAAACACAAGAACACAGCAGCTGAGGAGACTTTCTGAGTCATCAGGCACAGTCCCCCACTATCATGGATTGCAGCAGCTAATATCCCTGTTCCCTTAATAACCCTCATTATCCCAGCAGCTAAGCATCTGGCAAAGTACACAACGCTGGCACTGTCTCCCCACAATGATCTGAGCCTGTGTGTGTGCTAAGAGGGAAGAGATATGATTTGTACATTTTGATAGACCTGTGAACTTCTGAAAACAGACAACAGTCGCTTAGAGCCCTATGGAAACCTGGGCCGGAAAGATCTTTGAAATATTTCTCAGACAAAAACAGATATAAAGCAAATTATTCTACCCCACTATATACCTGGAAGGATCACATTATATTTAGGCAACACATTCCTTCCATGCAAAAGTTTAGTCCCAGACATTAAAAAGAACAAATGAATCTTTCTAGTTTTAAAAAGTCTACTGTAGCAGCTTAGACAGGCACACAGCAGAGTCAAGTGAAGTGTGTATTCCCTGTGATAATAAATCTCATAACGGAAATCAAAGCCAAGCTGAACTGCATGTTAGGCATTAAGTGTGTCCCAAACTGCTCATCTTGCTAAACCTTCATAATAAAATAACATTACAGTCTCTATAATTACAGAGCGCAATGATGCCACAGGAGTAAAGCCTAAAGAAAGGCTTAATTTTCCGGGCTTTGCAACAAGTGTGAATTGGTGTGGGGCTTAAAAGACATCCACAGCCTGGACCCAAGCCTAGGTGCAAATAGGACTGCCGTATGTGACACAGACCAGGCAAATGGTGTGAGTTCATGCTCAGAGTTGCCAAGCAGGCACCAGGAAGGGAAGCTCCCAAAGCCCCCAGGATTTATTGGAGCTGCCTGTTGCTCCCATGGTGCTGTTTCTGACACATCTGAACAGAGGCACCTGGAAAGGTTTGGAGATTTTTCGCACTGTTACTTCTGACAAACCATGAAACAGTGACAGCTAAAATAAGGAAACAAGGAAAGCTGTCAAAAATACAAATAGTACTTATAATAGTAACCTCCATTCCCATGGAGAAAGGTTGTCCATGCTCAACTGCTTCTGCACAAGGCAAACCACCTCCTGGAAGGGCCCCTCTTTGCAGAGGCACCCTGGAAGATCTTGGGTGAGATTCACAGCTTTCAGATTGTTAAAGTTTGGTTCAATCAGTCCTCTTGCTCAGCTTTTCCACTACCTTCTCATGGAACTTGTAGCCCATGGGATACTCCACTGTTGTGAAGTCAACAGAAAACGATGAAATATCATCCAAAAGTTCATGGAACAAATTGTTTGGGACCAAGTACAGGCAGAACTACTAAAATGGTAGTTTCAATATCTTACTAAAAGAACATTCTGGGGATTATGACAACATTTAGTTTTTCTTCTTTTGGTGACCTGAAATATTTCATTTTGAATCAAGCCATGCCAAAACAAAAAAAAAAAAAAGATCAGTGTTACACTAAGCTGAAATAAAATGACATATTTAGACTCTGCAGAGAGAGCCAGAATTTAGAAGAAAAGCAAGTTTTATTTCAATCACTTTGATTTTGTAACACAATCACCTTCCCATTAAAATTATCTTCAGAATTCTCTGTCAAGCCCTATGACTGTGTGACATATTGGCATTTTAAATAATTCTGCAGATTTTTGGTTATACTATACTCATGGATCAGAGGTGTCCCTCAATCTGCTCCAGAGCTGCATCAGCAAGAAGGAAGTATTGGTAGCTATTTACAGACATGTAAGGCCCATAAGGGTCACATAAACAGCAGAGGGGAATGAAGAGCTGGTGGCTCTCCTACAAAACTCTACCCAGTACCAGGCACACAGTGACAGGTCAGGCATGGGGTCCCTTGTGGGATGTGGGAGCTGCATCCAGGTGTCTGCACAGCCTGCAAACAAATTCCAGCTGGGCTGGAGAAACTACTCATTACAACATGTCTATAAATGCTTTTGTAAAATAGGATGACTCTCCCTACAGACTTCCCTCATACACTCTTCCCTTACCCACTCCTCAGATGCTTTTGGCAAACACCAGTGAAAACAGACTCTTGAGGTGTGGGGTTAATTGTTCTCCTTTTTCCGTACACATAAATATTCTGCAGACTGAGAATTGCTATTTCCAGAAATACACAAATCAAGTAAAAGTTTCATATCCCCAGCTCATGGATAATTTCAGAGCCTGAATCATCTGGTTTGCAGCAATTAAAACAAAGGGCGCTTGTTCTAAGGCATTGTTTTCACACTAGAAAGCCCAGTCTGCCTTCAGCTGTCTATACCAACTAGGAATTCAAGAAGAAAGCAGCTATTAAAGTTTTCTCTACCCAGTTTAAATGTGGCACAACACACATTCCTGGCCAACTTTTCAGACTAAACATCTTAGTAAATTCTTCCTGACAATAGTTAGTGACAAGCATGTCAAAACCAACAAACTCAGTCACATACAAGGCTTATCAATAATTTAGGCTTTTCCCCCCACGAGAGACTGTGTGTTTTGCAATAATGAAATATATGATTTTAAAAATAAATAATAGGCTGTTGTCAGGCCGATTGTAGCTAGAAGTTATGAATTTGATTGATTGAACATTTGAGTTCATTCTCTCTAGCAAGATCAAAGAGAAACTCTTCCATTTGCCCAAGGCCACTTGCAATTTATTTAGAGATTGTGTTCATATCCCAGCAGGTAGCAATATTGGACTGAGGTACACAGAAAATCAGCTCTTTGAGGTTTTTTCTGAGTCCAAGGGATGCAACAAATGAGATTTTTTTTAGTTCATTAAATCATTAACCACTTAATCACTAAAAAACACAACATCAGTTGCATTTTCCCTTAGCTAGGCATAACAAGGAAGCAGCCATGGTATTGAAAACCTCCGTTTTAACGTTGATGCCTTTGTCAAATATGACTAGTCTGTAGTTTTTATTTGTGTGGTTATTTTCCCCCTCCCCCTTCTTGGTTTAATTGTCATGGCAGAAGGTAATGACACCCAAAAGGGGCAGGAGTATGAATAGCAATGGCAAATCCTTTTAAGAGCGACATGGAAAATAACACACATGCATGAAAGCACACAAAATATGTTTGTATAGCAGATATTGCAAGCACCTTAGTGCATAAAGAGCTCCAAACAAATCAGCCCAGACTAATGTGAAACCTTCAGCCACCCTGAGACACAGCCAAGATCAGCTCCCCAGACAGCACTCACATGCTGACTGCAGAGCTTTGCGAGGCTCTCTCGCCAAAAAAGAACCATTCTTTAGCTGTCCTGTATTCGTCCTACATAAGATTTGGGGATTAGCAGCATTAAAAGGAACACAACCCCAACCAAAGCGTGCAGGGTGAGTGCATGCAGCCCAGCAGCAGCAGCTCGTTGGCAGTGATGGGCTGGCATGCAGAGCAGCAGCAGCAGCAGCAGCAGCAGCACAGTGCGGGCACGATGGGGCTGCAGCAGCCAGCACACACTGCAGGATAAGGATGGGCTGGGAGCAGGGAAGGAGGACTGCCAGGAATCCACCTCAGAACATGACAGGGGGTTTGCAGGAGGCACAGCAGGTCCAAGCTGGGCAGTCAGAGGCTGTAGAGGACGGCCAGCACGGTGTTGCCCGGGTGCCTGGCTTCAGTGTGGAAATGTGGCTGTCACACCTTGTGCCAGTGGGCAAGACCTGTGTCTCCCAGTCAAGAGGATGAAAGACATCTCTTGGTCTGATGACAACTTGGATGAGGTCTAGAGTCAAAGCTCTGGTTAGGTGCAGCTTCAAAGGGCTTTGTCTCCACTGGTGAAAGCTTGGGTTGGGAGCAAACCTATCCGTCCATGGGTCAATGAACAGCAGTGGCAGAGTCTTCTCCTGAGGGGCTGGCACTATCTTGCTAAAAAGCAAAGGCAATGGGCATCTTGTACTTTCTCTGCAAGAGGGCTCCTTGGATCTCTGAACCCCAGCTAACAGAAGCAGAAACCAGGAATTAGGGATCCAAGAGCTTTAAGAAAAAAAAAAAAAAATAAAGCTCTACTTGTACAAGTTATCTCACACTAAGAGCAGGGAACAGAAGCAAGCCGTCCCAATCCTCCTGTTCCCAGTTCTCCTGCTCATTAAGGAGAATTAAATTATTCCAGTTGTGGAAAAACACAATTAGAAGCACAGTTAGGCCCAGTAATACTGATTGCAGATGTGCTGCTCCGTATTGGGGGAAAACATGGCACTGAGGGTTGTCAGGGAAATGTGACAGCTGTCATCTGCTCATGTTATCTGAAAAAGAGGGAGAGAAGGAAAAGCAAAGAGCAAAGACTATCAGAGGGGTTTCTCACATATAATACCTTCAGTCTAAGCATAGAGTTAAACAATAAAGAGTGAGTTTTTTCTCAAAAAACCCTAAACTTCATTGAATTCTCCCATAACAGACCAGTACCATAAGTGGCCAACAGTCCAGCAAGTAACTCTTCAAGACAGACGTACAAGATATTTATCAAGGAATACACAGGCTGTATCCAAAGTACATCTCTTTAGCTGTACTTTAGCTGATCACCAGTCACTAGAGGGCATTTATGTCCATGAAGATGTCAGATCCAATTTTTTCACCAAAGATATGATTAGTTAATGAGGCTTGACTGTTCCTAGAGTTCAGCTAAACAGCTGAACATGATCGTGGGTATGCAAACACATAAGCACAATTAGCAGAATTTTTCACAGATTTTCAGAAATGTCGACAGTGAGTTACAAGATCAAGCCTAGCTCATTTTCTTTGTGGTACAGCCTGAAGGACAGAAAAAACAAAGTGCTTCGGGGTCCTAGGGTAGAATTAGCAAAGATTCAGGTCCCTCAGGATGGAAGGATAAGAGCAGAGATTCAATCTGCCTACAAAAATGACCTGAAGGAGTGGCCAGATACTCATTCAGAAACCGGAGAATGGAAATAGTATTTTGGATCTCAACAGGCACAAAATGGTCAATCCGGGCATCTCCTCAGGTAGGAACTTAATCAGGAGCTTACATTTATGTTTCATGGGGTCATGACTTGGATATAAATGCTTCCTGTATGAGTCAGATCTTATTTAATAAGAAACTAGAAAGATAAAGCTGCAGGTAAACCAAATCAAAGCTGAAAAAAAACCTGCCTTGAATACTATAAAGGAGACATGAGAGAAACACACCAAAGTTACTACTTTTTAAAATTTTATTTCTACTAGAAATCTTAAAGATTTTTTTCATAAATGCTAGCGCCCAGGTGATTAAGATAAGAAAATAAATCAAACTAGACCACTGGCATTCTCTAGAACTTACGAAGAATCTAGGTATGTTTAGAAATATTGATGGAAAGCTGGATAATAACATTATTTTGCCATCAAAACCCTTTTCTCTAAACACTGTCTACCCATCATTGAGACAGACCTGTTTGGTTCTAAACACTTTTCTGATTTCAGTGGCAGGTTGCCAAAAGGAGTGAAACAGGCTGATCTTCTGTGCTAACACAGAAAGTGAATTATGTTAAATCAGAGGCTAAAACAGAACTGCAGGGATTATTTCAGAAAGTGAGCCTTAAGTTTGTGGGTAGAACAGGTGTTATCCTTTAAAGAGAGGAAAACTATTAACTTGGCCTCACAGAAAGTGATAAAGTGGCTGAGAACATTGCTATGGAAAACTCCGGCATTTTTGCCTTTTGTGCTGGAGATACAATTGTTTAGGTTAACAGAAACATTAGAAAAAATGTTCTGAATATACCAGCAGTCTTGAATCAATGGTTTAAATTAGCTTTCACTTTTCTCAAACTTGCTCATCTGTTATTTGTTCAACCATGACTAAATATTCCATGTAGGGAGAAAAAAAAAACAACCACTGAATACTGGAGCAAAATCTGAGCTAAAACCCTGTAGCCTTCAAAATCACTTGCTAGTTCATGAACAAAATAATTCAAGTCTCGCCAATGACAAAGGATCAACGCCATTGTGGTCCTGCTAGTCTAAAAACACAAGCAAGACAGAAGCAGTAAGGGAGAAATTACGTTATATAAAGTCAAATAGCTTTGCCTCTCCTTGCAGCCCTTGCTTACATACACTTTGATAACTGTGGCTAGAGGGTGGAAAGTAAAGTTCACCCTTTGTACAGGTGATGACAAAACATGAGATAGATTAACACCAACATTTCAGCTTTCAGCAGCTTTCTAGCTGGTTTACTCCCACAAACTCTGTTTCATTATTAACACAATGTGATCTTCCCCAAATGGAAATTTTTGCTCCCTTTCAATTCAACTTTCTGCTCACCTATCCCATGGCCAAGATGAAGGAAAGAAAGTCTGGGGGTTTTTATTGTCTTTTGGAAAAAAAAAAAAAATCCAGTGCAGAGAAGAGAAGGTTTTACCATCACCGAAAACCAGCTGAAACTACAGAAAAGCTGATCAGCATTCAGTGTCTGAGAAGGTGCAAGCAAGTGTAAAACAGAACTTAAATCAATGAGACACAACTTCAATCCAGGAAAAAATCTGCAGTCTTAAGGCCTGGTGAAAGTTCCTGTTTCCAGAGATAATTGGAAGTTTTGTAACTGAGAAAAAAAGAAAAGTCAAATTGCACATCAATGAGGTGGAAGAAAGTTCTGGTTATCTACATTGGCAGGGAAATGGTAATTAATGAAAATCACTCACATTCTCTGGCCACTGCCAGTAATGGTTGACAAGCTAAAATTGGCACATAATGATAGGCTGAAAAATGCTGCATGCATTGGCAGCTCTTCCATTTCCTCTTGGTATCCTCCAGCTGCAGAATTTATTTTCAGTTTGTTTAGAGATTTTGGATTCCTCTACAGGTCTCTTGTTCTTTGGTACTACAGCATGGTGGCATAAGATCCCAGGCATTTAAGAAAATAAAAAATAGAGCAGTTGTAGCTGTAGCAGGAGGTCTAATCCAGAGTAGCTGTTTGTGTTTATCATGTGGCAACAGCTGGACTTGTTTAAGCAGTCATCTTAAGCATGGTGAGAAAACTTGGAGCTGGCTCCACAAAGAAAATTGAGTCCTGGATCTGCAACTTCTAAGTTCTTAACCATCTCATGAAGGCAGTGGTCCAGAGTTAAGCCTGAAGGGAGCCATAACCACCTGAAAGTGTGAACCACAAAATTCAGGGCTGAGATCATGAACCAGTGGCAAGTGCTAAGGAAAGATAAGGGAGTCCTGTGTAATACCAATAAGGTGCAGCCAGAATTACAGAACAATGCTTCACCTGTGAACTACTGAAGCAGGAGCTTCTTACCGGGCTTGCTTACCCTTCCCATCCTCAGACTCAGTATTTTTCCTATTCTTTCCTCACATATCAGTATAGTTTTCTTTCCACAGGAGCTGGAGGCTCCTCCTAAGAGCACTTGCTGATGTGATAGTATGAAATTTCACTAATTGTTTCAAATCAGAGCCACAAATACAACACCCTTAAGAGTGCTCTGTATGTATAACAGAGCCAAATTTACCCCTTAACATCCATAAAATGCCCTGGAACATTCAGATACAAGGCTTTAGAGAAGTTGACAGTAGTAATTAAAGCTGACTGCTCCTATTTCAGCTGAAGACACCCTGACCTTCAGCTCAGGCACAGAAAAGCTGACAGTCAGAGCATCCCTAGGTGGGTGCTGTGCTGACTGTGAAGATGCAGCAGAGCCCACAGTGGAATTCCAGGGTTTTTCCTTGCCCCACATTGTGCAGTGTAAAGGAAAACCAGCCACCATGCTTGTGCTGGAGGCCTGAAAGGTCAGTGACAAATCACCACGTAGGATACGGATCCTGTCTCTCCACTTCTGTTTTGTTTTCCTGAGCATGCTGAAAAGAAATCACTGAACCTACAAATGTGCTGCTCTGACCTCTCACATTGTTCCCTTGGGCTCAGACTCCAGTGCTGCTATGAAGCAGATCCAAGCTGGCATGGCACTGTGGCATTGACATGCAAATGAGCAAAGCAAATGAAATATCTTCCTGTCCTTAAGAATGCTTGTTTTTTTTTATATTTTCTTTTTTTTCCCTTTTTTTTTTTTTTTTTTTTTTCCGTGGTTTGGGGTTTTTTATAGGTTTTATTTATTTTTTGATGCTTTCATAGTCTCCCAGAATAACTTAGATGTATTCCTGCTTCAACTGCTACTTTTTTTTTTCCCAGCAGACTTAGAGCCTTAGTATGTGTTTGTTTATATATACATATAAATGTGTGTAAATTCAGCTTACTTTAGGAACAGGAATATTTTAAGCATTTCAACTACAAGAAAAAGCATATGATGATTCTTTGAAATTCCTCAGTGTAAAACAACTGCAGCTGCCCCTGCCTTGCTTTAAAATCATCAGAAAATCTGAGACCTAACACCCAGCAATGATTATTCAGTTTGCATGAACTGGCAGCCTGTGCACCATCCAGGAGGAAAAAAAATAATATATTTCCCCCTTTTTTGGCTCTTTAGGGATGAGCCAAAAATTCAACAAGTAAAACTTGACTGAAACTTTTACAGCAAAATTGTTCCAGAAATGTACTTTTTGCATAGTTTAATTGGGTTTAAATCCCCCAGAGTCAAAAGCAACTCCCCTGACCCCTCCTAGCAGCTTTCTAAATGAAAAACACCGAAATCTTCAGGGGGCTTAACTTGCAATAAAGGTACAGGGCAGGCTTTACCCAACCTTCCAAGGGCTTAGATGCGAAGTTGTGGCTGATGTGTGAGCAGACACTGAAGCTGTGTGCGCAGTTTGCCCTGGAGATGCACGTGGGGCAGCCACACCTTTTGTGTACGGGCTACAGGAGGATGGGAGCACATTCATCTGCTATGGCTGAGGCAAAAAAACTTGAGCATATTTTTTCCCCCTGCATAAGACATCAGGGGACATTGTTAACAATGAAAGCAATGGCAAAGCTCTTCTGCTCAAACAGCTCACTGGTTTCAGACACCGTAGAGATGTAGGTTGCTGTAAAAGGTGCTGAATGCTGTTGTGTGCTGTTTCAAAGAGAAATGACATTTGTACCCTCCCAGATGCTTGCTGAGTGCCATTTCTGCTTTCTTCTACCTATTCCTCCCTGAACTGTAACTTTTTACATTTGTTTCAATTATCAAAAGTGGAACTTGACAAACACAGTAATGAACCCCAGGCCAGGTTTCTCATGTGATCTACCATTTCGTGCAAAGGCAAGAAAGAATTTTTAGAATTTGACCAGCAAAAGGACCTCAATACTAAGACATGCATTTTAAGGTTTCTCTGTGTGTTTTTGTTGGTTTTTTGTTGTTTTGTTTTCATTTTTTGTTTTTTTTTTTTTTTTTAATGTGTCTAGCAGTAGATATTAAAGCATCCAGAATAGCTGAAAATTCTAATGTTGCTTAATAATAGCATTTATTTTAACATCCGTGGTTATATATAGGATCTTGAGGTTCATGTCCAGAGGGAGGGTTTGTTTTGTTTGAACCACAGAGCTGTGGTGCAGTGGTCCAGACAGTCCTAATTTTATTTAGCTTACGAAAAAACAGGAGACAAAGTGTTTACATCTCCAAGTATCTCAATAAACCCATGGATTATTGCTAATACCAGACCTCTGTGAATCTCACTCCAGGCCCAGTATTGCCATTGATTACACTGAGGTTTTCAACAAGCTGCCAGCCCATGAATCCTCCAGAGCATGAGAATAGACAAAAATAAGTGGGTGGGGTAAAGAGGAAGGGGATGTTTCAATTCAGAGGATGCTCTACTGAGCATAAATTGGCTTGAAAGAACAGGAACATAAACAACACACCACCCTTGGCAATGAGCAAGATAGCAAACAAAAATACCCCAGCACTTTTTGTAATGGTGCCTGATAAATATCAAAATGGCCCTAGATTTCATTTAAATGTTAAAACTGAATTTGGATCTGAAAACAAAGGATAAACATATTTCTTCTGACATTTAGTGATGCCTGATGACATGCAATTTCATTGCCTTTTCTTTATGATGCAATTTTTGTAAGTGATACCAGTTGTCATCAAACGTCACAAAAGCCAGACTTGCCTCAAGTCACCAATATTTATTGTTCTCCTCCAGCAGAGCCTGGTTCGAGTTTGGTGCGCATGGATTTAATTGTTCAACGGAAGAGTTGAGCCCAGCCTACCCCAGAATAAAACACCAGC
Organism: Camarhynchus parvulus; assembly: GCF_901933205.1. Classification (NCBI taxonomy): domain Eukaryota; kingdom Metazoa; phylum Chordata; class Aves; order Passeriformes; family Thraupidae; genus Camarhynchus; species Camarhynchus parvulus. The sequence continues at coordinate 27,025,567 of NC_044576.1, read as the reverse complement.
CTGAGATGGATCTGCTGACATGATGCAAGTGAGATCTTCTGGCAGCTGGTGCAGCAAATGCCCTTTAAAGGAAAAAAAAAAAAAAAAAAGGGGGAGAGTTGGGGGTCTAGCTGGATGCTGGGTTAGTAACAGGATACTGGGGTGTTTGCTCCTGGGTCGGACATCTGAGTCCTCCCTGGGTGGACCAGCCACCACCTCCTGCCACTGCAGGGTCACTGGGCCCCCATGGAGCAGGGGCAGGTGTCCCCAGCATTCCACGTGGCGTTAATGAATGCCATGGCTCTCTAGAGAAGCCAGGAGAGAACAGTGGTAAACAGACCTGCCCTCAAGGGTGAGTTTGGGCAGACCAGTCTGAGCCCCTGCTATGCCTGCCTTCGTCAAGGAGACACATCCAGCAGTGCCTGGAAAGGCTTCTGCTCCTTCAACCTCTACTTTGGGCCTCAAATCCTATATATTATAGGATCACAGGGAAAAAAAGCTAAACTAACAAAAAATCCCCCAAATCCCACACCCTCTCTTCTCTACTACTTGTTTCTCCAGTGTTGTCCAAACCTCACGTGTTCTAGGAACTCGTGACACATCCTTCAGAGGCATTGTGAAGGAGTGACACCTCAACCCATGGACACCCAGAGAACCAGCCTCTCACAGACCCATCCCGACTTTATTCTCTCCTTTCAGGAGATTTCCAAGTCTCCATGCCCCTCTTCTTTTGTCAAAGGGAAGAAGTTTAACTTCATGGGTGTTTCAGGTCTGACAGGAAGAAAAACTTTTGGCTATGTGCAGCCATTAAAGCACAAAAGTGAACAGGAAAGGCCCATTTAAAAGAGTTGGGGACTGGAGCAGTGGAAGTTTGACAAGGAGAGGGATGCAACAAAGACAGAAAAGATGACATTTTTGGAAGAAGTGCTGTATGCTTGAGCCTCTCTAGAGAGCTGCATAAAATTTCACTGGAGCAGCTGAAAGCAAGGAATAAAATTCCCCTGACTTGTCAGGAGCACATTGTTCACAAAACCCTGATAATTTGGCTTTTAAAGCACACAGACCAACTCAGGTATGAGGAGGCACTTCTGATTCCTTGCTACATTTCCTTTAACTGGGTGGAATATTTTTTGGTTTTTATTTTTTGTGGTTTTTTGGGTTTTTTTTTTGGTTGTTGTTTTTTGGTTTGGGTTTTTGGGGTTTTTTTTTGGGGGGGGTGATTTGTTTTCTTTTTCTTTTTTTTTTTTTTTTTGTCCACACAGCTGGTAGAGGGAGCTTGTACAGCTTCAGTTCGCATTTGTCTTTGTGAATATTTTATGCTACTGCCCAGGGTATCAGCACTAGATCACCAAACCACAGCACAGCACAGGTGCCTTACAGCTCAGATGTGCCTAGGATTAGACAGCCTAAAAATCTCATGCTGAAAAAAAAAAGGAAGTTAAAATTTCCTGACTTTACTTACAGTTTTAATTGGCTTTCTAAATCTCCTCACATGTGGCATGAGGCAAACTGCATTTTGCTCACAGGCCTGCAACACAGGGAGGTTTGGTCAGGATCTATTAAAACCTCTTTTCATCACATGCTTGACTTCCTTTAGCAGAGCTCTGAGACTCCATGGTTTTCTTTATTTGTTATTTTGCATTTATCATCCCTGGGTCCTTCATGCGCATTCATTAAGGAGGTCTCACAGCATGCCTGTGAAGTGGGTTGCTAGTTCTGCTCACTGCATTTCACATAGAGGAAAAGCAAGCTGAGCAACAGCTTTGTGTGCCTCCAAGGGGGACATCAGGACATGGTGAGGAGTCCAGCCCTTTAGAGGAGGCTTTTTGGAGAACATTCCCCCAGGTGCCACCTTCCTACCTGTGCTCAAGGTGCTACCATGCCAGTGGGAACAATTTAAACCACTGTGCTGCTCATTGTTCCCTCTCCACCTCTCTCTGCAGCTGTAAATCCCCCAGGGGTGCAGTGGAGCAGGTTTGGGTTGACCTGCATGGGGACCACAGAGGGGGCTCTGCTGCCACCAGCCACCACTGGGGCGGACATAGGGCTGAGCCAGGATGCCCAAGGGCTGCAGGGCAGGCAGTGCCTGACTCAACATCAGCAGCCTGCTGCATTCTGCTGGTGCAGATACCTGCAGAGCAGCTGCTTTCATCCGCACAGGCTGCTCTGTGCACGGGCAGCGAAGCCCAGGGAGCCCGAGAATGGCAGTGGGGCTGCCAGGCTGTCACCTGCCTGTGAAGAGACAGGTTGCCATTTCCATGGGGAGCTGATGAGGTGTCTTGGGATAATAAGTGGCCTTTACAAGAGCCTTTACTTAAAAAATTTAATTACCAATGTTGGTTTAACATTCCCTGCTTAAGAGTGGCTGGGTGTCACCAAAGACAGTGATCTTTTCTGCTGCATGCCTGCAGGCTGGGGCTGAACAGGCAGGTGTTAGTTCCACATCCAGCAGTGCTTTTCCAACTGGGTTCTGTGGGCTAATTCCCAGCTGAACACTGGAAAGTTTAGTTTGTATTGGCAGATGCTGGCTCCAAAAGGTAAACTGTGTGCCCTGCCTGTTTTAATGAAACAGACCTGTCTGTATGCACGTAACTCTCCCAGCTTCTTCAGGCCCTTTCAGCCCTTTGGATGACACTGGCTGAATGCCAGACCTCTACTGCCCAACCAGCATGTGGATAAACCCACAGGAGAGGCTGGAGCACCACATGGTGTTGATAAAGCCAATTCTGCTGAAACACCCAAAATTTTATCTTTATCCAAAACATCACTGAGCTGGGCCAAAAATACCATTAGCTATTTCCATCCTTATCCCTAATGTTTGCACAATGGAAAAAGTGAAACACGATGTTAAAAAAGGTTTGGGTTTTTTTCAGATGTAAGAAAATAATTTCTCTGGAAAAAAAAATCATTCGTGTGGTCATATCCATCTTCTGCTTTGAGGACTTGATCCTGCAGAGCTCCTGGCTCCACCTCAGACTGTCAAGAATTGCATAATGAAATGGGGAAAAAAAAAAATCCCATTTTTTCCTTAACCCTAAGGCCATAGATAGTATACAGTTAGACATTCCCTTTGGAAAGACTTGGCCCTGGAAAGGCACCAGATATGAGGTTGGGAGCTCCAGTGCTGGCCTGGAAAAGTTACTCTGTTCAAGTCAGGCAGTGTGTATGGAAGTGAGAGCTGTGTCTCATCAAAAAACATGCAGGACAGAGTTTGTAACATGAATCCAGGACCATGTGGTTCACCACTGTCCATTAATAATCTCCTTTGTTCCTTCACACAAAGGTGTGGAGCATTCCAGCTGAATGCACTTTATGGCACTATCCACCTTGGACAAATAATACACAGTGTAGTGTTCCTGCAAACTCCTTGGCCAAATAATCCACAGTGTAGTGTTCCTGTAAACTCCTTGGCCAAATAATCCCTGGGATTCTTGTCAGTGGTCTGAAGAGGGAGGAAAAGGTTGTTCATGGAGAGAATTAGCAGCCACTGACCTCCATGCAAATATTTCTTTTTTGTACTTCCTTTGTCCTCTCCTATTTCATAACAATAAGACTGTTTTAGATGGGCAGGAAAGGAGATGTTTGGGAATAGAGGTGCTGCATTTTGGTTTGTGGGTATTTTTTTGCTTGTTTGGCTGGTTGTTTTTGTTTTTTTTAAGTGTATGTAGTTTCACAATTAGCCTACAGCAAAAATTAGCCCTTCATGTAGATTCACACACACAAAAAATAGACTTTTTCCTGGGACTGTAGTAAACATTTTTAAAACAGACATAGCCTGAGGTGACACTATTCTTGTGCTTGTGTTTAGAAAGGAAAGGATAAAAAAATAGCGAAATGGATCATACCTGAGTGAATTAAAACTGTAAATGCCTGTTAAAAACACAATCTCCAATCATATGGGCAGATGCTGCATCCTACTATACAATAATGTCTCTACCTGGAAAAAGGAAGGGCAATTTAATTGACAGACATTTTAAAATCCACAATAATATACCTTACAATGAGTTCATCAGAGTTTGATTCTGTAGCCCTTATTCTTGGCAGTAATCTTTGCTCACCAGAGCAGACTTCTGGTTTCACCTTTTACCAGCAGTAAACTGGGGGGAAAATAAAGAATATCCACAGATAAGTTTTTATCTTTGTTAAGGTGACACATTCTCTTCAACCATTCAAGAAATATCATCCTCTCTTATCACCCTCTCCAGGTCTTCAAGTACCTACATGGGAAGAGGTTTCTGATGGAAGAGTCTTTAATCTAGCAGAAAAAGGCATAATGAGATCCAGTGATTGAAAGCCGAAGTTAGACAAATTCAAACTATCTTATCTAGGAACTTGGTAGATTCCCCATCACTTTTGAAGTCTTTAAGAAGATATCCAGTCTTGATGTAAAAGATATGCTCTAGATCAAACAGAAGTTATGGGTTTGATGCGAAAATTATTGGGTGAGGTTCTGCAGTCTGTGTTATGCAGGAGGTCAGGCAGGAGAATCATAATAGTCCCTTCTGGCTTTAAAATCTGTGAAGCCCAAACACGACTTCAATAAGGAAAAAGCAAGCCACCCTGACGACCTCTTCTGCCCACAGAACTTTAATTTTGGAAACAGAAGCTGGTTAAAGCAGTTCATCAGCCTTACCTGGACTCTGCTTAGCAGACTATTCGTAACACCTCGGGATCTTTCAAAGAAAGAAATTTAAAAACAGTCTAGTTTCTCTTTAATAAAAGAAGTTGGAAAGCACTGGCTGGCTTCTCAACCAGCTATTTCTTTTCAAACGATAACAAATTTGCTTTCAATTTTCACAGCAAGACTTCTATGTTGTTTGTCATAATTGTCAACATTTATTTATTTGATACTCCGTATAACATATTCCTGCAAATAAAAAGGAATTGAACTAATTAGGTAAGATTCCTACATTTAATTGTATTTATATAGCTGTTAGATATGGAATAAATAATGTCCTATAACCACATTATTTTTATTGCTTTTCTACTCTGTAGCTAAGTTACAAAATAACTTTAAATTTGAGTCCCAACAATACCAGCTTTCACAGTTTTATCTTGAGTCCTCATAATTTTTCTTAAATTGCCAGCTCCAGGAGTCATATGAATATATGAAAATCTTGTCATTTCTTAAAAAAAAAAAGTAAAAATCTTTCACAGCAGTTGCCAGTAAAGTTTGAAAACATGATACTCACTCCTCAAAAGACCTAAGCAAAGAGCTAAGTAAATAAGCAACTCCAATTCCTTTTTCATCTTATAATTTTAAGCAAATCTCCTGATTCTGGAATTTAAACATTTGAGGTTGGCAGTCACCAGGTCTATTGAGACTTGACTTTTCCCACGGAGAAGGCAAATCTGTCTGGGCTAGAAAAGGCCACCTCAGTTTAACTGACTAGGCTTAAAAATACCTATTTTCCATAAATAAACTATCTAAACCAAAGACCTGAACACAAGATGAAACCTTGGACCAATCTGGTGGCTTGGTTGAGACCAGGGACTTGGTGTGGCTTCTCTGACAGCACATTTCCCTCTGGTTTGGTTTGGAGGGCAGCCACTCAACTGGCCCTTTGAGCCATGATGACAATTTGGGCAAGGATGCAGCAGCACACACCACAGCCCTGCCCCATTTCTGCACCGCTGGCAGCACCAGCCAGATGTTTCCTCACTGTGGTCTTAAAGAAGCTAAAACCAGTTTTCTGAGGCACAAAATGTTTTATTGACGTGGGGCTGCTGCCATTCTTCATGCAGCCCTTGGGCATGGGGGTCAGACACCTTCACTGCTCCTGTAGGTGTCCAGGTGTGTGGGGGGCAGTGCAGGGTGTGCCCACAGAGTCCTGGGAGTCATCGCTGCGTGGGAAGGGGGCTGTGGGAGACAGGAGAGGCTGTAGGTTGCAGGACAGGGTGGTAGTGGCACCGTCCCCACATCGGGGCTATAGATGCCATCGCAAGATTTAGGCTGTCAAACCTTTGTTTGAAGGGTAACAGCAGCAAGGTGGACAGAAACTCAGGGCTTAAACACCTTCAATGCCATGTGAACCTGCTCACACTGGCAGCAGCAGGGCCTCCAAATGGGCTGTGGTGCAGAAGGATTGTGAAAAATGGCAATAACTGTAAAAGCCTCCTTAAAATCTCCAGTCCTTGCAGAGGCACGGACACCCTGCCAGCTCTCCAGCTCTTTTCTGTTGTCATCTCACTCCAAACTGTCACAAGATGTCAGTGTTTTCAGATACTCCTGCTATGGCTGAGCAAACAGCCTCTCCACACTGCCTGGCTGACTTTCAATGGCATAAAATTCATCCATAAAATTGAGCCATAAGGTTCTCAGCAGAGTGGCAGTACAACAAAGAAACTTGGTGCAGGAACCACATCGGCCCCTGACAGTGGGATCAAGGTGCAGTTGCAGTTCACCCTTGTCCCTGGGGTAGCTGAAAGGCACCTGAGTGCCCAAGCTGAGGTGATGATGCTTATGAAGATCACTGAGTTTAATACAGCCCTGATTTTGAACCAGATTTTTTTTCCCTCTCCTTGAAAAATTCTTTCAGAGTGCTCTAGAATGTGAAGTTCATTTTAGCTGGTAAATTCCTTAATCCCAGGTTTCCCTGCATGACACACCAGTCACGATGTCCTCTGGTGGGTAGTTCAAAATCCTGTCTATTGGCATTTTCCAAGTTCCTTTTGCATCCAAAGACCTTAATCCAGACCCCTCTCTTCACCCATATATACATAGAAGGATTTTCAGGGACCATGTCATCCACTCTTCCCAGGAAATACAGCATATGCAATTTCTTATCCCCTAGTGACCCTGCTACTCTGAGGCATGGGAGTTATAAAAAATGGTGTTTTGTGTTGAGAGCCCTGGGCTTTATCCTCCCAGTGAGTTGTTATTTCTACAAATGTTAAAAATCCCCTTGTAAAATTTAAGAGGAACACCTTAATACGAAAGGCATCCACAATTACAGAGCTATCTTCAATACCCCTATAAAACCAACACGTGAGTTATGAAATCAGTGTGGGATCCTACTTTGGAAGCTTTGAATTACCTTTTTAAGGAGCCACTCATTGCCATCATCTAAATAAGAATATTCCACTCGGCAAGAGACAGACTCCAGCAGCTGGCTAACACTAATGTCCCCTTGTCACACCAGACCTTCCTGGCAGTATTCAGTGATCCCTGCAATGGGGACAAATGGTGCTGTATAAGAACTTTTCTCCATCTTCTTCAGGGGAACTTTGTCCTATTGCAGACCCAGAGTTTGTTTGTTGGTTTTTTTTTTTTTAAGACACCTTTGTGGAGAGTGCCTGTGATAATTAACATAATTTCAGATGGGGGTGTGTCACAGGGGGGAAAAAACATCTGGTCCCATTGCATAGAAAATTCCTAGGATAAATGAATAGGTTGCAGTAATGTTTGCAGCTCAAACAGACTCATCTGAATCGAGCCTTTTGTGCTAATACCAAGGTGTTTATTTCAGAGAGATGCTCTAGGTAGGCTGTCTCTGTATGAGACAGCTGATTTATGCTGTGATTGTTTGCCACCAGCAGTCCTGCTGCCTCGCAAGCCACACCCTTTGCTGCCATCCCGAGGTTTGGATTTGATTTCCCTTGAGAAAGAAGCTTCTGTTCACATTCCCATCCACCTGTGTTGCCTCAATACAGCATTCTATGTTTCCTGCTTTTTTTACCCTCCCCTCCCCACCCCTGCGAATTTGCTCTCATTGAGTGGCATGAAGAAAAATAAAAATAAAAAAAAGACCACCTCCTACTAAGAGGACTAAGACCTGGGGAGCCAGCGAAGAGGAGAGGCCGTTGCCTCTAAAGTTCAGAAATAAAAAAAAAATGACTTGTTCTTTTGAGCTTGCTGTTCCCTGATGTGACACTGTGATCAGTATCAAATGCTTGGTGGCAAGGATTTTTGTCAAGCTTTCCCAGCTAAAATAGATTTAACCTACCAGTTGCTCTTTGTGGGTTTAACAATGTGTGTGACAATAAAGGGCTGCTGCCGCTGCATTGTTAACACATGAATAGTCCTGGTTCTCTGTATTTACTATTGTGCACTGCAGATTTCCAGGAAGGAGTGTTTGGCTCTGGCTATTGATACATGTCCGGTTTTGCAGAAGGAGCTGAATCAGCCCCTCAGTGATTAGGTGATGTGAAGGGGCAGTTAGGATTTAATTGAAATTAAGGAAAGCACCCGATTGCCTTTGAACTGCTCTCTGGGCTTTCTCCCCTGCTCGGAGATGGTGTGCCTGGGTTCCACACTTTGCTGTCACTGCCTTTGCACGTGAGGAGTTCACCCTGAGGGCAGAAAACTTGCAAAATGCCAAAATCAAGGCAGAAATATATTCCTTGATAGCAGTTTGTAGTTTGTTCTTGGCTAGGGCTGGCCAGCAGTGCTATGGACAAGAGGAAGGGGCAAGGAGAAGGAGACTGATATGCTCTGGTCCTCCAGGAAAAGCACTGTCAGACAGATCTGAATGAGAGGGAAGCTTCAAGAAGCCCCAGGGATACTTCTGGTGACTCCTGTGCATGTAGTTTTGTTCTCATTTTATGTTACACAGCACCACGAGCACCAAGCTGGGACTGGGTGCCAGGATGGCGAAGGCAGGAGGGCTGGGTGGGATGAAGGAGGATGCTGGCAGGATCCCACTGTGTCCCTCATGGGGGTCACTGACTCCTGCACAATGGTGGAGGTGTGTTCCCACAACTGTGCCCTTCTTCACTCACCTGAAATACCCTCACAGCCTCCACAGGGCAAGGGACCTGCCCTTGAACCCTGGCCAGCCCCACGAATGTCCCCTCAGGAGCAAACCTCAGCAACGCCTTTTCTCCATCCAGCTTAAGGGAGCCCTTGCAGGCAGTGCGAGCGCATCTGGCTCTCGCCTGGATGGCAAGAACCAGATGCAGCCTCAGGTGACCCAGAGTCAACCCTGGGCAGGAAAGGAAAGTTGCACTCAGGTGCTGAGAAAAAAGAAGGAAAATCCCCAAAGGGTGAAACATCTCTCCACCCTGGAAGTGATCTTCGCCGGCGTTTCTCTCGGTTTCATTTCCGCAACAACCAGCCACTTATTATTAAATCAATGCTGCTGGGGAAATGGAGTTAAATTAAGGGAGATCAGAGGCAGGAGCGGAAGCGACGTCTATATAAATATCTGCCTATATTATATAGAGTACTGTAGTTAATCAATCCTGAGAACAAAGGGCTTGGCTTGAACCAAGGAACAGCCCCAGCCAAGTGAAGGAGCCCTGCTGTGGTAAGCAAGCAAACAGCACTATCGACAAGGAAAATGTTTATAAAGACTTCTCTCCCACTGAAGGAGTTGAAAAACAAGGGTTTTCAGCCCCTGGGGCAAGCACTGGTCCCCTGGCTCTTTGGGCAAGCACTCCTCTGAAGGTTAGCTAGCACAGGAGCCAGATGAGGGGGCAGCAGCTTCTCTTAACTGAGGCAAAAATCGTATTGATTATACGTTCAATAAAAGGTCAAAACTCCCTTTGAGGGTCACCACAGCTTCAGTAAAGCTCTCCCCAGCCCCAGCTCCTCTCCCTGTCTGCAGAGTGTTTCGTGCCAGTCTCTCCAGGTGGACACCTGGGGTAAAAGTGAGCTGCAAATGAGCTAATCATCATTAATGTGTCGGTAGAACCTACCAGCCTGACATCCCTCCTAATGGCTGACAAATGTCAGGGTGACTTGTATGCTTTTTTTGTTAATTGAATTGGTTAATTAGGTCCCAGAGGCCTGGCTGCTAATTGTGAGCTGCAGTGGAATATGGGTTTAAAAAAAAAATGCCACAACAACAAAAAAACAAAAACTCCCATAAAATCCAATGCAAGGAAGTTAAAACAAAAGGGAGAGATGGGGGGAAAATAACACCCCCCACTCAGTCACTCACTCACTCACATGCACACACAAAACCTCCTTTGTGTTCTTTACAATCTGTACAGTTACCTTCGCTTAATTTCTGACCTGCCACATGCTACTGCCTTCTTGATGTGTTTTTAAAAGGAGGGTTAGAGAAATTCCAAATCTGCCTTTTTTGACGAGAGCATCTGCTCAGTCAGAAACACAGTCATTAATTTTCTGCCAATTAGCAAAAAGAAAAAGAGAGAGAGAGGGAAAAAAAAAAGAAGAGGGGAAAAAACCCCTCCAGATTTGCATCTTAATTTGTTACTTTGTAAAGATGTTGGTTTTTTTAAAAGTTAAATACTCCCTCCGGTTTGCCAGCCATAGAAAGTGAAGAGATGATAGCAACTTCCCACCAAGAAAAGGCAATTAATCATTATATTTTGCACTTCTGTAGCAGCTTTCATCCCCTGATCTCAAAGCGCTTTGTGAAATTATTGTATTAAGTCTCCTGCCAAGCCCCGGTGAGGGTGGCAGTGTACCAGCAAACTCCTTGGGGCCAAGGTGGTCTTAATCTGCCTCTGCTGAAATGTGCCAAGGACACTAATAAACTTTATAGGAAATAATTACTAGTTTACCTGTTTCAGTGAGGGTTAAGCAGAGGCTCACGGAGCACTTGGGGGCTTCCTGGAGAAATACAAGCTAGAGCTGGAGGGAACATCTTGAACCACCTTCCTCCAGTCTCAGCATTCCCACTCCTTTATTAACAGCCTCAACTGGCAGCTACAGGCACCCAGATCCCTGGCATTGTGGGCATTAAAAGTATTAGAGCTAGAGCTGTTCAGGAACTGGCTTCTCCTCTGTGCAGAATACCCCACAGACCATGAACACCACATCCACTCTGCTCTGAAACAAAAAAAAACTTGGGAATTCAACCATTTCTTTCCAGGCAAAAGTTGAAAAACTAATGCCCAATTACTTGAAACATCTTTTCATAAATGGCATCACTTTTCACCACATCTCAGCCTTGAAAACTTCTCTGTTCCTTCCCACCTTGCCAAAAGAAAATTTATTTTGTTTCAAAAATTGAAGCTATATCTTCTGCATGAATAAAATTAGGGTATTGCTGTTCATGGAATTTGCTTTGTTTTTAATCAGATGCTTCCCTTTATAACTGATTTAAAGTAACACGTCAAAATCCATACTTTTCTCCAGAAAAGGAAAAAAAGATCTAATTATCATTGAATGATGATTGCTCCTACAATAGCCTTTTCCTGAGCCAGTACTGACATGGGAAACTTAGCCGTTAGCCTATTTCCATGTGTATTTTGGATTTCTGGGAATTCCTTTGCATAACAGAGGCATCCCAGTGACTCAGAAAATGGGAACCCAGGTGGTTGATCCCTGGTGCTATTCCCTGCGCAGGCTTGTCGCAGCAGCAGGAGTCAGCTTGCCTCAGTTTCCCCTTTCCCCAGGGGAAATGGATGGTGCCCCCAGGTGCCTCCTTGGCCAGCCAGGCACATGCCCTTACTCTGCTCTCCCTCCTCACCCCAGACTCCCACGGGCACCTCGGGGCTCTCAGGAGGGGCAATTTGTGGATGCTGGCAACGGGCTGGCAGCCCTCAGGTGAAGATAAAATGCGGCGATTATCCTGCTCGCTTCCCCACCCCCCTACCTGTCGGATAGCAAAGTTGCCTCACGAGTTAAAATAAATTGCCTCACGCTCCCCACTGAAAGCATTTTGACTTTGTCTTGAATCGCGTATTCCAGTAGTCATTATACTTCAGCTCCTTCTTCTTCTTCTTCTTAGCATATGACATACATAGCAGTTCAAAAGTTGCAGCGAGCTGCTGCCAGGTCACATTCAAAGGAAAGTATCTGGGAAGCTGGCAGCTAAAAGTATCTGATAAGTTGGCACTGTTACTGCTCAGCAGGAGGAGGGAGAAGTGAAGGAAGGAAGGGGAGGGGGAGCCAGGCATGGGGGAACAGGGAGGGGAGAGATTCAAAGGGCTTTTGTTTCTGGATCAGATTCTTCCAGACTCTGAAACTTTTGCAGAGATGTATGTGCCAGGGATTTTTTTTTTACCCTTCTCTTCCTCCTCTCCATAGTTTAATGCATTAAAATAACCTATTAAAAGGCCTATATTTGCTTTCAAGCAGACTCTGAAAGGCGCTCAAGATGTCACTATTAAAACCGGCGCTGTGCTTTGCAGGCGAAGGTCTGTGGTGAGGAGAATAAAGCAGAATTGATTAGCTGCTCCGACTTTGCCAGCCTCACAAAGCCTGCGGTGTGCCACAAGTTGCTAGAGAACAGATCAGCAGCTTCTAACCAGCTCGCCTGTACACAAGGGTGCGTCACTTTGAAATCCAGCTTGGCTCTGCAGAGCCTGGCTGGCCCGGCGTTCCCACAATGTCCCCACATTTCCCACTTCCCCACGTCCTATTTTCCCGCTTTTGTGAGTCATCTGGGAAGAGTCCAGATTAAACCATCATGGCATTGCCTCTGAACCCGGAGAACAAAATACCCCCCTCCTGGGAGGCTGTGGAGGGTGTTCGATCCAAGGAAGCCACAGGACCCCAGTGCAAACACCGCGGCTGCTGCCCCAAGAGTCTTGTTCCTGACTACTTAATTGACAATGAATACTAGAACAAACAGACTGGAAAATGTTGGAAAATGCTGCAAATGGCCAAAAGCATAAAGCCAAGGCACAAAGGTAACGAGGGGATCGGAGCCCTTGTGCTCTGCATAAAAATGATCTACTCTGCACCTTTGAAATTAGGGGATGGTGTTCATGTCATGCCGTGCATCAATCTGACAATCCACCCCTGAGTAGTCATTGTCATTATACCACGGGTCACATTTGTTACAACTCTATTAATGTGTATGAAGTTACTTCTAGTCTAACATTGGCCTAAGAAAATCAGGCTTAATTAGATTCTCCTTGTAATTAAATGCAATTTATTCTTATGCTTTGTGTTATGCTTCTGGCTTGCCCGTGCTATTGTCTGCTGATTATTAGAAATGTATTTATGAAAGGTGTAACAACTGTGTAAGAGCTGTGTTTTTAGCCAACATGCAATTAGCTTTGCTTGTACCAACCCCAGCACAGCAGGGCCTTGGCCCCTGAATGCAGATGGTGTTGGGAGTACTGCGCAAATAAAGAGAAGGCACAGGCAAGCCTGATCTCATTTACCTTGGTAGGTTAAGGTTATATCAGATAAAATCAGGCTGAGGCTCTGTGTTCCATGTTTAGGCCTATAAGTCTTCCCAAGGAAAAGCTTTAACTAGCCCTGACTAGTGATTAACTTCAGCTCTGCTTTTTCAGAGGTTTGCACATGATTAACCTGTCCTGTTAAAAACAGGGCCTCTGACTTTAACAGAGATGAGAGCAATAAAATAGGCATGCATCAGTCCTTTAGGGGCTCAAACTCTGTGCTATTCAAACCTATGAAACCCAGAGGGAAAACACCCTTTCCCCCCTTTACAATTATGCCAACAGTTGCCCAAGGTACAAATAGAAGAACAGGTCCAAGGAGATACAAGCTACAGAAGCAGGTTCACATCAACAGCTGCTCTATCCATGCATTCCCTCACCAAAACTTCCCAGCCACCGGGTTTTCATTCTTTGTTTTCAGGGAAGAATTTGCTGAATGGTTCTTCTGTGCCTGTTGAAGTCAATAGAGTAAATTGAATATAATCCAATACCTTCAGTAATTTCTATTTAAATCAATGGTAAACTAGGTGCAAAGACCAAGCCAGGCCTCCCTTGCTGCTACTTAAAATAGTTTTAATAGAGGGAAAACACCTTTGCAGGTGAGTTAGCTCAGGGAGAAAGAGAGTCTGAAACAGATTGTAGGAACAGTGATTTCCCCCACCACCACCTATGTTCTCAAATAACCTGATTATTCTCATTAGCACTGCATTCGGATGGCTGCAAACGAATAAAAGAAAGCGGGGGCAGGAGCGGGTAGTAAATCCTCCATATATGAATATGATGAGGAGTTTAGGCAGCTCCCTCCCACTCCTGCTAAAAAAAGTTTTAATCTTGGCTGCTCCGTGCATATTGACTGGCTGCATATTGACAGGCCACCTGCTGAGGCTGCTTCAGCTATTGATAACCAATGCCATCACACCGAAAGTTCAAACAGCCACCGGCGGCTTTCATGTTTGTAAACAGTATTGATCTGCATAATCAGCCTGCCATTAGACTGCCGGATTAAACAAGGACCAAGACAGAACATTTGTGAGATTAAATCCGGAAACAGTTAATTAAAAGCTGAGCAATAAACCCAAGCTGTAAACAGCAGGCAATTAATTCAGGCATCTGTAGCTGTGTGTGTGCAGTCCTTCGCCACGTTCCTGGCTGTGCCCCACAGCCCTGCTCCCTGTCCCCACACCTGCCACCTGTCCCCAGCACCAGCATTCTGCCTCCTACACCCATCACCAACACCCATGCTGGAGTGCTCCCTCATCACACTGCTGCAGAAGGGGCCTGAAAAGGAATCTTGAGATGTTGGGATATTTTTTTTGTGAGGAGGGGGAGAGAGAAGCCCTCCAGGCTTTCCCTGTGCACAGCGTGGTTGTGTTGCTCCAATGTCAGGACTCAGGACATTCCTCTGGCTGCCCTGGGTGATTTGAGACCCTGGTAAGAGGCTCAGAGACCTTGGCACGAAGTCAAAAACACCTGTGCCTTTGATTTTAATCCATGGAAACAATTACCAACTTTGTGTGAAGAGTTGCAAGCCACAAGAGTTTGAGTAGAATGATAGTGAATTTGTCACAGGGTGGAAAAGTAGAATTTTGGGGTTTTAAAATGGGGGTTCAAGAGGCAAGATGGAGGAATCTGGGCATATCCTGTCTTTCTCCTTCTCCATCTTGTCCTCCATCTTCTGCTGTGATGGTGGCACTTTTGGACTGGTTTAGAGTAGAGACAGACTGTCTAACATAGGTGATAGGTATTGGAAAATTATTGTAAATAAAGTACACGTAGTTCTTAGTATAAAAGTTGACACCACCCCAAGGGCGGTCAACCCGACCTGCTGGACAGATCTCAGCAGGTCAGAGAACGAATATAATAGATAAGAAGAAATAAACAACCTTGAAAAGCGGAACCAACGCATCTCTTCTTCTTCAGTTGCAGGGCTGGGAAAGAAAAGACTTTCTAATAACTCAGGGGTCATCTCAACCACAGACACCTGAGAGGAGAAGACCTCACCTAGCTGCCTTGCGAGCAGTGATGGCCCAGATCTGGGAGACGAGCCAACAATTCCTCTGCTCTAAATATCTTTTCTGACACTGGCCCCCAACACGTGGCCTCAGGGTCATCACTCTGGTCAAACACACTTCAGTTTCCCCAGCTGCAGCGGAGAAGATCAGGCCTGGCCCTCTTCAATTCAGCCACACTTTCCAGTCACAAACAACCCATTTAATCAAACAGAACTTTCTGGCATTTACATAAATATCCATTTTTCAGACAAACAAAAAAAACCCCAGCCCAATGATCTCAAAAAAATAACCAGCAAGGTTTGAGGATTTTCAGGTTTTCACTCTTCCCTATTGATTTTCATCCCCTTCTTTCCTTCACTTCACATTGAAAAAAATAAGAAAGACAAAAGCAGGAGAGAATTAAACCTGCTTAAAGGAGAAAGGAAAAGTTCATTTAACTAAAAGCAAACAAGTAAATTTGGATAAAAATAAATGCAAAGGTTATTTTTAATTCTCCCTTGAAAGTTTCCCACATTTTCTAACCAGATCTGTTAGTTACATGTCCTCAATCCATGCCTTATAGAATTACAGTTTAGTTGGCTTCATTACAGATGATTTAATGGTTATTTTACACTGCCTGTGGAGAACTTGGAGGCTCTAAAAACAGTGCAGTGTGACTGAGGCTATAACTGTATGGGATTTATAGGGTCATACCCCTCACAACATTCAAGAAGGATGTGCATTCCCCTACCAACTTTACTTTCAGAAGTGAGGAATTAGGGCACAAAAATATTATGGAAAACCAGAAAACGAAGTCAGACCTCTCAAAACCTTGTCCAACACCATGGCCAATGAGCTATCATTAGCAGCAAGCAGTGTGAACTGTCAGCAGATCTGCACTAGCCCCAGGGGCTGTTCTGCTGGGCTTTTCCTGTCCTGGTGCTTCCTACACAGCCTCATGCTGATTTTATAGAGGGGAATTGAATCCTGTTATTTGTAGATGGGCAGATGAATGTTTCTTACAGGGGCTGGCTATAGCCCTACAAATGGTCCCAGTGGATTGTAACTGGCAGCAGAGGATGGCAGAAACACCTCGCTTCTCCAGAGGTGGATTTGTGATGGCACCAAAGCCAAGGCTTCATCCAGCTCTGGCTGCAGGACCACGGTGTGCTCTGCCAGGTGAAACACCTGTATCTTGGAACTCCCACCCATTTTCCAGGTGTAATCCAAAGCACTGCAAACTACTCCCATTGAGGTTTTCCATTTACATATTTTTCTCTTCCACGGGAAGAGAGCAAGAAAAAATATCTAATGAGCAGCCCTTAAAATTAAATGTCTGCAAGTCATCTTTTTGCAATGGTGTTCTGAGATCATGTCCCTAGTCCTCTGCTCTGGACCATGGCAAGAAAATAGTAGACAAAATAATTTTTTTTGTAGGGATTTCAGTTGGCTATCAAGTGTACAGGCAAATAACATGCAAAAGGAAGATTGCACAGAAGATGGCTGAGAGCTTTTTCTTTGATACCCAGCATCAGGAATTGGTATCATCACATGAGTAGTTTTAAAATGGTGAACAGGCTTCAAGGGTATAGGGGGTATTATTTCTATAATAAATGTAAGATTTTCCCAGCCTGCAGAAATCACCCCACTTTAGTAAGCAACGCCTGTGTTACCAGCATCTCACCAGGTTTCATGAAAGGGACAAAAAACAAACAAAACCAACCCAAAAACCTGGAAAAAACCCCACCAAAACAAACAAACCAACCAAAAAAAATCCTTTATTTTGAAAAATTTGAAGTTGCTAACTGCAAAAAGCCATCTTGCAGCCTGATGCCAGGATGCTTCATTGGTATAATTGAAGAACTCTGAGGAGGAAAGAGAGAAATGGTGCTGTGAAAAGCACAATGATTCTGCTGGGGTAACTGGCAATGACTTCAACATTTTGAATACGAGTTCTGCTGCTAGTGCTAGTTTGTGTGATGCCAGAGCTGCTGCCCTAAGCCTCTGGATATCAGCATATATGTTCAGCATGGAACCGCAGGGGACACCATCACAAGGTACAGCACTCTGGAGCAGTTATCAAAACCAATGGCAAATAAAGAGTAAAAACCCCATTCGACTTTTCTTACCATTTGAATTTGGTCTTTTTGATTTCCCCATTTTCAAGAAAGGATGTGGAGTGCTTATAAATCCTTCCCCACAGTGAGTCAGAGAATCAGTGGTGGGAGCAGGCTGGTCAGTACAAAGGATGTGTCTGTTCTGCTCGCTGCTCCACAGAGATCAAAACTCCCCTGGAAGAACCTGGCTGGAAGTCAGAGGTTCAGCCAGCAGTGACTCCTTCCTTCAGTCCAGGCCATGTGGGGCTGTGAGCTATTTGTTTAATGGACAGAGACCCACGTGCTGGGAAATTAACTTGTACAAGTGGATGTATTGACAAATGTGGTACAAATTGCTGTTTTCAGCAGTGACTTGTTCCTTCTTACTGGCCCTGCCCAAGGCCTTCAGCTAAAGGGAGAAGACACTCAGGGCTGTGTTTGAGACCTAATAAGCCTCAGCCAGTCTCTGGCTTTGCTTTTGGCATCCCTGACATGAGCAGCACTTGGGAAATGCAAATATAATACTAAATCATGATTTGATTTTAAAATGATCTCCGGAAGTCCCCAAACCAGTGACAAGTCCTGGCAGTGCTCTGGATGGTCAGAAGGACATTGTGCTGGGTGGGAGGGGAAGGTGTAGGGGCTCAGCAAGGCACAGACCTTTCTCCCTCCTCATCCCATCCTCAGGTGCTGTGGCCACACACCAAGCAAGAGCCTTGTTTCTTTGACACGTCTCCACTTCACTTAGGGTTCAACACCACGTACAATTCAGAATCAAGAGTAGCAGGGGGCAGCACAGCCTTTAAAGACCCTTCTACTTGGCCTCCCTCCAAGGTTTTATTGCTATTTATTACCTCATGATGTTATTACTGGTATTTAATGATATTATTTTGGCACTATAGTTTCATGTCAGACATCTGTCCTGAACCAGAACCCGACTGTATTAGATGCTGTACAACTCCATGGGAAAAATAAATGCAGCACTTGTCCCCAAAGCTCCCAGCCTAAATACAGTTCAGCATTACAGCCTTTTCCCTTCATTCAGAGCCTTGTTTTTATCCTCCTGGATTCAGCTTGCAAATTCAGGTGCAAGGGCTGTTTTTTTCTTATAAGAACTCAAGTACTACCAGTGATGACCAGGAATGTTTTTGCTGGAATTATGAGGCTGCTGCCTGCAATGTGCAGTGGAGCCCAGCCACGTTCACCCACAGCGGAGCAGGACCTCTGAAATCAATAGATGTTCTTACCTGGGTAGGGTCAGGCTCAGGATAAGACAGTTCAGGGAAATTTCAGACACCAGGCATTGGAGGAGACAGCAGAGAGTTAAGGATGCTGCTGCTCCCCAAAGGCCACGAGTAAATGAATTCCTCTCCAGCTGGAGACTCTTATAAATGGCCTTCAATCCGAAGAGCCAGGTCTGTTTAAATTACAATGTGCGTGTCACAGTATGTAAGAACCTGCTCAAATCATATGGAAATGACTATTCCTGGAACACCCAGGTCTCCTGACATCACTTCCTTGAGAAATAGATCCAATTAATTCCGCTGAGAGACCAAAAAAATGGATGGGGGGAAGGAGGAAAGGAACAGAAAAGCCCTGTCAGTGGAAGGTCGGAAATGTCTGCAGGTGGAGACTCTGTCTTGTTCTTCTTTTCTTTATTTTCTTTTTTTTTTTCTTCCTTTTTTTTTTCCTTTTCCCTTTTTTATTTTTTTTTCAGAATTGTTTCAACTCTTCAGCATAGAGGAAGGAAGGATGGCCTGGTGGATAAAGGTAGAGGAACTGTTGACAGTTCAGAGTTGGCCCCTGTTCCACTCTGCTGCAGACATCCTGTGCAACCCCGAGCAAGTCATCACCTCCCAGTGCCCTTCCTCCTCCCCTCCAAAATGGGTTTAAAACCATGTTTGCTTGTTTCTGGGAAGGACACATGGCTTGGGGCTTCTTCCTCTCAAAGTTTGGAAGGGCCTTGCAGAGAAGGGAGGGAAAAAGCACCAGGATCCAAACTGCCAGCCAGCAAATGTTGGAGCTGCCTTGTGCCCTGCGAGGGAAGCAGGGCTGAGGAGTTGAGCTCTTTCTTTCAACCCCACATCCTGATGTTCAGCCTGCTCCAGGGGTGCTTGCAAGCAGAGGTGATGCAACGTGACTTTGCTTTTGGTAGATGTGTTCAGCAAGATAAAAGATGGATTGAGACGAAATATGTTCAGCAAAAACTGTATGCCTGAGAAGCACCAGGGCACAAAATTTTCTGAGCAAGGCAGAATTCTGTGTTACCTCTCCACAAAGTAAATACAACCATATGTGCATTAAAAGGCTCCTATTATTTACAGAGTGCTGACATGCAACCCCCTGAAAGAGTTAGTATTTTGTTAGGTAAACGTTTTACCCTCTGAGCATTTTCCTCTCCTCCCTCTCCCCTCCCCCTCACCCAATAACTTACAGATGTTAGAACAATAAATTGAATGAATAGTTTCCCACACTGGAATGCCTGCATGCTGAAGAATGCAGAAATGATTTCTGGCCAGTTTCTGACACTGATCTACAACTACACTGCGTATATTCTGTTGCTCTTGTATCAAGTCTTGAGCTGCTCCCTGCCAAGAATTAAGTGCTTGTTCCATAAACCTGGTGTAGATTATCACTTAGCTGTATAGATGTATCTAATAGAATTAAATAGTTTGGCTCCTGACCAGTAACAGATGTGCTACATATAATGCAATAATAATGAGACTGAAAGCACCATGTTATGCCAAGGGAACATTGTGAGATATCTCACATTTCTTCTGTTGCTCAGTCAAAGCTCTGTGAAAAATAAATTGAAAGTCCCATATTTATACGAACAAAACAAGCTTTGGCTTTCCTTCTTTTTTTCATTTTAATCTTACAATGGGTTTGTAATCCAGCCCATGCACAAAGACGAGCAAGGGGTCAGCTTTCGTTTCGATGGAGCAATGGATTTGCTTTACCATAGTTTTATTTTTCACTGAAGTTCTCCTGTAACTTAAATGGTTATAATAAAATAACGTTGAACCAAGACATAACTATCTGCCTGGGACATGTGAACCCATATAATTTGATCCATTGGGGACAGAATGGGCTGGGTAGGAGGAAGGAGGGCTCAGCTGTACACATAAGCTGACCTTTTATTTTCTAAAATAAAACTAAAAAATTAACAAATTAATTTTCTAAATTTAAAACTAAAAAAATTAACTAAAAAAAATTAACTAAATTAAAAGTCAGATCATACTCCTGGGATGAACTGCATGGTTCTTACAAAGCACCCGGGTCCTTTTGGATTTCTGTTGCAGGGGAGGCTCTGGGTACTCCAGCAATGAGGTTCTTCCAGCCTTCTGCAGGGAAGAGAAGGGAGGGAATGCCCTGGAGGCCAATGCCCATGTGGAAAGCCTCGCCAGTAGAGAGCAGAGGGGCCACATCCACCTGCCCACACCGCCACTGCCTCACTTCAGGTCACAGCAGAGGCTCAAAGAGGAGCAGTGGCACTGGTGGCACAGATGTGACCTGCCCACCAGCTGAAATGAACCCACATTGTCCACCACAGCTTTTGATCAGCATTGCAGATACCTGGTGGCAGGGCTGGGGGAAGAAACTGCCCCGCCTGAAACCGCGACAGGGCGGGTGGGGGACATCTCTGGAAGGCGCAGAGAAGGTGCCCAAACAAGCTACTGCTGAATGCTGGCCATGGGGCTGTGTTGTTTTTGTTCTTCAAGTGTGGGCATGGTTAATGAGGAAGTTGTGAAGGGAAGCGAATTCCCCGAGTGCCTGACAGTTCCAGCCTTCCCTGACCCGCGTCGGTCTGGGTACAGACAGAGAGGAGCACAGAGACTGCACTGCACGGGCAGCCCAGGTTACAGATGAATATCAGGGCTCCAAGATGTTATTGTTAGATCTATCAGCTGTCTTTGATGCCCTGAGGTATTGTTGAGTTGCTTTTGATCCTTGGCAAGAATAGATGGGACTGTGCTCTGCTCACTTTTCCCTTAGCTTTCAGAGAGATCTCAGAAGGTAATTTTGGATAACTGCCCCAGTTTATTGACCTTCAGGGAACACTGCCTGATGTTTCATCAGTAATGTACACAAAAACAGTGGGGGTGATTAATGAATTGATATTTTTTTGTAATTCTCTTGGACAGACAGAGCTATTATTAGCATTGGACAAGTGCCTCTGATTATATATATATTCTGTGACTGTCCATTCAAATGCAACATGGAAAGGCCAGGCTGTCATGGTGATATTCAGACAAAACCAGTCTCTCCAGCTTCAGTGGGAAGACCACAGAGGAGAATGTTAAGAGAGCTGGTACTGTAACAGAGAGGAGCTGGCCCATTGGGAGAAGAAGTTGAGTTGCCATTCTCTTACTGCTAGAGCCTGCATTCAAGCCCTGGAGACGATGATCCAGATGAACAGATGTGACTGCTCCTTCTCCCTGCTTTCCCCCTTTGAAGGGAAGCACTCTAGGTGACAGAAACATGACTGTGACCACTTTTTAAAGAAACATAGAAAATTCAAGCAAAACTGGATCCCCAGAGTTATGACTGACAGCCACAGTGTGGCCAGGGCCATGATACTCCACCACATGCCTGATTAAAGTGAAACCACCCTGCTTGATTTTTCAGGATCAAATGGCTGTAATGCGTTGTACAGACCAAGAACCAATAATCTGTGATGAGAAATTCTGGACCAGGCATCAGGCTCAAACTGTGCTTACAGATAGTTCCACGGGACAAGAAGCAGCAGCAGCAGCAGCAAATTTTGGTAAATAAATTATTCCCCCAGCTCCATTGAAAGCAAAAGAAAGGGATAGAAAATAGCCATCTGGCAAACAAGGAAAAGCTCAAGACAATTATCCTCCTTACTGTACATCATCCTTGCAATCATATTCAGGGAGAATGTGACAATTGATTAAAACTAATTGGAGGTTAAATTAAATCATAATTAGCATTAATCAATAGCAGTGTTGGCATGCCAGTGCATCCCTCCTTTAGGCAATTCACCTCCAATCCCCCACACTCCAATAAGGCTGGTGACCTGCGAGCCCAGCGTGTGCTGCTGCCATCAGTGAGGAAGCAAATCCCAGCAGCTCCGACCTGCAGGGCTGGAGGGAAGAGAGCATTTCAGTGAGAGGCAGCCCTGCCAGGACTGGGGATGGTGCTGCACCTCTCCCCTCTCCCGCAGCCAACATCAAAGGCTGGGGTGCCCTCAGATGATGGAGGCTGGTAACAACAGCTCAGTGCCCGCCTGCTCTCGAACAGCACATCACAAAGAGCCTTGCCTTTAGCGTGGTTTTGATAAGGATGCTTGTTTCTGTTCCTCTCTCCATTTATGGGGTTTTTGTGTGTTATATCATTATGTGGCCCATGCACAAGTAGTAGCCATGGAATAGTCCAAGGAATAGCCATGGAATAGCCCAAGGAATAGCCATGGAATAGCACGAGGAATAGCCATGACTGCACCAGCCCCAGCGAGGCAGGGCTGCCTCCTCTCAAAGGGCTGGGTGAGTGGGAGCTTGGGGAGCTTTCTCCAGGGGTGTCATGTGCTGACATAAGAGACAGGGAAATTTTTGCTCTGTTCTCAACATTAAGTCCTAATTTGTGGATGTGTTTAAGGGGAGAGGAAGAGCCACTTTGTCATCTGCCCAGAGCTGTGGTGCAGCTTGAATAAAGGAAGTGCAGGCACCTTTTATGAGCACTTGAACAGCGTGTGCAGCTGTATGCTGTGTGCTCAGTGCCCTGCACACATCCATCAGCTCTCCAGAACCCAGCTGCCAACAGATGATGGAGACCCCCAGTCTGAGGCAGGAGGATTTAGGACCAGCCACACATCCATTGAACTTCCACCTGCCTCCTATCCAAGAGCTGCCAGTTTCCACTGCAGTGTTGAAAATAAATTCTTCTCAGGAGGCTTTGAGCAAGGATTTGTCTAAACACTGTCAACATTTTGATGCCGAGTTAGAACAGTTCTTGGGAGACTCTTTGGCCTCTCATGCTTCCCCAGGTGTCTCCAGTTCAGACTTTGGAAGCACAAGGTTGTGCTGAGTGGACACTTGCAGGAAAATGAAGGAGGAAAGTGTTTAAAAGCTGCTCACATCTCACACAGTGCTTTGGGGTGAGCAAAGGGAAAGGAAGCATAACTGCTTCCTCTGACTTTCCATGACTAGTCCCTGCCAGGAGCAGGTCTGGAGGGCAACAGGCCATGCACAGCCCCCAGAGAATATCTCCACTATCAGTTACCTTTGTTTTCTCACGTAAACAATGAACAAGGAACATTCACTTGAACTCAACTAACTTCTTGTCTCCATCCCCAAAGCAAGGGAACCAGGAGAATGAAAGAAAAACTTACCTGCCTTTTGAATTTTCATCAGCACAGCTCACAGAAATGTAGTCTCCTACCCAGCGTAAGAAATGCCAACATCAGCATTTCTATGCCACTCCTAGGGAATTTTGTTGATTTCACAATGCAAAACTTTTCTTTGGGATGTTTGCCAATCCACATGATATAAGGTGGGAAAAAAATCCCAATTTAAGTAGATGCCACTATGCTGTGAAAAATCCTGATGCCACTCAGTAATGGAAATGCAATCCTGCTGGTAAGGGTGGCTCTTTCCTGCACTTTCAGTCCTGGCATATCTGCCAGCTGCCCAACTTTCCTATGGACTCCCATATGGTCCTGTCCTTGGGGAGTGACCCAAAAGCACTGCACACATGAGTCTGCCATGGGTTTGGGGACCATCTCTAGGCCACCTGCCCCAGTCTGGGAACTGTTGGGAATGGATGTGCTCTGTCATCAGAAGAATGCTGTTGCCTGTAAAAGATCATTTACCCTAGATGGAATTGCCAGTGCAATAGTCCTCAATTTTAGCTTTTTGGTGCATATTAAGACATTTATGGCTGTAACCCTTGGCTGTAACCCTTGTCCTCTCCGTGTGTCATGCACACTGTTGCTCGGCCTCTCCCAAATGAAGGCCATAAACTTTCATTTTCTGGTGTGTTGTGAAAGAAAACAGATGTTGGAATGCATCTCTAGGCAGCACACCTTGGCAAACTCTTCCCAAGGCCTGAATATCTGGAGGAACCAATTCTACTCCAAAAGCTGGGGATCTACTTCATCACCTTGAACCAGTAAGTCACCTGCTGAGAACAGGCTTACCAGCTCCAGTAGAGTCCTGTGTTACACACCCAGCTTCCAGTTCAGAGCTGAGGTGCTCATAGTGCACACAGCAAGCGCAAATTTCTCTGCAAAAGTCTGTGGTGACCTACAGAGACACCAACCCAACCTTCTCTGCTCCACCAGCATGAAAAGGAAGGGGCTGTGCAAGTAATGAGACATTTAGATTGCATCCAAGATAATGGGAAGGGGACAAAGAGAAACATCTCTCCAGCCTAGAGGAAAGCATGGCTTTCTTTGCACTGACCACACACATCAAGCATGTTTGATCAGGGGAAAAGCAGGTGGTAAAAGACAGTATATAAAAAGCTTGGTCATGCCTAACACGTCCCTTTCCAGATCAATACACTCTTGTGAGGATATAATCTTCCTGCTGTAATGCTGACAGGTTAATTACTGCATGAGTTACCCACTATCTAAACGCCTGCATCAGTACCTGAGTTAGATTAACCCCTGACACACTTAACTCCATAGCCTGTCATCACAACACCCTCACCTGTGACTTTTCCTGCCTTTTACTTATTAAACCATCCTGCTGCAGGCCCTCACCTTCGCCTGTCTGTGCCGTGCTGGGAGTTGAGGGTGGCCAGGGAATCCCTCCATCTCCTCTGAGCTGCAGCCTAGGCAGGTCTGTCTGCAAGATGAGTGTCTCCAGCAGGGACACTGCCAGTGTAGGCACATCCCCGGGTGGGAAGGACCCTCTTTGCCACGGGGAGGAATGGAAAAATGGAGATACCTACTCTGTCAGTGCATCTGAGAAGTGGAATGAGCAGCAGAGACCTGTTCCTACAATCTCTCCAGCATGTGGCTCTTGTAAATTTGAGTAGATATTCTATTTTTAAAATTAAGAATCAAATTTCTGTCTGTGTATTTTACTGGGTTCAGGTTTTAAGTGCAACGCAGTCCTTCCCTGGCCTCACCCCCCTCCCCCCAATAAATACAGACAGCATGCTGCAACATTCAGTGGGTTGGAAGAGGAATGAGACCTGGCTGGGCAGGATCCTGCCCTGGCTTTGGCCCAGAACTTGCAAAGTGGATTACCACAGCACACAGCTGGGGTCAGGATCCAGCAGCATTTGCAATGAGTGGTCTGCACTGCCGCTGGCTTGGGACTCAGGGCATTTAGCCTTTAATCCTGCTTCTGGTCTTGACCTCCTGGATAATGTGGGAGAGAAAGGCAGAAGGTGCAAAGATCTAACAAGGTAATTGAAATCTATTGGTTTAAATCTCATCAGAATAGCCCTGCCACAGTCCCATCAGCTGCCAGAGGAATGCCACTGTCAACTTCCAAATTGTCTCATGTGTTCCATTTATAAAGCAGAGACAAGTGCAGAGAGTGCCTGGCCGGGCCTCAGTGTGTCCCTTGCACTCTCACATCCCAAAAAAGACAAAGAGGGCAAGTTGGGATGAGCAGGGTGCAAACATCTGCCTCGCCTGCCTGCTGTGCTTGGGCTGGAAAGCTCTCACACTCTTGCCTGGGAATATTGGTAGTTCAACTTGTAACTGAATTAGCGGTAGGAGAAAACAAACCCCATGTGACTGAATCTTCTGACAGAAGCAGCTTTGATGTCCTCCTGCTCAGGCTCTGCCTCTGAGCCCAGCCACCCCCCACCTGCACCCCACCCCACCCTGTCAATAAACTGTTTGTTTAGCCTTGCACAGATTATTCATTCCTTGGCACGCAGCTCTCAGCTCCAAAGAATTAACATTTGGATTGTATTTGCTGGCTAGTAAAGTACCAGCAATACAGCTGGGATTCGTTGCACAAACTATTTTGATGGGGGAAATCAATGACAAACTGCGAAGAGGAGGATCAAGCAGTAAAGCCTTTTGCAATCCTTGTTTGAAAACATCATGTTGGTGATATTCAGAGTTTCTAAAAGTATGATGGGTGGCAAATAAGGTGTGGCAACCTTCTCCCAGGTCATCTTGCTGACTCCCACATGCAACAAACTGACCCCAGCCCGGTCCTAAAATAGATTAGTCACAGAATATTTCACTTTAAACCCAAGCTCATGAGGTTTTTTTCCCTACAGAAGAGGAGACTCTCTGAATGTTTATTGCTGTTTTGCTGGAATTTCTTTTTTGGTCAGAGAGGGATTTGAAAATGAAATACATTTCCTGTTGGAGGCCAAGGGCTGTGAGCTGCAAGGAGAAGCATAGCCTTTGGCTTGCTTCAGCAGTAAATAGTCACTTGTGTTCCAAAAAGTCATTCACATTGGCAAGGGATCCCAGCACCTGCAGAGAGAAGTGCCCGGGGCAAGTCCAAGCACTTCATTTAGACTGTCCCTTATTAGGATCAATCAGACCTCATCCCTTGTAGCCACAGGAAATTCTAGGCTTAACACACATGACTTTTAAAATTAAAAAGGTGGAAAGATGTGCCGTTAAAGACACAGGAAAAGATACAGGAACAGAGGACTGTTTTTCTATGTTTGCATGAGAAACTTTCTTTTTTACTCTCCCTGTAAATTGTAAGCACACAAAACCTTCATCTTATCAGTATTTTGAGCCTTGGAGAAGTCTAGTAATTTTCCTTCCTCCCCATTCTATCTGCATGGTTTTTTTGACACCTTGTTTTCCATTATACAGGCACAGAGTGGATATTTTATATCTTCATCTTCCTATTTTTTATGTTGAAGTTTTGATGCTGCACAAGTTAGCCCTTTTGGCAAGTTCTCACTAAAAAGCACAAGTGGTATCAGAGCCCATCAGGCAGCATGTTTGACCTGAACTTTCTAGGGAAAGGCTAACACAGCAGGACTATTCTTTTCTGGGGAAAAAATAGTTAAAAACCAAATAGTTAAAAAACAACCAACAAAACAAAACAAAAACAAAAACAAACCAAACAGCTGAAATCCTTTACATCTCAAACTACAGCAGTACACTGACAGACTTCTCTTCAGGATCAGGACCTGACAAAAGTCTGTGAGATGTGTGTGTGTGGATTACTGCACGAGCAGGGTTGGGGGTCACATCTGGCTGTGCTCAGGATACTCTCCCACTTCCTCACATCCTAACAGAATTCAGTTTCACACAATGTATTTCCTAGCCCAGGTGTCACAAAACAACAAGTGCTGCCAGCAGTAACTTAGGGCTCTGCTATTGCTCCTTCTAATTGCTAAGCTGCTGCCAGAAGACACAGTATTTTTTAAGGCAACAGAGTGAATTGTTTGCATGGAAAGCCCTGGAGCTTTCACCACTGCAAGTCTGAACCATCTTCCTCTCCTGACCACAGTGCTGCAGAGTCCAAACTGGGTGTGGGCTGCTCTCTGTCACAGATGCAGCCCTGACTAGCCCAGAAGCTTTCAGTCCTGGCTGTGCCAGGGACACTTGGTGCATCCTTGTGCTATTTTTACTAGCACTAGGAACACTGAGTTCAGGCTCACTCTGGCACCAGCCAAAGAGGAGCTGGCAACACCTCTGGGAATGTGACTCAAGTACCTACCTCAGCACTGTGGTGTCCCTGAGCACCAAAATAACCATGGATGTAGGAACATCCCAGGCAGAGACAGGGAGCTGTGACTGACTGCGATCACACAGTGTCAGGTTGCTTTGCTGTACAAAGACAGTCCACAGCACAATAAAGCAGCATCTGCTTCTCCCCACCACTCCAGAGATGCTAAAGGACTGTAACCTGGGACTGCAGCCTCACTTAATCTGCTGCTGGATTTTGTACTAATGCAAACCTGTCACTGCAAGTGCCTGGTTGTGCATGTACTGCACCACAGCTAAAGTCCACTTCAGCAGATCACTGCAGGCAATTAGTGTGGAGCAAAGCTCAACCTCCGTCTGAAATGCAACAAAAACACCAGAAAGGCAGCGCTGGGTCCCACTTGGGCAGACTCCACAGGTTCCTCTTTAACAAAGCCAGGTAAGTGGAGGCTGCCACCACCCCTGCTGCTCCGTGGGCATCGAGGGCACTGTCCATCAAAGCAGCACCTGAGGAACAGCCCTGTGTCAGCACCAGCTGCCAGGACAAGGCAAACTCTCATCCCTTGCTCAACAATACAAAGGGCTTCTTTCCTCCCCCTCCACTAAGTAAACTGTTGAAGACCATGACCTCTGGAAAACATAACAAGAGCAGAGGAATCTACAGTCGCATGTTGCAGGTCAAGGCATTGAGCGTTTCACAACCTTGTGATTCAGCTAAAAGCTCCTCTGTCTGTCTGCTCTGTGCAGAGGCAGCTCCCGTCCCCACAGACACACGTACACATGGATTCACATGGTAAAGAGGGTAAATGAAGGCTCAGCTTTTTTTTTTTTGACATTCCTGCCGTAAAAAAGTGGCAAAGACATGAGCAGAAGGGCAACTTCTTCACAGAGAGCTGAGAACATCCAGTGGGCATTTGCAACTATGAACGTACATGTCCCATCATACAGCGCCTGAACACAGCTCATAATGAGGTCAGTGCTAAGATTCAGTCTAAAACAGAACAGAAAGTGGACACTGTGGCTTCATTTGAGATGTGATGGGGAATCTCTTGGGCTAGGAGAGCTGAGGAAACCTGGAGCATCTGACAAAGGGGGAGCCAGGTACAAACTAAGCAGAAATGCTCGGGGTGTGCTTGGGGCCTTCCTCCTTATTTCCATTCAAACAGTGCCACAGAGTAGATCTGGGCTTCCCAGCTGAGCCAGGCACACTCACCTTGGAGGGGATACTGGGAGTCTCAAACCCTGGGACACAGCAGCATAAGCAGAATGAGCACAACACAAGGCAGGGCTCAGATGGGTTTTGATCTACTTTTACAAACCCTAAAAGGGAGGTTTGAGTAGAGCAACTGGTGTGAACAACTTAAGAGCTTTTTAATTGTTTGGGCAGGACTGTTTCATTTTAATGCCTTATGAATATTTGGGATAAGGTACTTCTGTGCTAGGGAATGACCCCCATAAGAAAACACTATCAAGAGACTCCTTCACTGACTTAGAAAGATGAGGTATTTGCAATACTGTGAGAACAAAAAAACTGAATTGTAAATTTCCTCTTTAAGAAATAAAACCTTGTTATTTTCCTACGCAGTGACATAAATTAACATATTTAATGAATTAATTAAAAATATGTATACATAAAGTCCCACTCAGTGATATTTTAGAGTTCTTCTAGAGTGCTTGATCTTTTCAAGCCATTGTGGAAGTTTTGTACTGAAATTTAATATTTAAGACGTGGTTATGTCTGGATTTCAGACTGAGAGCTGGACTTAGGTACATCTAGGTGAGGAGGGATCTATTTAAAATAGATTTGTATTTCTATTAGTTATAGGAGTGTACAGAGGACTAAACATAAGATTTGATGTATAGGCCCAAGGATGCACAACCCAGGATCAACAGATTCCTAAACCCAAATTAGCCAGCTCCCTCTACCCAGGCGTCTCACAACAAGCACAGGCAGGCTGGCAGCAGGAGCCCTTATTTCCATCCCTCTTGCATCTCAAACTTCTCCATCCAGCAATTACCACTAATAACAATTCTAGCTGCAGCCAAACAAGAGGCCACTGCTGGCACAAAGCAAAGAGGAAGCAGAGCCTGTTCTCACAATACAGAGTCTGCAGCAACATTTGCCAAAGTCCTCACAGGAAATGTGCTGGCAGCATCTCAAGGGCAGAAAACACCTCCATGTTCTGCTTCCCACCTTCCCCTGCAGGCACTCACAGACACACATGGAGCTGGAAAGAAAGAGGCAGATATAAGGAGCACTGACAACTCCCATTTTGTTAACAGCTCTGTGTGATTCCCTAATGCCTTGGAATATCTTTGGATGTTACTGTGGGATCCCAGAATTCAGTGAGGAACCCACCACCTGAAAAAATCACTAGAGCAAACTCAATGTTGTATCCCAGCTATAAAACCAAACTCCCTCCTCAGCATTTGTTCAAGTTTGCCTCCAGATCCAGTTTTCCTCTAATTTCACCCACTCCTTGCCCCAAGCCTTTTAACATGAGACGTAACCCAAAACCCAACAGAAGAACAGAGAGCCAGAAGCAGACTTCTGGATGGTGAGAGGTGTCATATTTGATTTTTCCAGCTAACAGGAAAGTGAAATATTTAACGCTCCCCTTCAGATCCTTTTCTCTGTTTCTCTGCCTTTATAAAACACTGCTGCATGGGGAAGAGGCCAAAAGAAGAAAATCGATTGTCTTTCTCAGTGCAGAGACCTTTTCAAAAATGGTGCCCTGTTCTGCAGGAGCCCAAATGTTTTTTTCAAATGCTTCTGGCAGAAGAGCACAGAATCCTTCCAGGACTGTGCTTTATCTGGTGAGATGACTGTCTGTGGAGTTGAGGCAGGGAAGGCTGCTGTTAAAGTTTCTTTTTTTTCTTTTCCTTTTTGTGACTTTTTGACAAGAAGAATAGCTAAGGAAAAAAAAAAAAAAAAGAAGAAGAAATAAAATACTGCTCCAAAACAAAAAGCAAGAACATTGCTGTAATGCAATCATGGGGCTCCTGCTCTGCAACCTTTTGGAGGTCTTCCTCTTCCAGACCACTTTGGACTGCAGTTGGAAGTACCTCTATGAATTTTCGAAGAGTTTTGGAGCAACAGGTGTTTTTCTTCCCTATAAAAAAGAATTAACTACTTTCTTCTTTAAATTGTCTAAGCAACAATTAAAAAAAAAATCTGAGAAGGATGTTTCTGGCAATCTATTACAAGCAAGGTCTGTCACAGGCCCTTGGTTGCTCAGTGATAGTGCTGTCATAATAAACAACAGATTTCTGGTTTTATGGTTAGGTATTTTCAAGGCAATTCAGGTGATTTGGTTTTACTGTCAGCACAGGGTACAGCTGCAGCCTTAGGATCAATTTTAGGTCAATCCAGGGCAGTCTGCCGCCAGAAGAGGCAATCCTGCCCTCACTCCTGCTGCTTTCCTCAAGAATGGTCTGATGCTGGTAAAAAAACCTGATCCTCCATGAGAAACTACTGCTTTCTGATGGATCACAAGCTGCAGGACAGTGTTATATTTTCCCCCTGCGGTTGTGCGCATGGAGCTGCTGCAGGTGGGTGGCCCTGAGGCCATGGGCTGGCAGGGGCCTTGTCAGCTGCTGTGGGATGACATAGCAGAGAACTGCACCTTGGACATCTACACTGCAGATCGTGTCTGCAAGCACTGAGATTTGTAGCTTAAATCGCTGATGTGTCTTTAAACATCCTTTTGTCAGCCTTAGAGATTTTGTTTGTTGGTGGTCTTCATTTATAGGGCAGGGCTAGCAGTGGTGTGGGACTCAAGTGTGGAGAGAAAAGAAGAGCAAGGAGAAGCTCTTCCAGCTCCAAAAGATTCTCCTCTTTGGTTTAGGGTGAACAGAGGTCAACGTGAGTCTTTCTCTGGATTTCAGGGAGCTTTGGATCAAGCCCAAGGTGCCTCATTATCCCATGACAGAATAAAGACACATACTCATTTTTATGAGTGAAAACTATTCTTTCTCTCCAGTGAATGGCTGAGATCTGAACACAGCTGCTATTTTGCTCTGTGCACTGAATCACTTCTGATTCTTAAGTATTGAAACAGTGACATGCGTTCCCCCCGCCTAACATGGGACCTTTCTCCATTATTGTACCATGAGAAGAATATAGTAATTCATTCTGTCTTTATTTTTTAGCTTTATTATTGTTGGGACTCCTTTCACTTCAGGCTGAAAAAGCAGGCAACTGGGGCAGAGAGGAATGCTGATGTTATGTCAAAATATGAAATTTCTGAGAATGGGAGATCCCTGAAAGTACTGGAGTACTCAAGCATCTCTTCACCAGCTCTTAGGCAGGAAACGCAGGAATGGTTTTATGTGAACTAACAAAGAGATGTGGCAAAAAAAATCCACTTCTTATTAATTCTCAAGTTGTGGTAGGTTTTGCTGTAAGGATAAGTTTCTGGTAGAAGGGGCTGTGCAGAGGAGCCTTCATCCTCCTCCTTGCTGTGGCATGTGCCACAGATTTGACAATATCTGCCTGACAATTCTTAATATCCCACTGCAAGAAAGGATTGTGGCAACTGTAAAGCATTTAGGAGAGATAAACAGGAGTGATCAGAGACTTGGGGAACAGAAGATATGAGGAGATACAGAAAGAATTACACTTTTTCTGTCTAGAGAAGAGGAAGTTTACAGGAGACAGCCACAGAAAAATAAGGCTAAGGGGGATCTTTGGAGGTCATTCAATCCATTCCTCTCCCCTGAATTAATCTCAGCAATTCCTAAATCACTGCTGATAGACATTGCTTTGACCTGTTCATAGGGATCTCCAGTGGTGCACAGTCTACAAGCTCCCAAGGCATCCTGGCTTACTGCTTCTCGAGTGACACTACTAAAGAATTTTCTTATCAGCTGATTCTGAATCATTCTTTCTTCAGTTTAAGGCCTATCAACTTATCAGCCATTGTCAATTCCTAAACAAAATCAGACTTTAATTTCTCTTCACCACTCCTGTCTAAAAAGAAATAAGATTACATGATTTTTTTCTTGACAAACCCACACTGGCTGTTATTCTTCTTCTTTTCCCAGATGCACCCAAACATCTAAATTGCATGATATTTGCTGGAGCTAAAAATACAGATGAGCTGGTATGTAATTCCCATGTTCCTGTGTTTCCCCTTCTTCTGTATGAAGATAGGTTTGCCCTTTTCCAGTTTTCTGGTATCTTACTTAGGTTTTCCTGGCTTCTCAAAGGTAACCACAGGTATCTAAGATC
Organism: Camarhynchus parvulus; assembly: GCF_901933205.1. Classification (NCBI taxonomy): domain Eukaryota; kingdom Metazoa; phylum Chordata; class Aves; order Passeriformes; family Thraupidae; genus Camarhynchus; species Camarhynchus parvulus. Next base: position 26,992,606 of record NC_044576.1, on the reverse strand, counting down.
TTTTCAGTCCACTTTCAAAATATTCTAGGATGAAGATCATCAGGTTCAGCCAATTATAAAACATGAAGCTTATCTAATTTTCTCACTTCTTTCTTTATTCTATGCTGAACTCCCATCCTTTTTCAATTAATTTTCCAATACTGTTAGCCTCCTGCTCTCAAGTGATCTTTTAAATGAACACTGATACAAAAAAAAGGCTTTAAACACTTCACCCCCTTGGTATCATCTGGCGATACCTTTCTCTTTTCATCTTATGATAAATGTATTTGTAGAACAATTTCTTGGTACTCACTCTTCATATATGTAAAAGAGCTCTGCAAAGAGAAAAGGAACATGCTATTCCTCTCAGCCACCAAGGGCAGGACAAGAAATAATGATCTTCAAGTGAAGGCTAGACATTAGGAAAAGTATTTAACCTGTTAAAAGGGAAAAGACCAAGAATGAATTATCTGGAGACCTTGCTAAATTTCATATCATAGGCAGCCTTTAAGCACAGGTTACACGATTAATTTTTTAGCCTTTTCCAGTCTGTGAACTCCTAACATTGCACCTCACAGGGCCTCACATACAGCTGGTATAGCCCAGTGTTACTGGGATTTCTCATGTTTAGATTTCCCCCACATGCACCTCCTCCTAGAAATGCTCTACAGAAAAGCAAGAATCTGTGGTTTGCACTTTAGGAATCCATGGACTTGATAAACTTTTGTCAGGAGCTGGGTCATGGACTCCTGCCTATCTGCTTTTCTACAATTCGGTGATCCCAAAAATCCCATGTTCTGTAGCTGCATCATTTGTGATGTCTCAGAAGTGAAACAAATGTTGTTTGCAGTTTCATTGGTTCCCTTCACTGAACAGAAGCTCTGAAATGGACTTTACTTTTTTAAAAAAACTTGATAATAACTGTTTTATCTGCCTTATAGAGCAACTAATTGGTGACTATCAATGTCCAGCCTATTACATCCACTTTATAGCGCTGCAGGTCATGGAATGATGCTGGAGCAGAGCAGAGACAGATCTTCTGAACTGGCTTCTCATCCTCCAATCTCCAGATCATTTTCTTTAAATCTCACCCTTCTGTATAACGGCACTGATGTTTGGATAATTTGCATATGTAAATCTGAACTAAAGAGAAACCCTCATGGCTACTGCAGAGAGGCGCCTGCTAAACGCTGTAAATTGAAATGCTTTCCTCCCCAAGCTAAAATAAAAAGCGCCCTGGAGGGTAAATTTCTGAAGAGTTTGTGACTAACCTGATTAGTCACTCTAAATTGTGATAGATGGAAGGAAAAAGCAGTTGTCAAACAAGGAGGAAATTCCAACAGAAGAGTAAATTTAAGGATGACAGTGATGATAAATTCTTACAAGCCTTAGAAAAGATCAGCCTTTTGTGCAGCTCTCATAAGGAGCATTGAGTGCTCACTGTATAATGGGCTGCTGTTTGGGTAACTGTGGGAATGTGGTGGTGATTGGTTTTGAAAAGAAATAGAACACCTCATGTCCAGATTATTCTGCATTTATTTTAAGGTACCTGTAACTAAATTTTAAGAACTGCCCTTCCTTGCTCTTCCTGTGCTTGAGACTGCTGGGCCAGGGGGATGTGCTACAAGAAAGGACAGTGCTCAGGGTTAATAATTTCAGATAAAATACAGGTATACATTTTTTTCTGCCAGTATTGGGAAAACTCAGCAAAGTTTCTGCTTAATTTTTGTCACTAATGATTTCTAAATAGAAGTCAGATATTTTCTAGTGGATGCATTCTATTTGCAACAGGAACTGGATCTGTGAAGAACAGAGAAGATTGAACTGTGAATTCTTCTAGGTTGATTATTGCTTCATGCTTTCTTCTTACTGAAATAAAGAAAAAATTTTCATTTTAAAACCTATCTAAGAAGGCAACCAGTGTTCTGTTCCACTCTGAACAAAATTTATCCTCTGGAACTGGTTTAACAGGACATGGAAGAAAGGAAAATAAAATATATCCCCTCCTCTGTCCAGAAATGCATTTGTTTAGCTGGCTGAAAACTAAAGGGAAAACACCAATACATTTCATTGACCTTTTTCTTGCATTTCAAATTTTCAAATATCGCTAAAACTTAACAATTCCAGCCATTTCACAGATCAATATCACATGGTGAATACAAGGGTCTGATATTGCTAGTGTTGATAGCAATCAATTAGCTTGGGACACATACAGAAGAACTGCACGAAGAATTGATCTATTCTGTTTTCCAATTAATTCAGTTTCTTCAGCATTTGAATTTTCACCAGTATGTGCACATTAATAGCACCCAGGAGCTTCAGTCATGGGACAGAAGATTATACATTACAGAAAGGCAGCCCATGAGCCTGCCTGGCTGTCACTCAACTTGGCACCAACCCTTAATGGGTCTGGCTAGTTCCTGGCTGTGAATTATGTGAAGTTTCAGCCAGAGAAAGTCTGAAATTTTCTTCACTCATGAGTCTTTCCTCAACAGTTGAACTCTGTATCTCTAGTAATGTGGTCATTTCTAACCAGTGAGGTCAGAAGTAGTGACTTCTCCCATCCATGACAATGAGTGTTATTTTGAGCAAGCCATGGTTTCTTTTCAGGGGATGGGAACATTTCAAACTGTAGAAATGAAATTGTAGCAAGATCATAAATGAATGATGCTGTTCCAGGGCTTGGAAACAACATCATCATCAGACACTGGTGTTTCCCAGTACCTGAATATCTCAACAACCTGCTGTTCCCTCAATTGCTTTTTTTCCTTGTTTTGGGAAAAAAAACCATATCATTCTATCCCATAAAACTGCTACAGTGTTGTCAACACACAAAAGTTGTGGACACTTGTCACAATGGGCAAAATACTTCAAGCCTCTCTTTGGAGATCAGGAACACCACTACAGCCCAAACACAAGGGTTCTCTATTATCTTGCTGACTTTGTCTGAAGCAGGAAGCAGATCAAATCTCACAAGAAAAGCCTGGTTTTGTGAGATTTCAAGCCAAAAAATGCATTTCTAGGAAGTGTGTGTGCACTCAGCTCCATTTTCTGATATGCTCACCACAATTCCAACCATCGGTTGGATAAACTGACAACTCTAAAGGATTCCTTCGACTAAGCCTGGCTCTTGGTTAGATGGGATAAGTGCTCTGTTCCTGCTACTGCATGTACATTTTTGAACAGAGAATTAAAACATCATGAGTTTCACTCCATCCAAGATTGGGCACAATCCCTGCAGAGCAGTAGATTAAATCAGGATTTCCCAGACTTCCGGCTAGATGTATCCTTCTCTAATAAAAGCTTTTCTTATTTGTTTATTGCTTTAGCTCATTTCCACTAAGAAAATGATGCTTTTGTCTAACCATAAATCTTTCAGGACTGCAGTCTGAGGATTCTATCTATACACTGATAGACTATAGGAGAGAATTTTCTCGTGTTTTCTGTGGTAACATTCAACACAAACTATAAAACAGGATCTATGGGATTTCCTCTATGTTTCAAGGGTTTACTGTATGTGTCCTTTCCCAAGAATAATTCATACTGAAGCAAAAAAAAAAAAGCAGGAAAACAAATGAAAGCCAATGACATCTTGGTTTATGTGAGAACTGACAGATACAGGGGCGGGCATCCTGGGTAAAACCTCATTGCAGATGTTATCTGTAAAAATGTGTGTAGACATGGTACTCTACACTAAAGGAGATGCCAGTGAAGCTTCACCCCGCTGATTCAAATACCTGTGCAGCAGCAAAAGACCTGGATTTTGGCTGAATTTCTGTTTTTTCCACTGGTTCACAAATGACTTTGTCCATCTTCGTCTGTGGAGTGGTGGTGGTGGTTACACTTTGCAGCAAACGCTCTGAGGTGTGGCCCATCTAGTGATAATATAAATTATTCCCTCATCTAGTTAGATGTCCCATAAGTCCAAGAGCAAAGTTTATCATGTAGTCACATAAAGTCATGTGAAGTTTCATTACTGATGAATGCAGTGCCAGGCAAGGTGGGAGGCATCATTCCAGCTCCTCATGCACATGACTGGTTTCTAAATTAACTGTGACCACTCTGGAAGATGACCAGGGCATCACTGCACAAAGTTAAGTGGAAACTTCTTCTCCCTGTACATGAGAGAGAAGAAAATGCATTCTTTACAAATACAGGCCCTGAATTCTTACCATGACAAAATTGTCAACAGGACCTTTCAGGTGTTTCAGGCTTGCTGGATTAGCGACCATGTTTTTTTAATCACAGAATTCCCCCCTAAACTTTCATGCATCTTTTCTAAGCTGTGAAACAATCTCCTCCCACAAGAGTAGAGCATGGATTGAACATGATGGCAGGTAAACTAGCAGCAATCATGTATTTGGTAAGTGCCCAAGATACCCCCATCTGTGCTCAAAAGTCAGCATCTTGCTTTTGCTAAATGCCTTGACACACTTGTAAGCCATTCCCGGACAGATAATTGCGCATGGAGAGGGAGGATTGCTCATATGCTGACCACAGCAGTTCCCTCCATCAGACCTAAGACCTCTGCATAGATCTTTGACAAAAAATTCATCTTCCTTACTGAGTGTGCAGAAGAGATGATACATCCTTGAACAGCACTTTGTTACAACAACATGTCACAAGAGCTAATATTGCCTTTAGCAGTGCATGCATTAGAAGTATGATAGTTATGATAGTATGATAGATATGCTAAGTGATTTTTTAATAGACCTTATTAAACATGTTAGCTTCAGAGACCTCAAGCTATCTATCACTAGAGCAAGTAATATTTTTTTTTTGTCTTTCTAGGGCTTAGCAAAGTGAACTAATTTTTTTCTGTAGATTTTCTGTACACATTTATTTTCAATAACACCAGGCCCTCTGAGAGGATGTCCTCTCCACAATCCTCCTCTACATGGCCGTGGGAACTCCCAAAAACATCACCTGCAATTGTAACTGGAATAAGCCATGAGGGGAGATGGAACAGTGGATGGAGTGTGCCAACTTAATTAGGGAAACTAAACCCAGGAAAGGACAAGACCAGTTCAGAGAGGTAGGAGTTTGCCAGCAGCTGGAACAGTTGAAAGCCTGAGGAAAATGCAGTCTGCTTTCCATCTTGTGGATGAATGCCACCTCCTCCTTTCCCACTCATGTCTTGGTTTAAAGACCCCTTCAATGTTTATGAAGAGCACATCACACTACCAAGGCTGCAGCTCACCCCTATATGGGAATATGCCTGTCCTCCCCACTTCCACAGCTGGCAGTGCTGCTGGAAACATGGTGGGGTGGGTGAAACTGCATTTACACTGAGTTTTACACCTGAACTCAGAACTGAATTCCAGTGTGGACAAGTTATGAGACAATAGAAGAGGGGAGGAGGTAGCCAAGAAGCTCAGGATACTTCTTCTGAAGGGGCAGCTGCATTGGTGGTGTCTAGGGCAAATCATCCCCTAAGGTATAGGATTTCTGGCTTTTCTAGCAATAAGCCAAAGCAAAGGGTTTAGAAACAGAAGAGGGTATTCCCTTTAAATCAAACAAATAGCCTGTATTCCAGTACAAAGGGTCAGAAAAGAAGGTTTACTTCTGGTCCCTGGAACCGACAAAAATACCCTGAAACTATATAATGAAATGAGAGGAAAAGATACAGTTCCCCCACTACTGCTGACACACAATTAATATAAAATAAGGAGCTTGTTTGGTGTTGGTTTGCAGTGATCCACCCCACCGACACTATGAGGGCTAATGAACTAAATCTGAAAGCATCAGCATAAGATTTTGACAAATGCATTGTTTGCCTATTGAGAGGGTAGAAAATGATTATAAATGACAAACTGGGCTTATTTTCAGGCATGGACAGTCCAGGAGCAGTGGCATTATGGCCTCAGTTGGCTGTTCTCTGTGTAAATGATTTCACATTTCTGCTACTGAATCAATTGGGTGTTTCTCCATTTAAGAATCGCCAAAATAAAATATCTCCTGCTCCACAGTCAAGGCATGTTCTTGGCTCCCAGGGAGGAAGAGCAGTTTAAAATACCTGGATTTTTTTATTTTAAAGTGAAGTGTTGGTCACAATGTAGTGCACTTTCACTGCTCAAGCTTCATGAGGATATTGAAAATTCTAAGCAATTATTAGCAAACATGGTGGAAACACAGAATACTGTACTACAAAGTTGAATAAAAACTCATATTTCATGCCTTTTTTTTTTTCTGAAAGGACAAGAGAAGATGTATGTTTCAATATTTTAGCTATGAAAAGTCCGGATGCCAAACTAAGGTGAAGATTCTGGCAAAAACTACGGATCATATAATAGTCAAATGTAATTTAAATTCTGAAATCTCTTATTCCAGCATTTCTCTCAAAGAAGATAATGACCTACATAGACATCTCACAACCTAACTTTGCTCCTTGTTTCTCTGGTCTGCCAGTTCTTGGGCAAAAACTCTGTAACAGCTAAAATTCCCCAATGAGGTAGAAAATGTTATAGAAAGAGCAGGAATGAGAAGAGTTTTGGCTGATTTACTGCTCCCCATTGCTCAGTTCTGCACACATCTGTGCCATTATAAACATAATGAATAATAAATCCAAGCTCATTTTTAGGGCTGCATCCATTGCAAGTATAAATACACAAAGGCAAAGGATTTCTCCTTGGAAAGTCAGCGAGAGGGAGTTTTATGTAATTCTTATGAGACTTAATGAAGCCCTGAAGATGAAACAATTTCCATTTTGCCTTCATGGGAGCAGACTGAAGCGAAACGGTACCTTTCATTCCTCTTTACAGAAGGAGGTTCAGAGCACCAGCAGGTGGGCAGGTTTAAATCAGCACAGTGCAAACCTGGCAAAGCCTGGTGCCTGGGCTCAGTGCAGGGAGCCACATGAAGTTTGGATGCTCTGAACTGCCTATCATGAAGCAAGGAGGTGTCTTACATGCTAGTCCCACCTCCAGACTCCCAGGGGATGGATTCCAGTGTGGGGACTCCTCTGGGTTGTGTGACTCAGCCAAGACAACCTACAGCTCTAACCCCAGGCACGGTGTTGTTGCATGTGTGGTCCCAAATAACCCTGCTCAATGAGGTTATTAGCATTATTCTTCATGCAAGGAAGAAGAGCAAAGACCCAAGTAGAAGAGATCCACTTTTCCTCCACCCCAATCCAGATTTCTGCTCAGTTCTTCTGCCCATGGATTTCCCGTCACTGGCAACTCTTGCCATCTGCTTATCAAGGAGACTTGTCACTGCAGCTATTCTTCCCTAATTTCTCACCAGGGAATGCATTTCCAAAACTTCTGAACCTGTTTGCTCAGGGCTTTACTGTCTGTTGTACAGGGGGAGGAAGGTCTTTGGACTCCATTCCAATGCTAGCTCCCAAATGCTCATGCACCCTTGGAGATGCGCCTCTAAAGATATCTTCCTTGCAAGCCACAGGTGAAGCAGGCCTGGAGAAAAGGTGTGCTGATCCTTCCTCCAGCAGTCCCTGTAAATCAGGATGCTGAGTTGCATAAGGAACATCCTTCTTCACACTTGTGACTTGGCACTCTGTGTCTCTGGCAAGCCCAGGTTTCTCCCTGAGCCAGCACACAAAAACACCCAATGTGCAAGCTAAGAAACATTGGCTTTGCTTACCTTTAGGTAGTGCAAATCCAAAATAAGTTACTAGTATGTCATTTGGGGAAGAATTAGGAGGATAAACTACTGAAACAGTTTTTCAGGACATTTGCACATTCCAGGAATCCAGTGAGGTTGAAATGAGTTTTCCTCCTCCCTGCAGGGTGTTCTCAGAGCGCTGGTGTCACCCAAAAGAGCAGAGGTGGAAACCTCTTGCCTTGACCCTCAGGCATAATCCTACAGTCCCCAGGCCAAACTCTATCCTGACAAAGATAAAATGGAGGGAAGAATTTTTTCCTACAAAACTCAGGCTGTTTCTGGCCGTTGTCTATTGTCTCAGGTTCTGACACAGAGTCCATTTTCTTACCCCCCTCTCTCAGCCATGCAAATCAGGCAAAGAGGAGCGCACAATGGAACTCCAGCATCTTTTCAGATCAGTGGTTCTGAGCCCCCTTGAGAAATCCATAAAGGCCCTCCCTGGAGTATTTAGCAGATAATGCTCCCTCTTTCCGCCTGCGGTGTTTTGAAAAGTGCAGCCCATAAAATGTGTCTGACATTGTAGAGCAAGCCCGGCTTCCCCGCCAGCGCCGCGGCCTCCGCGGCACCAACACGGCTCCCATTGTCAGCCCTGACCCGCTGAATGCAGCCAGGCCAGGGGGGATTTCTGTGCTTTGCACAGCAACAGCACATGACTTGGAAGGGAACTTCTCAGGGAAAGTACATTTGATCAGTCATAAAAACCTTCCCGGAGATGCATGCTGAACTCTGTGTGTGTATTACAGCTGGCACTGTTAACACCTATTGCTAAGCTTGCGTGAGATTTTCCCACACAAGACCTGGTTTGGTTGCTTATAACCTATTTGGTCAGGCTTTAACAGTTTGGACTGATTTTTTTTTTCCATGCAGAATAGTTGCTTCAGGAAGAATATATATTGGAAATTTCTGCCAAGACAGATTGGGCTTTTTTTCAGAGTGAATTTACAGGGAAATACATTGTTTTTGCCCCTGTTAAATCTTACAAAGATTTTATTGAAGAAATGTTTTTTTACCTCATTGCTTTGGTATTTGTAGGGAAGGTTTCTGTACTAGAGATATTATTGTTAACCCTCTCTTCCTCCCTGTTATACTTGGGTCAAACTGGGAGCTTACTAAAAAAGAGCAATCTCTTCAGACATGCTAGAGATAGGCAAAGGGTATCTCAGAGGTTGGACAGGATTTTAACTATAAATATGTCAGCTGAGGTGCTCCTGCACACTAAAACAGAGAGCTGGGAAGCACAAAGTTCCTCTTGCTGCTGCCCAGGCAAGGACAGTGCCCGAAGAAGAGCTGGAGTTTTGGGAAGAGCTTTCATCCAAGGAAATTCTCCTCTGAGATGGAGTATATCCACCTCCAAACACAACACCTGCCCTCGCCCATCCCAAATTCTCTAATGGAACACGCAGGAGCGCAAGACGAGCTTGGGAGGGTGAGGGATATCCTTCCTTCCACCTCCCATCCACTACTTTGCCTCCCCCATATCTCAAGTCCATAAGCTCTATCAGCAATGGAACGAATTGCATGAGAAAGTGCAGGGGGTGGCAGGAACATCTGGGCCACATACTGCACATGCCACTGCGAGTTAACCTCTCACACGCTGTCGGATGCTGAGCACGTCAGGGACACAGCTGTGCTTCACACGCACAGCTCCTGCAGGCAGGACCCACCTCAGGCTGCAGAGAAGAGGAGGAAAGAGAGAAAAAATGAAGGAGAACATGGGGATGGGAGATGGGAGATGGGAGATGGGAGATGGGAGATGGGAGGAAGACAAGGCAAGACATGATGGATCTTTTTGGCTGAGGGGCGGTGCATCACAGCCGAGCAATGCAACAAATCCTTGGAGAAATACCCCTTGCACACCCTGCGTGTAGTGCACCAGCAATGCTCTGCATGAGCCAGATTTGGTTTAAATGGAGACAAAAGGGGCAAATCCCAGTGGAAAATGGGAAGGAGGGAAGGGAAGGTGCAAAGGGAAAGAGACTCTCAGAGCACTGAGTTTTTGCAGGCTCTCCTCGACCCAGATAATCAGCAGAGCTCAAGCTGACAGCAGGGGATTTAAACACTTATAGGGGGAGCTCAGCTGGATGTCTCAAGGGAAAAAGGGTTGGGAAATGCAGTTCTGTAGAAAAGACAGAGAGAGAGAAAAGAGCTGTTAAGTACTGAGGGAGACATCTGCAGCATAGCTGTTCATTTTGGTTACACTCTGCTCTGAGCTGGCAATAGGAATGCATGAGAAAACACCTTCAGCATCCTGTCTTTTGAGAAGAGACAAAGGAAAGGGCCCAGGCAGAAAGTCAAGTCAAACAGGCATCAGCAGCCCCAGTCCTGGGCTGATCTTAGGTACCAGGGATGCTGCCTTGCAGGAAAGGACCTCCCAAGTTCTGCAAACTGATTAAAGATGCTTCCCACAGACCAATGTCCCTGTTTTAGTCTTCCATACTCAGATGGGCCAACACACAAGGTCAGGAGGGATACAGAGAGGCAAAATCCAGAGCACAGTGCCTTAGGAGGAACTCTAAACAAGTCACTTGTGAAATCAGTTCATCACTAGGATGAAAAATGGTTCCACTTCCAGGCACCATCTGATGAGAGGCCCTTCAGTGCAGTGCGCCATAATATAAGTCATGTAAATTTGGACAGTTGAATGATTGTTTACTTAGAGATGGGATTAATGTCCTAAAAGATTAACAGGCATGCAGACATGTCCTAAGCAAACAGGCATATCTGCAAGGAAGAGAAAATACTTGCAGGACCTCTGAAGGCTGTTTAGCCCCTGAAACTGCACCCTGGGTAAAAGGAAATTCTCTGTTCTCCTGGTAGCAATGGCAACAGGGGATTTTCATCCTGCTCCTGCCCTGCTCACTACCAGTTATTTTCTGTTGAGTATCCTCTGATGTCTTCTGGAATCATTTCCTTTGCAAAAATCAGCGGGGTTGAAGAATAGGTTAAAAACAGAGACACCCATCCTAGGATACTTTTTCAAACACCACTTTCTATTTCAGAAACACTTCAGGTTTTAGGGACCCTCAGTCTTTTAAAACTGTGTATCAGTTAGAACATATTAAAAGATTTTTAGATATTTTATTACCTCTGTAAGCATATCTTAAAAAGTATATGCCCTTAGAAGAATACAGGTTTATATGTGGCATTTAGGATCCACTATGCAAGTGGATCCAGATATGGGATTCTTCTCACATTTCTCTGCCTCAACAATAATATACAACTCACATATGCTCTAAAGACAAACTCTGTAGAAGCACTAGACAAAGAAAGCACCAGAAGAATTTACACACACACATGCACAGTTAATTTTCTGCTTGTAAAGCAAATGAATGCTTTATTACTTGTCCTTTCTCTAGGTCAAATTACTCCACAATGCTCATTAAAACTGACTTTTTCTACCCAGGGTGTTTTAAGGAAGCACAACGAAAGGGCATGGTGACCACTGCCTGTTAGAGAATTACAGAAGCATTTGGAAACAGCGGCTGAGATTTGCAGTAGGGTTGCTGTGCACGCATGGGCTAGGACATCCCAAACTCTTTCCAGTCCTTTCCGTGGCCATCCAGGCCATGGGGGCAGGATTGGAGCCTGCACTAGGTGGGATGTTTCTCTCTGCCCCTGCAGCCGCCTCCTCTGGAGGGTGTGTGGCTCACCCTCAGGGCTTGTGGAACACCCTGTAAATGTGACCTACTGTGCTGTTCCTTAAAGACACCTTTATAAAGCACAAGTTTGCCTAGATGCTGTTGCAAACAAGACTCCCACCTGCCCAAGGTGCCATGGATCAGGCCTCACTCCTGTCCCCACACCAGCTGTGACCTGGCCCAGCCTTTGGGGGCTACCTGTTGGGCTCAGTCACTCACTACCACTGCAAATGTGTTTTGCCTGTCAGGGGGGTCAGCCAGTTTTCGTGCCACAAGAAGGGAAATAATCCATTTAACAAAAGCAACACGTTTTAATAGCTTCTGGAAACACTTCTGTTGCAAAAACAATAAGGTGAAGGAGCAGGAGGGGGCAGTCCTAAGACATTTTTCAAACAATGGGCCTTTTCTTTTAATAGGTGTTTATAGAACCCCAATCTTTCAACACTGTGTGTCCCAAAATATATTAAAATGCACTGCATGCAGCTAGTTAGGATTTTTATTTTCTGCTTGTTTATTTTCACTGGTGCCTCTTGATACAACATGAGTGCATCAGGTGCAGACCCCATTTCCCATTCCCCAAAGGCCATGGCATTGCTCTTCCCTGCTCAGTCCTTTTCAAGGACTAGGTTAGGTTGGGTTGGTAATGTCATGCAGATTACCTTCTTGGCTTAAGAATTATTTTATATCATAATGACCCAGGCAATATCTCCCTTGGCCCCTGGTGTCCATGTAAGGATTCTGCTGGCTGTACCCCACATGGGCATGACAGCATCCATACAAGGAGTGAGCAAGAGACAAAGTGTATAATGCCAAATAGTTTAAACCAGATTAAACACACATTGCCCAATCCTACAATAAAGGATTACCATTATTCCTCTTACCACTGGCTCTAAACCCCTTTATTCTAAAACTGCACTATCTAGGGTAGGAGATTTGGAACAACACACTGTTATTTTGGGACCTAAGAGCACACACACAAGGAATTAATTCATCAGTAGTCAATCTGGAATGATGTCATGTGTGGACAACTCCCATTTCCAAGACTGTGACAAATATGGGGGAGAAGAGACTGTGAAGTGTCTTTAATTCCTTTTTCTACTATGCCCTGCATCCTGCAGCAGCTCCGTCCCATCCTTCATGCCAGTGAAAGGGAGTTTCAACAACAGGCATTCCCTCCAGTGCCTGATGAGCTCTGTAAAAAGGACAAACCGCATTGCCTGGCAGTCTGGGGCTGAGGAGGAGGAGGGCTAAGGTGGGGATCTTGCAGGAAAAAGTGAGTGGGGAGGTTGGAGGGCAGCCTATGCAAGAGGCTTGCTCAGGGGCCACTTTCCAGTGCTGGAGTGCTCCAGGAAGGGCTCCAGAGGAACCAAGGGCTGCCTCCGGCTCTGCAGGGTGGTGTTTGGAGACACGTCCCCTCAAATGGCCACCAAACCTGGAGCAAGCCATTTGTTAAAGAGGAAGTTTTTATCCAGTGTCTGAAGCATGCTGGGCTCCTCTGCTCCTGGGTAGTGGTGCTTGGGTGACTGGTTTTATTCCTGCCCTTCCCTGTGTGCTTTGGGAGAGCCCCAGGAAGAAACAGAATTGCTGGTGTGGGGGCAGCTGGCTCTATCCCTGTTTACAAGCCAGGGGGTGTTCAGTGCCCAGCTACCTACCTCCCTGAAAGGGAAGGCTGCTCGTACAATGGGGACCTAACAGACTGCATCTGTTTTGTCTTAGTCTGAAGCATTCCTTTCTGGTGCTAACTGGGAACAATTTAGCTGGAATTTCCAATTGAAATGAGCTTTTTCAACTTCTATATTGACAATTTAAGTTCTTCTCAGGCAGGGGATCTGCCATGTATTTTACAAATAGGCCAAACCAAATCTCGGTGTTTTTAAAAGTTTTTACTCAGACCAAATCTATTTTTCTGAAGACCTGTTCTTTTACTCAAACATGGATTTGAATGCGCTGTCACAGAGGGTACCCAGTAACAGCCTATGCTGCAGCAATTTGGATTTCAATCACCTTGAAGAGCTTGAGGAGGTGGGTAAAGGAATAGTCCTGGAAAATACTTTGAGAGGAAATTGTTTAGATGCATCTGCAGTTATGTGCAACACAGCCTACACAAAGAGCAGAACTTCTACTTTCATTTAGGTAAGAATAACCGGACTAAAGGTTCAGCACTGTGTCTAATAGGGAGTATCATGCCCTGGGAAAGCATGTGAGTAACAGGGCAGGATTTCTCCTATCATTTCTCCTGTCCTTCCTCTCTAGTCTTTTCCAGCAGTCACTGATTGTGGCATTTCTATGCACTGAATCCTTCTCCTAAAATGTCATTATCTCTCCCTTTTCCAACCCATCTCACCTCACCACACCCTGCAGTGGATGCTTGTGTACCCCACAGCATGGCCCACCACCCAAGGACCTTTCCACCCCAAATCCCAGGGACCCTCAGGGCTGCATTGCAGGGAACCAGCTGGGATGGAGCAGAGGGAAACCCCTCTGAATACTGTCTATTCCTGTCACCTCAGGAGAGGCACAAACACTGCAGAACACCACGTCTTAAAGCCTCTCTCCAGAATCAGTGAGAGAATGCTGGCCTTGGAGATTAATTGAGGCAAAATATGTGTTAAAAATCATAGCCACTTTGCTTATGGACATAAGTTCAATAAACTTCTTTAAAATTAGGCAAGCCAGTAAGCCTTGGCAGATGGGTGACTAAGAATATGAGCCAATTTGTTTGTGGCAAACAAGGAATGGAAGCAGCAAAAGGAAGCCATGCTGGCAGCTAGTGCACACCAAGCTAGAATTTAACCCAGATCTCCTAAACTCCATTTCAGACTTAAAGTGATCTGTGATGCTTCAGGATGGGTAAAAAAGGGATATAGCAGTCTTGTGAGAATAAATATGTCAAAGAAATAGAGGTGCTTGGGGAAAGGTGACTTAGAAAAATGATATGAGCATAGAAGAAAAGATAAAAGCTCCTGCACAGTAGAGGAACAAAAGGAAAAAAAAATTACTACAGAGATAGGAGGAGTAAAGAGGAAGGGGGAGGGAGATCTTCCATAAACTGATTCATAAAACTTTGGAGGTCCCTTATGGCACCAAGCCTGCAGATGCAAATCTAATCTTCCTCCTGGAGCAGGACCTGATGACACTCTAGAAAGTCTTTGTTTGTTCATTAAGAATCCCTTTGCCCACGACCTGGTAATGCTATTCCTCAAAAACAGAGAACCCAAATATCTTGAACTGCTTCCTTCTCCCTGCTCCGCAGCATTTATCTGTTCACGTGAATATCTTTATTGATGATCTGGATGAGAGGATTGAGTGTCCCCTCAGCAGGTTTGAAGACAACAAGGTGGTGTTGATCTGTTGGAAAGCTCTGCAGAGGGATCTGGACAGGCTGGATCGATGGGATGAGGACATTTGTGTGGGGTTCAACACGGCCAGATGCTGGGTCCTGCACTTGGGACACCACAACAAAGCACTACAGGCTGGGGGCATGTCTGGAAAGCTGCTCACCAGAAAAGGGCCTGGGTCAACAGTGGTTGAACAAGAGCCAGGTGTGCCCAGGTGTTCAAAAGGCATGTGGATGTGGCACTTGGGGACATGGTTTAGTAGTGCTGAGTTAATGATTGGACTTGATTGTATTAAAGATCCTTTGCCACCTAAATGAATCTGTGATTCTGTGAACCTTGCATTTCTTTCCTCCCTGTTTTCAGGCTGCCTTTGCTACACAAGGAACGTGGCTGCTGCTCTGCCACTGCCCTCTCTGCCTTCAGTGCAGATTGTTTGCAGTTGGGATCTCTGCTTGAAGCCAGTGGGCCTGAAGGGTCATGTTCCCCTCCAGTCTTGCACTGGGACCTCACTCCAATGAATTCTGCAGCTGTGCCAGAGAGTCCCAGGCTCCTGCCTAATTCACTACCCACATGTGCAGGGAGAAAAAAAGAACTACTTCCCCTTGCCAAAAAATTAAATAAGTTGTAGGCATCAATCACTCCCTAACATGCACATTTTTATTCTCAAACAGCTTCATTTAGAGTGTTTTAATATAGAACAGCCTGACAGAAACAATGCCTCCTAAATAGCTGTATGGGACTATTTAGTCAATAGTACATACAGTAAATATTTATTATAACGTAACACAGGTTCTGTTTGTTTCTGCTTGTTTTTGCTTTTTATACTTTGCATTTGATGTGAGTGGGAGACACACCAAATATTGTAAATATTTATAAAGTATTCAGATTTGATATTATTTGCTCAGGTACAAATGGCTCCAGTTACTAGACTGTCACAAATGAGAAAACCACAAATACAGAGCAACACTGAATGAAAACGCAGTGGAAACATGACATAACCGCATCTACGGACTGCAGTAAACATTCCTCACAAGAAGGAACTAAATAAAGGTGCAAATACCTTTTTAAAGAGCTGTTTTGGCAGATATTTTAGAGACATCATCTTGGTGACAGGGGTTTTGTTCCCCACCTTCTAAGTGTCACTAAAATATCTTATGTCTAAACTTACATGCAATTAGCTTTTGGCTATTTTGTTTCTAAAGAAAACCTCACCCTGGACAGTGTAGATAGATGGATGAGGCGGGGTTCTTTTTTTAAGACATTCAGTCTTGCTTTACAAAATAAACACCCCTTTAGATAAGTTACCTGAGGAGCCTTGAATTTTTTTTTTTCTTTGTATAAGACAGATGATGCAGAGGGTCACAGGCCTGCCATCATTCCCAATTCAGTTGTGGGGATACTACCAGACATGTCCTATTAGTCAACATGTTCTGGTTACCTAAGTGACTCAGTCCATCTCTGATGCCTCTAAATCTTTCACCATTTCAGCTGAATCCTCTTCAGGCTGGGGATGAATCAGAGGACCTGGCACTAAGCTGTCTTGCCCAACAGCAGTTTGGCCATGCCAGGAGAGATCCCTCTCCAATGTCCCTGGAGCCAGCCCAGCATTGTTGCCTCCTGGCCTTCCCAGCTTCCCAGCGCACTGGGCTCCAAGCCCGCTGACCCCAGCAAAGATGAGGCTCATGTTGGTCATCCTGTGACAGGACACAGCAGGTTCACGTGGGTGTTTCTCCACCCTGCTCTGGCTGGGGGGATTCCCTTTGTTGTGGTCCTGGTTCCCCAATCCATCACAATTAATTTTGTCTACAGTTTTCATCAACCATGATTCCGAAGGATTTTTCTAAGGCTGGTTGGTTGGAGTCATAACCAAAGATCTGAACTGCAGACAAATTTTCTGGCTGGTTTGTGTTTTATCCTGAGCTATTTCCCCAGTGCTGGTTTGTCTTTTATACTTGCACAATCAATAATTTTCCTCGCTGATCATACTTGGTATATCATTTATTTCCGTTGAATAACCCCTCTGGATAAAGCATGATGAAGTAAATACCAGAGACAAACACAGAAAACATCTGGAATATGTTTTTCTCTCCAGCCAATTCATCATTTCAAAATGTACTGTAGGCTGAACTGGTAGCTCAAACAAGACTAGGTATTGATAATATGTTTCTGCCATTTTTGTTATTATTCTTTATTATAATAAAGTTCTGTTTTTCCCCTCATTGGAAACTCTTCTCTTTTTTATGGTTTTTCCCATGGTGTAGTAACAGAAATGTATTATTGACATGGCCTGTAGTTCGAGGTCTTTGACATTTCTTTTTTCAAATGTATCCCTTACAAGGGCCAAAGAAGAAGTTAATAAAAGCATTAAAACCACCTGTGAATGGTCATTTAAATGCCACATTTAAATTAATGACAAGTAATCTACACCTTCAAAAAATCCTGACTGACATGTAGGTTTGCTTTCTCCCCTTCCAAACTATGGGCTAAGTACTAAAAATAAAGTGAAATAACACTCAGGTGCTAAATAGATTATGACTCACAGCTGGAGGCAAAGAAATTGTAACTTTATCCCAATTACACTAATTTAATTGGGTGTTAAAAAAATCCTGGGTTCCCAACAGTAGTAGCCAAGGCAAGGTTATAGACACCTAACAGGTAAGGGACCCATCTCTAATTTTTTTGTTTTGTTTTGTTTTAAAAGGTTCTTCCGGTGCTGGTAGAAAGGCCTGTGCAGACAGGAATTTCTTCATGTAAAATTAGTTCATAGCAATAATGTTTGTGTAAGCAGCAGCAATACCTTCATGTGGGAGGTGAACTCACAGCTGTCTGACACTGCTACTGCTGTGGGCAGAGGCTCTGGGCTAGAAGAGAAGGGGTCAGGACACCCCCAGTTTATCCCTTCCTCCCCTCAGGTCTGCCATGCTAAAACCAAACCTTGGGATGAAGAACAAGGGCTTTGTGCCAGGCTTTGCCACTTTTGGGCACAGGGACATTGATGCTTTCTTTTCCTGCTCAGAAAAGGAAAATGAGGGTGATGACACTGAGCAGGGTCCCAGCACCCAAAGCAGGCATGTACTCACCCCCATATCCCATCCCATCTCATAGAGTCTACAGCAGGTGATGAGCCTTTTCAAAGCCCCAAAAGGGGCTGTGAGGACCTTTAAACCCACCCAGCATGGAGGCATTCTGTGGTGGTGTGGGCAGAACCAGCAGCACGTGGCCCTCCTGGCCTGGGAAGCCAGGGAGCAGAGAGCTGAAGGCAGGATGCAATCTCCTGCTGGGTGGAAAAAAAGGGAATGACTTCCTCCCTGGGAATACCCTCCTGAGGCTTTTTCCTTCCCCTTTGGTAAAGATAAAAGAAACACGGTGCACCTCCTGTGCTGAAGAGCTCCCATTCCTCCCCAGCCTTCCTCTCCTTCTCCTTCTGCTCAGCCTCCTGAAAGCAAAGAGCCACTGGCAAGAGGAGTCAATAAGTAAATAGCAAAGGCTGGGGAGACGGGCACTGTGCTTTTGCTGAGCACCTGGAGTGAGGCTGCTGGAGGGATCAGCCAGGAACCACGATAGCAGCCCACAAGGAGCCACCTCCTGGTCCAGCACCCCTCCTTGCTGAGCACCTCCCCATCACAAGACATCACCTGCCTTGGACTAGAAGGGGAGTGTGTTTAAGGGATTTCCTCTCAAAACATAATAAGCAAAGGCTGCTCTGGCCATGCACATAATGAGTTTGGCACCAGGGGAGTGTGTTTCTCTTTGCCTTTGGTTCCTGCAGATTGAGGCTCCTCATGGCCCGATGAGCATGGCTGTGCCTGTGCCTTGTAGCCACAGCGTCCTTTTAAAGAGTCTCCTCTCTGTGATCTGCACATCCGAGGGGAGCCTTCTCTCACCAGTCGAAGTTGCAGCCTTGTGTTGTGACAATTTCCATTGTGCCAGATGCTTCTCCTTCAGCTTGGGATTGGACTGCTGTGAAAGGGGAGCAGCCTGAAACACATTAATTCTTCTGAATATTAAAAGCAGCCATAAAACTTTCTGTATCACTTTCTAAGGGGAATAAATAGCTTCAGGGCCAAACATTTTTAAAACCTGAAATTAAGAATTACTTTACAATAGTCATAAAAATAATAATAATATTGTTAAAAAGCAGCAACAACAACAACAAAACCTCACAACCATCATACAGCTAATGCAGAGATTCTGCTAACAAATTATATATGAAGGAGCTGTCAGTACAGAAGCAGAATGATGGAAGTGAAAGCTCGTGAAGAGCTGTGCATCCGTCGGTCCCGACCCGGCGGGAGCGGCGGGGCCGGGGACGGAAGGTGGCAGTGCAGCCTAACGAGAGCCGAGCGCGTCTGCCTGCGAAAGCGCCGCGCTTATCGTTTGTTTATCATTCCCGAGCTACAGGGCTAACAAGTTTAACCATTAAAAAAAAAAATACAACAAAACAAACCTCTTTAGGTTTGGCTGTTGTTTGTTTTTTTGTTTGTTTTTTTTTTTTTTTTGTTGCGTCTTTTTGGTTGCATGGGTTTTTTTGTGTATTTTTTTAAAATGCGCAGATCAAGCTAAAATTAAGGGGAAAGCAGGAGAATCATTTAAGAAAACAAGAGCGAGAAATAAAAATAGAGATGTGGTCTGGTTTATGCACGCACACAAAACCTAAACAAACATGAGACCTTTCGTCGAGGCGGGCAGAAAATCTAAGAATTACAGTGTATGGTCACAGTCACTCACACATCTCTATGCATTTGGTATTTTTTCTGAACAACGATCAGAAAAAAATGTTTTAAAAATATTTTCCATAGGCTACATTCATATTGATATATTCCTTTCAGATTTGTCTTTATTTTCAAACCTTATTCCACATTTTCCCCCAAATACTTTGTTACAGCATCTTTATCTTTTCTTTTGCAAATAAGGGACAGTAGACATTCAGGGTAATGAAGAAAAACACTCTTGACTCCGTTTACTTCCCACTGATAGCCAATTGAATACAACGACCCATCAGAAAAGAACAATTTTTCATTAGTTTTCAACTTCCTACGACTGAAATAACTCCAGTGTTCAAAAAAATCCTTACCCTTCTCAAAAAACAGAACAAATGAAGTCCAGTTCTTGCTTTGTGTTTGGTTTACAGCATTCAATATTCATAAAAACAGCTTTAAAAATAATCCAAGGGACATTAACTTTCTAAACTTAAAAACATATATCTATTTTATAATTATTTTCCCACATTTTCCATTGTTTGATATATTAGACACCATGAGGATAATAATTTAGGGCCTGATCCCCTTAGTCTTTCCTCAGAGAAATACTATTCTTCAGCAATTTTTTTTCCTGGATCTGAGGTATTTACCAGGTGGAGTATTTCAGGGACAGGGTGGTTGGGGCAGAGCCAGCATCCCTTGAGCACTGAGCCCACTGAGCTGGGGGGGTCCCTGATTCCAGCAGAGCATTGCAAGGTGGGTTCTGCACTCCCTGCTCACACAAGGCTCCAACAGAGATGCTGTGGTTTCCTTTGCAGCATCCATGGCCTGGGGAAAGGGGACAGACTCTGACTTGGGACCAGAGCTGGAGTGAGCATTCCCAGCTTTCCTGACCTGCCTCGGGAGCCTCTCGCACTGAGTCACCCAGGAGCTGGATCCCAATTTCTGAAAAATACACAGCACAGCTTAGCATTAAAGATACCCTCCAGAACATTTAAAAATAAAAGGGGAACGTATTAAACATAGCTTTTTATGGGAAATTATAAGCTTACATAAAAATGCTTCACACAGTGGGGAGAAAAAAAAAAGAAAAAAGGTCTTAAGTTTTTTCCGAAGCTTAAAATAAGTTGATTCTGCTTTAGAAATTGCACCCTTTTTGGCTGAGGATGTTGTTTGTTTTAGGCTTTTTTACACAGTTTTGTGGAAATATACAGGCTGCAGGAGGGAGGAGAAAACATCAAGAAATGTGTGTGCGGTGGAGAGGGGGAAGGGAAGACTGACAATAAAATAGATCTCCTGCTAAATGCATATTCTTCTATTTATGTATTTGATAATGAGACAGAAATGCCCTTGGCACTCTGTAAACAACAGCTCCACAACCAGGAGGGAAGGGCAGAATAATGCATAGCTACGTTTCAAATCATAAACTATTTCAAGAGCTATTAGCATGCCAGCCTGTTAGATTATTTGGGATTTTAATTTTATTTTAAGCTAATGTTTACCATTCTTAAGCAATTTTGCTGTCTTACCTAATTGCTGTTTTTGCAGGTTTACAGAAGATCGTTACTTGTGAAGCTCCTCTCCTACAAGAAGTTCCTGAGAAGGAATAGATGATTTAACTCTAATACCCATAAGAAAATTTTTAGCTTTGTATCAATACAGGAAAATGTTTGTATAAATGTTTTCTATAATATAAGGCTAAATTTAGGGGTTGTTCACCACAACGAGTTGGCAATGCATATTCAGAGCTCCATAACTTTCAGAAAAGGAGATAGAAGTTCACATTCATAATAAAAATAGGGTTTTTTTTTCCTTTGCTTTTAAAGCGCTTTTTGCATTTTCAAACAACATTCCCTCATGATATCAAAATGTGTTTGTATGTAATGTTTGCAGTGTCAGATGGTATAGCTATCGTATGATTTAAAATTAAACAATGTAATTACCATTTGGCAACCGATATTTAAAGCTGTAGCCACTATTTCTTCAGCTATTATTTAGACTGTATTTAAAAATACAAATGAAAGCTATATTTTTCCTGTACATTAATTTCAACACCTTGGAGCTGGAGTACTTCTTTCTTTCCTTTTTCTTTTTTGCATTATTTTGTCACAAAACTCCAAATTATTTCGGTTTAAGAAAATTTGATTTGTGATATGCTGAATAAAAAGCTTTTCTACAGCTGTTCAAGAATCCTGCTGCACTGAGATGGAGAGTGGAGAGCTGCAGGAGAATGTGGAATATGTTCAATTGGATTTTATTACCGAGTTTGTTCCTGTGTTTTGATCACTGGATATGGAGATGGGAGCTGGGGATGACTGGTAACCATTTGGAATTAACATTTCTTCAGTCATCCGATTCAGGGTGTTTAACAGTTTCTAAAATTAACACCAACAACGATAAAAAACCACTCATTTGTATTACAAGATGCATATAGGCATCTGGTTTCTTTGAAAGTGGCTCATTACCAAAATTTACCACAGCCTTATCTTGGTCCTCTGTTTATTCCAATAATTAACCAAGTCATCATTATCTGTTAGTTACAATGAATTTTTCCAGGGTATGGGTATGTAGATTTTACATATTTATTTTTAGAAGCCCATCACATCTATTGGAGGGAGAAAAGTAGGATACAGAATTTGTCCTTGTAGCTGCAATTCTTTTCTGAAGCTCAGGCTACAGAAAACAAAGGCATTATATTTCCATGAATCTACTACACCTAAACTAGGAATCAGAAAGGCATTTTACTTCAAAATATCTGCATTAATTTTGAAAGTGATTTTCAACTGGATGTGTAGAAATGCCCATTCTTCTATTTTCTTGGTATTATGTTTATTTAACTCATCAGGGTTTTTTTTCTCTCTCTCTCTCTTAAATAAAATATCATTTTTCTCATTCATTTCTGAGCAGTTTAATTTTGTTAAAATAAAAGAATACAAATCCTCCACTGTGGTGAGAGGCAGAACTTTTCCTGCCCTGTTCCTGGTGCCATTTCAATCTGTGAAGTGTATCAATAAGCAGAGCAAAAGCCAGCAGAGAGACAGTCCCCGGCAGCAAAGGCAGCGCTCCGACCCTGCCTCGCTCCCCGGTGCGCGCGCAGGCTCCAGCACAACTCCCCAAGCTAAAACCACATTTCTTCCAGTGCCCGTCTCACATGGTAATTTGGGATAGAAAAACACTGCTAAAAACATCTCATTAAGGGCTGAGAGGGAAACAATTTTTATAAGGGGTACAAAAAAAGACAATAAAAGGGACATTCTTACAATTCTTCTAGATGCTTGAAGACAGAGACATATTTGTTTTATTTTGTTAAGCTTTTCCCCAATGTTCAGAATTTTTCCAGCCCAAGCAAAAGATTTTATTTCTATTTTATCTTTTTACTGCCTCATTGTGCCTGTAAATGTTGACTTGCAGGGATTTCATAATAGTAAAAGTATCAGCCAGAGACATCAGCACTGTAGAAGTTTTGCAAATGGTGGATTAAAATCTTCTGATGCAGACATTAAAAATCAAGCAAGTCAAATTATGTCAAGCAATGTCACTTGCATGCTAACTTACCTAATGGGAAATACTCAGTGCACTCGCACCGCAAAGATCTCGGCTCAAGAACTTCTCTTGCTAACTGCAGTGAGAAATAACCAACACTGAGGAATTTATATGAGCAATATCTCCTCTCTCTGCTGATAGCTAGCCACATGTATGCCAGGGTGGCACGAAGCATTGTTATCTTGTAAAACACTGCGGAGCTATCAGCTTTTCAGCGGGTGTGTGAATCATGAGGCTGCCTTAGCATGAATGCATTTAATTGTGTGAAGAGGGTATTTCCCAGCATTTGCTTAAACCTTCGAGAAACAGCTTTGCTTGTCAATTGTCACTCAAGTTTGTACTGGAACAAACAGGGAGCAGAAGCACAAGAGAGGAGTGTTGTGGGAAAGGGTCTGGGGGTAGGTTCAGCTGTAAAACTCCAGAAAAATGCTGGGAGTGTTTTCTTGTGGTTTAGTTTCTCATTCCCCAAAGTGCTCTACTTGTTTTAAGTGGCTGATCCCAGGCTGGAGGCCAAACAAGCCTTTGAGCCATGGGTGAGAAGGAGGAGTTCCTTCTGGTCAACTAACATGACGTTACAGCCTGGCCAGGTTTTGGGGCCAGGCTGCTCTGCTGGGGCCAAAAGAGGTGGATTTGTGTGGCAATGGACCCTGCTGGGGCCAAAAGAGGTGGATTTTTTTGTCAATAAACCCTGCTGGGTCACTGTGGGGTGTCCATGGCAAACAGCCCTACAAGGTGGGCACCTACAACCAACTTTTCTCAGGGGACTTTCACAGCATGTAAGACCCCTTGCTGCTCTTCTCCCCCCCAGAGCCATCACAAGGACAACACACGGTCCCCATGTCACCCCCAGCAGGACTTGTCCCTCCACGGGGACACTGTGCTGATGGGTCAGGACACAGCAAAGCCCAACCCAGAGCGCATCCTTGCTGCCCCAGACCCAGGCAGTGGCTGCATGTCAAGCCAGGAAAGAGAAACGTGGGCTCCTGCAGCCGCTGCCTCGCACGTGCCAAATGAGAGATGATTTTCCCCGTTTCATTACACGGGTTTCTTAATAAAAACTGAAAGAGCTTTTTTTTCAGAAAATGAACCCCAGGGGCCCAATCAGTGAAATACATTAACCTTTCAACTGTCAGCCCCCCCTCCCTTGAAATTAAGCAATACCAGCCCTTGAAACGGCTAAATTACCTTCTTATTTTTTAATTGTGTAATGATGGTCCAACAAAAAAAGGAGCAACTCAGGACTAGTAAATATTCAATGAAGAAATTTATTGTAGTTCTTATAAAGGGAATACCCACAGCTTTCTTCACATGGACTTAAATCAGGCAGAAACTGGAGCGATAGGCATAAAATGAAATAACGGATGCACTATTTCTAGTGGGATTTACATCACCATTTGGTCTAATTATTCCTGATATTTCACCCATCATATTAGAAGCTTCTTCAGGGAAAGAAATAACAGTTTGTCTCCTTGAGAACAAAGAACAAAGTGTCTCTTTGCTCTCAAGAAACTCAGCTATCATTACGAAGAGAAAGAATCTGTCCATTATCAAGAAATCCCACTAGAAATCTTGAATATCTTACCAAATAATTCCTGAGCACACTAAAAATACCAGCAAATGAAGGAGGGAGAAACTATGGGACCTTGGAAAATAAATAAATAAAGGAGGCATCATGGATGCTCCACAACTCACTCATATTTTTTCTCACAGAATGATATTAATCCAATAACCAAACTGTGCCTGGTATGTACAGTTAATCTAAGCAGGACAGCCACCACCCCTTTATATTTGTTGTTCAGCAAGGCACACTTTCAGCTCTATCTGTGGTCCTGGATTAAGTGGTGGGAATGCATTTGCATACATTTGCACGGTGAGTAATTCACCATGAGTGATTATGTTCAGGACCCACTTCCAGAATGCGTGAACTTTTTGAGATTGGGTTTCATGAGGACTGGATGGTAAGCTTTAGGAGGAATTTAATACAGACCTAGGACTGTGTGCAGCTTTCAGGAAAGTCATTTCTTAGGACATACGTAAGAGTTCTTTGTTCTGGGTCCTGTATTTAATACTGCAGTATCTAGTAAAAAAAGCATTTTAAATGAGCACATGGAGCCATGGGGTTCAGGTGCACTAATTTGACGACTTCCTAAACAGGATCTTGCTGGGTCAACTTGTGAACTGGGAATATCCCCGGGTCTGAGAGAAAGAGCAAGCGTTTCCCAGCATCCTGCCGTGATCCCACACCTCTATAGGCAGTCGCACTTTGAAAAATGAAAGAAAATAAAACCTCAGCATGCAGAGATAAGAGAGCTGAAAATATCGGCTTCGTGAAGAAAATGTTTTGCCTTTTTCCTAAAATACAGGAACTTCTCCAAGTCTTTCCAAAGCTCTTTTCCAGTCCCTAAACACAGACAAATTCAGCTCAGTCACTGCCAAAGGGGATATTGTATGTATTTGACCTTGTATTTAGATGTTGTTTAACTACATTCAGCTTTATTGCTTGTGAAAATCATTGGTCCTTGAAAATAGAGTTCTTAAGTCTAGCAGCAGTGGCACAATTTATACTGGTATATGGTGCTCAACATCTGGGAAACTCCACCAGTAAATCAGGAGTGAAGTGTGCAACTGCAGATCTCTGGTTCAGTGTGTGGGAGTGGGGTTCTGCCCCAGCAAGGAGTTTCATGGCAACAGGCTGTTATATTATGTTATGTTATGTTATGTTATGTTATGTTATGTTATGTTATGTTATATGTTATGTCTTATGTTATATGTTGTGTCATGTTATTATGTTATGTAGAATTGAATACTCCCTCAGATAGTTTGCACAGTTCTTGTTGAAATCAGTAACAAATCTGCTCTGAACTGTGAGAGAAAATAGCATGGAGTTTGGATGTGGACTTTCTGTGGTTACTGTGGTCCTATAAAGCATCTGTAAAGGATTGAATATCTCAAGGAACTATCTGCCTTTGCCTTCTATTGAAAACAATTGCAAGTGGGATGCATGCCCTAAATTGTGATGTTAGTGAAAGCTGAGCATAGTCCCAGATTGCAAAATCAAGCCAGAATGATGAAAACATTTGTAGATGTGCTACCCTTTTATTTTCTTTGGCATGCTCTAAGTAACCTCTGACCTTTTCTTTCCCCATGTAAAGCTGGTCTTTGTTTGAATGGAAACAGAATGTGAAAATGATGACAAAGGGATTTTTGAAACAAATACAATAGCAAAAAAACAAAGGCAAATGAACTTTCGCTGAAATCTAGTACCCCATCAAACTGTTATAAGCATACAAAAAGAGCAAGTTTCAGGATTATGAGATAATTTTTTTCTAAGAAAAATGATAGACTGAGAAATATAACTGTACTTGAAATGTGATGTAGAGGAGCCATGCCAGTCTGTGGTGGTTTGGTTCAGGAGGCAATGGAGCACCCCCAGGCTAAGCTGTGTCTCTGAGAAGTGGTGTCACTGCCACCAAGAAACTCTTATTGGATTGATAAATGTGGATGTAAATTATCAATAGGCCAGTGGAGCTGCTGCGTGAAGAAGCTGGTGTGGTTTAACCCCACACAGCAACTCAGTGCCAAGCAACCACTCCTTCCTCTCCAAGTGGGATGGGGGAGAGAAACAGAAAAGTAATTATTAGAGAACTTGTGGGTTGAGATAAAGAAGTGTAACAGAGAAAGCAAAAGCCACATAAAAATGAAGCATAGCAAGGACTTTGTTTCCTATTTCCAGTGGTGAGGCATTCAGCTATGCTAAGGAGAGCGGGGCTCCATCACACCTAAAGGTTTCTAGGGAAGACAAACACCATCACTCCCAGCAGCCCCACTTCCTTCTTCTCCCCCCAGCTTTACATACTGAGCATAACTCCATATGGTCTGGACTACCCCTGTGGTCAGCAGGGGTCAGCTGTCCTGGCTATGTCCCCTTCAGCTCCTTGTTAATCCTCAGGCACATTGGTGAGGTGGGAGAGGAGCAGAAAAGGCCTTGGCTCTGTGTAGGCACTGCTCAGCAGTAACAGCAACATCTCTGTGTAATTAGCAGTGTTTCCGGGACAAATCCAAGACACAGCCCCACACCAGTTACTGTGAAGGAAATTAACTCCAACCCAGCTCAGCCCAATGTTTCCTGGGCTGCCTCCCAAGCTCTACCTGCAATACACACATCAAGAAGTATAGAAACAAAATTCTTCCCCATTTAGTTATGACAGCTTTAGAAGAGGAAAACTGAAGTGATCACAACTAGTTTGAGGTACAGGACATCATCCTATGGGAAGCAAGAGATTGGTGGCATTTCCTAGTGGGAAATGCACAGAGGAGCACTGTCTCCAGTGTTAAGTATGGAGAAGGCCATGGGATTTCCCCTGTGGGGTACACTGCTCTGCTAGCAGTTGCTATTCACCAGCTGTCAAGGAGAAACTCAACACTTGCAGGCATGAAACATCTTACCAGGCCATCAAGGTGATGATTCTTCTCTTTTCCACATGAGGAAACATAATACCATGATTCTTCAGTTTATAATTTCTGCTCCAAAGCCTGGCTCTCTCTGTACCCCCTATCTCACTCTGCTTTTACCCTCCCCTTCCCAGTCTACCTCTTTTTAAGGGAGCAGACACAATAACTTTGCGTTCTCATTCCTCTTCTAGGAAGATTCTCTTGCCAGAAAGTGTTTTTGAAAATCACCTGGATCAACAGGATCCTTTTAGCTCATACTCCTCTCTTGAGCATAAAATGTGTTTAGCCAGACTCACTAAAATATGAGGAACTCCCTTGCTTGATGATACAGCTTCTTGCAGGCAAGGCACAGAACATGTTAATGTCCTTGTCAGCTGGTGGTTGTGGGTTTTTGCACCTGGTGAATATGATCAGAGTTCATTGATGTGTCTGAATCACCATCAGTTTGAACAGCCACCACGTTCTATTTCAAATGCTTTATGTGCTAGACGAGCCTGTCTGTAATTAATATCCCAAAATCAAGGGGTCAGAATCACCTCACCACAGTTATCCTGATGTGTTTTTTTCCATGGGATGGGTTGCTGAGTGAGTCTTGCTTCTCTCATACTCGACTCACTTAAGAAAATTTACTTTCTTGCTTTCAGGACCTGTCAGAAAAAAAATCAGGGGATGATATTCCACAGATCAAAGTGGACTAACTGCCAAAATTCTATCTCAAAATACATGCATTGTTGTTCTTAAAAGATTTTGTACAGGAAATGTACAGTGTCTTTTAAATGTGTTTATTGAAAATTGAATTACTCTGTGCAACACATTTACTAAGAAGTTTTAATTATGTTGGTGGAGAGAGGTCACATATGCATATCTGTGTCAGTGCTGACTCTCACTTCCTCTGTTCTAAAAAATACTTAACAGTGAATAAGGAATCTAATTCTATAGTTGTATATTAGACATGCACTTAAAAAATCTATCCCAAGTTCCAGATGCTCTGGGAAATTTTAAAAATACAGTGTTTAAAAAAACCTCTTCGATGTTCAAGTTTCAAAAAGGTAGAACAAAAATAGCCAGTTGCTTGGACCCAATTACTTTTTGTGAACCACAGATAGTCAGGATTAAAGGCAGTAGATGTGGAGGAGTCTTTTTTAAACTAGAGGTGCCTGTTATACTTAGAACAAGCAGTCTGTAGGTCAGCAGCAAACTTACTCAAAAATTATTGACCATCACTGTTAGGGAATGTGTGAACCAAATCTTTAGGAAACAAAGGAGGAAAACATTAATATAGTATATTATCTCCAGCCAAGAGAGGGAGGTGCAGTTTTTAGATGCAGACTGATTCCTTTAAGTAACATGCTTCTGTTAATTAGATTTAAAAAGCCAGAAAAACTTGGTAAAAGCTGAAAGATTTCCTTCAGTAGAAGGTTTGTTACTTTTAAGACAGGGTGAAGGCATCTGGAATTCAAATCAACAGTGCTAAGAGCTCCCAGTGCTTCAGGAACTAGGGATTTTGTTTTGGCATACTGAGAATTAGACACAAAGGTTAAAGGTGTTGGATACGGATGCAGAAGTGTGGGCTGAATTTCCAGGAAAGCTGAGTGTACTGTGGAGATTGATATGTGCAATACACTGTGGGAAGCTGAGCACTTTGGGTAGTTCTCCACCACGTATGGCACACAACCCTGGGATCTTGGGTAGCTGGGTGAGCTCATGACAGCATGGACGGAAGAGCCACATGAGAAAGTGTCCTTTCCATAGAGCCCTGGAATCTGGCAGTGCCATGCCTGGAAGCAAGGCTGGTGTGGTGTGGTGCCCCCATTGCTGCCCCTCTCATGCTGGTAAAACAGGGAGTCACAGCAGAAAATTGAGCCATGTAAAACCTCACATCTCCATTGTTTGTAAAAACAGTGCAACTAAGAAATTACTGTTATTTTTTGGGAATGCCATGCTTAACTAATGTGGCACCATGAGCTTAAAATACAGCTCTTCTTGAAATGCAGAGAGCTGACACATATACCACATGCAGAAGTACCCTTTTCAAAAGTACCCCTAAAATAAAAATTTCCCTTTGGAAGAGGGAAGTCAGAGCACATTCAAATTCAAATACAGTTGTCAACACATACTGAGGAGTAGAAATTACTGCAGGTTTTTTTACAGGTGCTCATGGTTACACTGCAAGAAGATGAAGCCACAAACTTTCCCTTTGATTGCAACCCTATTTTTGGCTACAGGCTACATGAATGCTGCTTGCAGAGGGCACACTCTGTGGTGCACCATTGCCCATCTTTCCAGGCTTTTCATTTGCCAGTGTCTCAATTAAACAGATTTGAGAGATAACCCGCCTCAAAGGGCTGCAAACTTCCTGGTACCACAGTCCCAAGGAGTAACTACCTTTCTTCATACACAGGAGCCACGGGGCCACCTGCAATCCCCCGTGGCTGTGTCCAGCCAAGCTGTGACTAATTACCTCATTTTCATAGTTAATACATCTAGGGAGGAAGGAGTAGTGAAGACTTTGAAGGAGAGTTCTTGATGGCTGGACTTTGATTTCTCCACTCAGAACAGAGCAGGGAGCCTGAAAGTGTGTCTACTATGAAAATAGTTATTTTCGGGGAAAGTGGGTAGGAAGAAGAGTGTTTCCACTGACAGTGCTGGGCTACCTGTGGTACTGGAGGTCCCACAGGGACCTCCACTGGAGCAAAGGTTGCTCCTTAGCACATAGCCTTGTGTCCTGTAGGTTTTCCCAGTTTCAGGTACTCAACCATCCTTTTCCACTCCTTTGTCACCACAGGCAGTGGTGGAGGGACACCCAGCAGATGATGCAAACCTGAATGGAATTTTGGAACACTTGCTACTATTTTATGTGTCTGCAGCTGCTTGTGCACCTAAATGTCATCCAATAAATACCTAGAAGTGTTCATGGAAGGAGTGATCAATCGAATCCCATCTGAGTTGTCTCTTGGCCTCTGTTTCCCTGGTTCCTTTGTTACGCTTGTTGCATTTGTATACAGACAACTCAGAAACTTTCCTAGGTGACCTTTGAATCTCTGCCTTTCTTCCTTTGTTCCATTTACCGAGTTTTTCACTTAATGTTCTCTCTGCACTTTTTTCCTTTTCTGTGGATCTTGCGCTACCTGTGTCATCACTTAAGAGTTTTTTTCTCTGTTGTTCAAGTATTTACTTCAGCAGCCTCTTCTTGTGGTCCCTGTCCTTGCTGTAATCTTGGCCTCACCCTTCTGCCCATTTCTTTAAATGCTTTAGTTTCTCTATGGGGCTGTCTTGTGTTTTCTTTCTGGTCAAATTAATTCCATCCTACCACTTACTGACATGTTCCAAAATAAGCCCTAAATGTCCAATAAAAGTAAAAACCTCCTACGTTAGGTCCTGCTCCAAACGTGATGAAGTCAATGGAAAGGCTCTGTCAGCTTCCAAATATTGGGTCTGATTTGTGTAACTTTCTGATTCTCTCTTGTGCACATGGGCCCTGTTGCTATTTTTAAACCATGGACTTTACTTTGCAAAATATTTGTGACTCTGTTCTTGCAACCTCAGAGAATTATGAAAAGGAAAAAAAAAGAGAGGGGAATCTTTTAGGATCAAAATTAAAATTTGATCTAAAAATAGAATGGGATTGTTAACCAAGAATTTAACCTCAGATGCAAGTAGTTTTATCCTGGAAAACAGACTAGGTTTGGGTTTCTGACACTGGGTATTTTCTCCTCCTCATTTAATGGCATAATGCATTTATTTTTCACATTCCTAACATATTTGGAAGCATCCCTGGTGACTTCTGAAAGGTGTAAGATTTCTGCAAAGCCTTAGCACTTTCAACATATGCTGAATGAATATCTTCATGCCCTAAACTAAAAGGACCCAAATCACTAATTGGTTTTGAATCTTTACACCAATGCATTGTGTTCTTTAGTTCAAAATTAATGAAGATGTAAAGAAAGTGAAAAATATTCTAATGATTAAAGTTTCCAAAACAGCTTCAGAAAGATTTGAGAAAATCAAAAAATTTCAGTCTGGGGTGACAAAGTCACTTGACACCTCCTTGCAGCCCAGAAGTTCTGGTTACCCTTCAGAGAGGCTTTGATTCAGATTCAACATTTTGGTCTTTGCAGAAAGCAGAACTCCAAAATTGATGAAACACAGAAGTTAGGGAACATGAAACTCTCCTAAGATAGCCAGAGAAAACTTATTCCTGGTAACTGCCCAATAGAGGCAGTGAGTTTTATCATAGTAATAGTGAAATATTCTTAATATCAAACAAGAAAAAGAATGTGGCATCTGAGTTAGTGTGGAAATTTTACTTGCAAAGCAGAAGTCTAGAGAGTCAAAGGGAATGTCGTATTCTTGCAGCGTGGCCTTTCTGCCACCATCCATTCCGTTAACTACTTTGTTAGTGACACCTGTATTATTACCTGATAAGAGCTGAATCCTTCAGCTTTAATGAAGGCCCTGGAATAAATTCCCATTTGGAGAGAAAGGGTGTTTCAGCATAAGGTATCTTAACCTCCTCAAGGTCTTAGGCAAAGATTCTTCAAGATTAGGATGTGGTACACCTCACAGAGCTTTCTGTATTTTGTTCTTCTAAAGTGTAGAACTAAATAACAAAAAAGGGGTTTCTATTTCTTGATAAAGACCAAATTCCCTCTTTTATAACAATCTGAGCACATTTTAGTGTCTGGTTCCAGCTAAAGTGGAAGCTGTATCAAGTCCATGTGGTTATATTGATTTTAAGGTTTGATTAGCAAGGTACTTCAACCTGGGTTTAATTTTATATCTGTGAACAGTCACTGGACTCAGCAGGAAAACTCATGGCCACAATCTGATATGTGTTCGTGTGCATTTTTTAAGGGCAAACTAAAGGGCAAACACCTCAACCTGTTTTGAAACATAGGCTCAGGCACAGTAGGGAGTATTGCTGTTACACTAAATAAGAACAGGCTTTCCCCTGGTGCAGGAGTGAACAGGTTCACTGAAGGCAAAGATAACAGGTTTATGAGACTTGCACACCTGTCCTGTTGTTATCACAAGGTTACCAAGAGTAGCTGGACAAAAAAATGTAAAAATTAATTTCATCCTCCGAAGTGTCTTAGCACTGTTCTCATTCCTTAGAACTTGATTTGGAAGAAAAATGCTGTCCAAAAGCCCTGTTGTGTCATCTTTTGTTTCAGAGTTGGACAGATAACCTGCAGAGGTCCCTTCCAGCCTCAACCATTTGGTCATTCTGTTTTATTCCTCTTAACACTTTTTTAACTTTTGAAAGAGATTTCTCTGCCAGGGAAAAAAAAATTCAAAGAAAAATAGGAGATAATAGGGAGACTATAATCACTACCATAGCAATGATAGTATAAATATGTACTAGCTGATAGTAAGGGAAGAAAAAGAAAACAGAAGAAAAGTGGCAAAAATAAAAATCCCAGGTGTTTGAAATCTTCTGATTCTCAAGAAATAAAAGTGGCATTATTTCTGTTTCATTTCACTTGAGAGAGATTTTTTGGGGAAAAAAATTAAAAATAAAAGATTAAAAATATTAAAAAACTAATTTAAAAAATGCTTTTTAAAAGAACCTAGTTTTTGTCAGGAAAATTCTGAAGTATTGTCTGACATATCTAATGTCAGTATCTGTGTTTTCTCTCATTTTTCTACTCAGGATCAGAAACAAAACCAAACAAAACAGAACAAATGTTAAAATCTGTAATCTTTCTGACAACCCCTGACAGCTTTAAAGAGAAATGTGATAACCCTCCCACAATTAAATGCATCATTTTGGTAAGGGAGCTTAAAACTGAACTTGAGGATCCTCATCACAAGAACATGGCTCAGCACCATCCCTATGGAATGATGCCCATAGAAATCACACTCAGAGACCAGCTAACAAAATATACAGGCAACTGAGCCAATGATAGAGAAAGGAAAGAGATTGGAAAAGGGAGAGGAAGAAAGGGGAATATTTTGTTGCTTCTCCCTCTCCACCTCCCTTTGTCTGCTTTGTCCCTCAAGGTTCAGCTGCATGGGCTGCATTGTGTGAACTCCTCTTTGATATCAATGGGGACATCTACTTAAAAATTGATGCCATGATATGGCCCCAGGTATTTAACTTAACGAGATGTTAAATACTCTGTAGTTTTATCTGTAATTAGATGACATTGATGCATCTTGATCCCAAGAGTGATTTATAATATCCTGGATTCTCCACTTGAGGCTTGGGGCCTGATCCAGTCTGCTGAAATCTGTATGAGTCTTTCCTTTGTCATTTTTGGAAGCAAGGCTCCTGGATCACTCACACACAGCTCTCATTTATTTTTCTATCTGTTTATCAACATCTGTATGCAGATGTCTGACCTCTCCTTTCCCCTATCTCCAAATATTTGGGTTTTACATCAGTGAATGTCCTTAATTTGGGGGTAATTTCAATTAATTTTTAACGGCTTTTTCCTTTGTAACTATATGTGGTACTTGGTGGCACTTGGTGCCATGATCTAGTTGAGGTGTTGGAACATGGGTTGGACTCAATGATCTTGAAGGTCTCTTCCAAACTGGAAATTCTGTGATTCTGTGTAATTTTATATTTTACCTTTTCATTCCTGGTTAATTGTCAGGTTTTGTCCAATATTTACAAATTTTGCATTGAGTCATATTTCTTATGCTGATCCGCTTCATCTAATATGCTCACTAGAGATGGTTGAAAAAAATTGAAATTTTTTAAAGAAAAAAAAATATCAGTAACATTCAAAGTCCTTTCAAGCAATTTTTACTCCAAAGCTTCCATTGTTATCTTTCTTCTGTCCTGCATAAGACAGTTTCAGTCTCAGTACATATCCTAAATTTACCCACATGACTGCAGTATTTAAACACATCCTGGTCAGTGCTGCCTGTGCCTGGCAGCGTTCTTGGCAGCACTTTGAGGGATGCAGTTCCAGGAGAACTCATGGCAATCTTTTCTACTGGTCAAACAAAAGTCAGTGTTGGAGTCAAGCATGGGAACCCTCTTAGAAACTCCATTTCTGCTTGAACTAGATGCTCTGGGGAAGATAAAAAGGCAAAAAGTCAGTTACTGCTGCTCTCATCACCCCATGCTGAACTTCTCCACATTTGAGAGAAGAATTGATGAGGCTTTTGTGGAATGAGAGTTCCCTGTTTGGGCGTAAATGTCCTTCAGAGCACATAAAAGGCGTTTGAATTTTAGTATCAAGAAGCTTCAAATTATGTGAACACTCTGAGAAAATAAGCAAAAAGCCAGCTAAGGGGGAGAGTGAGAAACAAAAGGCAGGAGTGTGAATGACTTGCTGATGCACCCAGGGCATCGCCAGGATTTCTCCCACGGGGAATTTTGTCACACTCAGCTCTGCTCCACTGAAACATCTCCAAGGAAGGACTTTCTGCAGCTTCTTTGAGGAGGCTGCTCCTGGGCTCACTGTTCTTTCACAGCCAAACCTAGAAGCTCCTGAGGTTTCACTTGTGTCTGTCTCCCTTCTGCTCCGTATCTCCCCATTTCTCCCCAGCAGAGTCCCTCAGCCTTCCTGGAAAGGATTGCCCTCCCTGCAGCGCACGGGGAGCGGGGCTGCCCCGTCGCTTGCCCTGTCTATACATATTTCAGTCTTTTAATCTTTCTCCTCGTTGTGCCCTCAGCCATCCCTGGCTCCTCCAATTTGCCTGTGGTAATGAGGTGCCCAGCGCCGAGCACCGCGCTCCAGCTCCCGCCTACACGTGCTCCCAATGAGGGGACCACGGGCCTTGCTGACACATCCTGTCTTTTCTGTTCCCTTTTTTTTTTTCTTCCCCCCTCTTCAGTCATCATCATTCAAAATTAAAATAACACGGAAAGGCAAAGCAACTGAAATCAAAATCTAATGCATCATAAGATACAGTGTGAGACAACAAACACGTCTTTGCTATCTGCCTCTGTATTGTAAACAATGATTACTTTACATGTTCAGTGTGCCATGAAAGAAGAAAGAGCCTCTTGTGATGTTTTGTGAGAGCTTTGACTACATTTGCCCACTTTTCAAACAACAAAAAAATAAACTCACACTAACAAGGTGTATGTTTTCAGTCCTAAAATATGGGGTCACTCTCTGTTAAGGGGTCCATTCAATGATGAAATGAGATCAAAATGGTTGAGGCCGCTGAAAGAAAGCAAGAAGGATTTGTCTGAAGTTCTGGTATACTGGCTATTATTTCAACCAAATAAGGATGCCTGGCTTTATTCTTCATGCTCCCTTGCCCCTTTTGAAAAGCTGAAAAGAGAAAGGAAATGGCTAAGTTGTATCATGTATTACCTTGATGAGTGCTTATAACTCTTCATTCAGAGTTAATCATTAACCCAGGTTTCTGTGGCGATTGTTTTAGCTATGAAGTTTTTACATGAAATTTGTGCTGCACATCACCGTGAAAAAGAAAAAGCCAACTGCAAAAATCAAATAAGGTGATTAGAGAGGGTGGATGTGCATGTGTGTATAGATCTATATATCCCACTGGTTTTATTTTAATACACACGTGAATATTTGTATATCTCTGTCAAAAATGCTGACCCTTAAATTGGAAGTGCTTTCTTGCTCAAAACCAGATTGCTTTGATCTATTATTTTTAATGTATTTATTCATTTATTCTGTCCAGCCTCTGATATTCCTGCTTAGCCTGAGCACTACTCTCAAATTGGGCAAAATAATGTTCTCCTAATCTCTTGTGTATTTAAAAAAAAATTTTTTTCTCATTTTGACAAACAATGAAAAGCCTGAAAACTTCTGTAAAGCAAAAAAATTATATCACTTCAGGGCTGTAGAAACCTGTTTGTGTTTTGATCATTCTGAGACATTTCATTTTAGTACTGGGATTGTTATTTTTGTATGCTAATTAACGTACATTTCAAACAATCTTGTTTTGAACTGAAAATCTGGAATTTTTTTGTTTTGAAACTTATGTTCCAGCAATTAAAAAAACTTATTTAATTAAAAATGCAAAAACATAAACATTTTCCATAGAAAGCCTTGATGCCAAGAAATCAGCATTTTCTGATGAAAGGCTTGTTTTGTGGGTTTTTTTTTAGAAAAAGTCATGACTATCTCTAGCAATAAAAATGTGATGTGGAAAAGGGGTGATCTTTATCTATTCCTGATGTAGCATAACCTAATCTGTCACCCACTAAAACACACCAAAACTTAATGCAAGGCAAAAATATTATTAAATGCTAGAGTATTCCTGTCTGACCCTTAGAGTGCAATAAAATATACACTTGAAAAATACACTTTATTTAAATGCATGTGCATGAGTGTGGGCACGTGTGTTTGTCTGTGTGCACCTCATATATAAATTATCTCTCGACTCATCCATCCATCCATCCATTCATCCATTCATCCACTCACACATGATCTTTACTCAAGCACAAATAGTTCAGCTTCCTTTTGGAAGGATCTGTGCATCGTATTTGTTTAAGGGAATAATGAACTGTTGTTGACTTGTTTGTACTCCATCCATGCACACAGCTATTAATTTATTAATTAATCCTCCTCAAAATCTTCTTTCTCTATTAGTTGTCCTCATTTTCTATTATTTGACATCCATCCTACTAAACCATCACATCTTGTTAAACTGACTCAGATCCTGAATCAAACAGCTATTTCTTAAGGGTTTTCCAGCAAATATATTGCATCTGTGCAGTAAACTCTTGTGGTTAGATTTAGGTCTTGAATGATTATTATTCAGAAACAGCAAACTATTCAGCTTGAAATAAGAGCATGACTTTTTTAAGGTTTATTAAAATTGCATTGAGAGGTTTGGATTTTTTCTAAAGTCAGTACTTAGAATGGCCAGAATTGTAATATTTTTATATAAACTGTGTTTCTGCAACCATTGACCTGGGTAATAAATAATTTATTCAATATTTCTTTAAATGCTATTTTGTTTGGTTTAAGCCCAAGGTTAAGTATATATATTTGCAAGTATTGTCTTCCTCTGCCTTATTATATATATACAATAAATATTAACAAGGTCATTATGGTAAAGATGAATGAAAAAAAACTTGAATTTTCGCCTCTGCCAGCTCATATGCTCTGACTATTCTGGCGGCTCCAAAAATCTATTTTGTGTGGCAGATTTTTCATAGGAAATTAAAAATTGATAGCTTAATAGATCATTATACTTACTTTATCCATCTCCTCTCACAAAGAAAACAAATGTATTTAAACAAACACAAAAGTGGGCTGAGTGCAGCATGCCCACTGTGGAAAAAACACAGGGGGAAGTTGTAATAGCTCTAGCTTGCTTGTTTCTGTTAAATGTGGGGTGAAGCCGCCTGCACAGGACCAGGCAGAGCAGGAGGAGATGCTGGGATGGGAGCCAGCCTTGGGCCACCCATGTGCCTGGCAGAGGCTCTCTGGTACCCGCACATCCATGGCATGGTCACTGGAAGAGAATTTTCTGCAAGAATACCATAGCTTTTTTAAAAAAAAAAAACCCAAAAATTTTCTCAGAGCCCAATCCTTGCCCTGGACTGTGGGCTTTCTTCCTCCTCCTTGCACAAGCATGCAGATGCACACACAAACACACACACACACACACGCACACACAAACGCAGACACTCGCCACCCTGCCCTAACCCCTCGGCACTCCCTGCCTCCTTTCAACTACCTCTGCTATCCTCTGCCCCCATCTGAATAGCACAGTCGATTAAGAGGACTTGAAGGATCAAGGCAAAATGCCCAGCAGCTATAATTTTCCCATCCTACCCCAGGCAAAATTTTTCCTACGTGAATGAAGCTGGGAAAAAAAGGAGGGGTGAAAAAAAAAGGATTTTGACAACGGCCCCCAAAGATAGCTCGAAGAAGCTGGTACATCCATTTCATTAAACCTCACAGACAGCACGAGCTCCAGGGTTTTCCTAGATCTGAATCCCCCAGCACTTCCCATCGGATTTAAAGCCCCCATCCCTCAACATCTCTTTGCACTGAGTGCAACAGCAGTGAAAAAAAGAAATAACCAAGCCATCCCTTGAAACAGCTTCTAATCCCTCTTGTTTCTCTCTGCCTCTGTCTGGGAAGCTGTTTTTCCCCGTGGGGGCTGTGGGTTTGGTTTGGCCCCAGCTGGGGTGGCCGTGCTCTGGGTGGGCGAGGGGACAGGGCAGCCCCCGCCCCGCGGCGCCGCCGAGCGCAGAGCGGCTCTCCCCCGCTGCTTCCACATGTCACCAACAATCGCTCTCATCGCTCATCATATTGAAGTTGTCAGGGCTCTCTGACGCCGATAATTTGTGTGAGTTGATCATACTTTGGTAAATCAACAGGTCACGACCCCTGACCCATCAGCCTGGTGGCTGGCGGAGAGCCACCTACAAATCTTCCGACGGGGACAACAGAGGGGCTGTGAACTGCTCAAGTGCTCGTGTCTATCAGCTGCCACCAGAGAAGCCAGTCCCCTCTGCCCTGCACCACTGGAGATGCGTTTTACTGTGAGCACAACCTCCTCTGCAAATCCATCTTAATTTCTTCCCCATCTCTTTGGGTATGTGTGTGTGTGTGTGAGCATGTGAGCACTTTTATTTTTAATTTTTATTTTCACTGCAGTCACTCGTAACGAACTTTAGCCTCTTCCATATGTTTTTAATAGAGGATCCCAGCATGGGAGATAAGAGGAACGCTGCTCAGGGTCCTACTCCAGCACCAATGAATTGCTCTCACCCTAGATGCATGCAATGGTTAAGTTTCCATGGCAGCTTTATGGGCTTCTTTTATAAAACTTTATTGACTCGCATGTTCTC
Source organism: Camarhynchus parvulus (assembly GCF_901933205.1). Lineage (NCBI taxonomy): Eukaryota > Metazoa > Chordata > Aves > Passeriformes > Thraupidae > Camarhynchus > Camarhynchus parvulus. Next base: position 26,953,581 of record NC_044576.1, on the reverse strand, counting down.
AAGTGGTGGCTCCGACTCTTTCTTTTCCTTTAGTTACAGTGTGCACATTCAAGATGCCTTTGGTTCTTTGCTGCCCTATTTTTTTAACATATAGGATTCCTGACCGAAGCCTTGAAGTAGAGACTGTTGCAAGGGAGGGTAACACAGGCGTCTTTCATTACCCATGGTCTTCAATAACTCAGCAGCTAAACCAGCCAGAGGAGAGGAGAGACCTATGAACTCCAGCACGAAGGATTCTGTGTGGATCAGCTGGAGGGAAGTCAGGAATGAAGTGGGTTCAACTTCCAAACTGCAAAGTTGTTGAAAGTTGCATGCCCTGCAGTAAAGACCCAGGCAGAATTCTGTAGCAAATGGGAGTTGCAGGCACAGCTGGCTTAAAAACTATTGCTTCTTACAGGGAAAAGGCAAGGAGAGTTTCTTTTTTTAGCAGATAGCCCAAACATTGTCTTTGGCTGCTGCTTCTCAAGCATATGCACCCGGAGCTAACTCCTCTGCTTTCATGGCTGGTGTGGGTGCAGTAGGGAGAGCACGGATGGTGTGAATTTGTAATTCTGATTACAAAGGCAACAGCTGGCTCTCCCTGCTTTGATTGCCAGGTGTTCATCTGATGCCACATGTTCATTTCTGGGCCTTTTATAAATATGCTGAACAAATGAAAGTGCCCATACTCCCCTCTCCCACACCTGAATTTAAATGCAGTGATGTGTAAAATAAATAGTATAAACTTAGCTGTGGGGGAGCCAGCAGAAAACCCAGCTGATTAGTCATGCAAATAAAGGAATTGAGAGGTTTCCGCTGCCCTACACATTTTCCACAGAACTTTGCTTTTCTTCCCATACTTGAGGTCTCCTTCTTCACTGTTGGCTATTCCCCTGCTGTGGAGCAGGCAGAGTCCTGGCACACAATGTGCTCCAACCTTGGGCCTGGATTCCAGCTTCAGTGATCCTCCAAAATAAGCAGAGGTGGCAGTGGCTAAACCCAAGTTTCCCTCAGTCATCACCAGAGATGCTGTGGGCACAGAAGCAATTAACAAATGGTTTCCCACCTGGAAATGCCCACTTTTCTTTGCTACATTGTACAGGTTTTTGTTTGTCTCTTTGGAATAAATTTTGGACTAACCAGAAGCATCTGCTTTTTCACTGATTTTATAACAGTGCCTAGAGAGCCCCAGGTGCCCTGAGCACCCAGAGTGTGAGCCATGAGAGAGCAGCTTGCTGCTGCCCCAGGAGACAAAGCTTTTCCCTGTGGCAGAGGGAGGAGGAGCAGAGCAAGGACATGAAGGAAGAGAAGACAAACAGTGAAACTCATCTACCCTGCTCTGCGGCTGGTGTGATCCAGCTGTGCTCATGCTCAGAAGCCACTTCACTCTGGCAAGCCCCACAATGCACAGGAGGGAACATGAGCAGTCCCCTCGTGCAGTCCTCTGGGCGCACATGGCAGTGAAGGAGACCTTCCAGCCTGTGTTTTCCCAGTTACACACATGGCAGATGTCCAGGATAGTCATAAATTTCCAGTTCCCAGGTCATTGCTACGTAGCTAGGTCTCCACCATTTCAAGCATATTTCTATAAGCATCCTGCATTCTTACTGCTGTCCCAGATATACCCCAAATTCTCCTAAAATGCAAATCACTGTGTTCTCATCACCTGTCCTGAAATGTCTACATCTGTGACTTCCTTGACAATGCTTGTGACACTGGGCTAAACTCACAGCCTGCAGGCTGGGGTGATGCTTACAGCAGCTGCATCCCAACATCTGAACTTCTGCTGCCTGAACAGGAGCACCCATCTTCATCAGAGAATGGCTGCAGCTGGTCCAGCAGGATTTATCCTTGCCCAGCTTCCAAAACCAGAGACTGGTCACAGAGGAAGACATCAGTGACATCCTAAACAGGCAGCAAGGCTCCTCTGCTCTGCCCTGGGTGAATGGGAAGTGCTCCAGAGAGCAGAACATTCTGGGGTGATGAGATGCTCACTTACCATGTCACGCTAAAACCACAGTGAAAGGAAAAGCCTGACCTGCAGCCATCCGTGCAAAGATTATTTTACATGCAAAAGAGCAGCTGAACACAATTGTTGTGTTGATAAAAACCAAACAGAGGTAGGAGAAAGGCAGAGTTAATCCTGCACGTTAACTGGCACAGCCACTGGAAAAACATACAGATTGTCTCCTCCCAGGCAGAAATTAAATGCAATTGGCTCTGCCACACTAGAACAGATGCTCAAAAAACTATTCACTGAATAAATATATGTGTGTATGTATAGGTGCACACTTGTGCACAGAAAACGGTTTATAACCCAAAGTGCTTTCTTTTGCCCTGTGAAAACTTCAAGTTTTTGACCAAAATTATGGTTTGAGGCTGGAACCACTTATATTAAAATCTCAGGTTTTTAAATGCTAAACTAACATTCAAACATTACATATTTGAGCTTCCACTTTATCTCATCTTAATTAATGTGAAGCTTATAATTTTTTAATTGCCTGAAAAAAATGTCTTTTTCAGCAGTACCTTCCCACTTTTTTACCAGTACATTTTCACTGTTAGTTATTGGCAAAGCAAAGTGGCTGAGCAGTTGTACCAAATGAAAATGTGTAATGGTTATTTGATAGCAGAAATGAACAGAGTTATCAATAAAACAAAACCAATTTCAGCCTGCGAACAGAGGAAATTGTCTCTCTGTCAAGCCAAATATTAAAACCACAACAAAATTAGATTCAAGTAGAAGAAATGCAAGATCTGAGAGAAAAAATATTCCAGTGCTAGTAATATTTAATGGAAAGATGAAGCCAAGAGAGATAAAAGAAGTCTAGGAGTGATAATAGGCAGAAAACTAAGAATTGTTGCCACAGAACACGGCACTGAATAAAAAATTGGCAAATAGACATTGGAAAGATAAATGCAAAAAAATTTCACTGTGAAGAAGTTCTAATCCATGACTAGTCTGATCACAACCACATTACACATTCATTTTGGGGTGTCATGATGGCAGGGAGGGCCTGCAGACCTAGTGGAAACCAGATGAAAAGCAATGACAATAGCAACTTCAGCTTTCCATAGCTGTGGAAAACTTTCTAAATGAAGTGTAAGGGATTACCATTTTTATTTCTCTTGGCTAAAAGGAGAAGGGTTACAGGTACTGAAGGAAATTCTCTTCTCTCCCTTCCTGCCCCAATATTCACATCAATTTGAGCAGAGTATGCTGGGGGTATACTGGGATTAAGATGTTATCTAGTGGAGAGCAGACTCTTGTGGAGTCATAGGAAATGAGAAAAGGAAAATTTTAATACAGATTTCAGCCTGACTTATTAGGAGCTTGACTGGACCAGAACCAGCAAGTCTGCTCCAGGCAGGAAGCTGGGAGAGATGTCCGTGTCACAGAGAACAAGTTGCAGCTTTTCGAAAGAAAACCTCTTACCTGTTCTGTTGGGAATTTTCAGAAAGAGATCTTTTTCCTTTTTTGATTCTTTCCCCCCTGTTTTAGTAGCTTCCACCCACCTATATATTCTTAGCATGTTCTCTTTTTCCAGCTGGTAATTGTATCTGGCTGTAATTTGAGCATTTTGGGCTTCTGCCTGACTTCTGGGAGCCATCAGACCCAGCTGGAGCAGTGGCTTCTGAGGTAGGTGGGATCTTCTAAACGGGCATTTTGCAGAGGGAGCTCTCTCTCTCTCTTTCCCTCTCTTTCTCTCTCTCTCTAACCCTCCCTCTCTCCCTGGGTTCAATTATGAGTTCTTAGTACAACTACTAACACAGTAATTCCCTTTAACAAAAAAATATATTATAAAGCCTGAGCAATACGGAAAGTGTGGACCATCATGGGTACCAGCATCAATAGAGTGCATCCCCTTGTATAAATCCTGATTGTGAGACACAGGGGCTGCCCCAGACACCTCAGCTCTGCCTTATCCATGCCCAATCCACCTGAGTCTCTTCTCACTGCCTTGCTTAAGGTTTTGCAAAGTCAGAGCCAAAATGGCCTTGCCATTACAAGTCAAAGGCAGGAGCCATGGGAGGGTGGATTCCCAGAGTCCTGCCTCACTCATCAGCAGCCTCTCCCCTGATAGGAACAAAGAGTTTTTCTGCCTTAAACCTAGACCAGAAAGTCTGTTGTGGGTAATGCTGAGTGGTTTTGAGAAGATAGAGTCAGTCTTTTCTTGTTTGCTTAATCAAATGCATGTGATTTTTATGCAGTTTGTAGTGAACAAGGGAAATATTCTGTTTGTGTTAGCTCCTGTTAGCCTGGAGGAAAATAACCATTATTTTTTTTAAGATGAGTTATTTTGAAAAGTTGGGAATCCAATTGCAAGTGGAATGGCATCAAGTGGAATTCCAGTATGAGTGAACTGCGAATCCTGATGCTGATTTTGTACTACATGAGAGGGAAAACTGAGAACTCTGAGGAAATGTAGTCTTTGTTTTTGAGCTATACAATTAATTAAGGACAAGACATTTATAATTTATTCTTTTATCAGTGATTCTCTAGAGTATCTTGGTAGAACATAATTTCATTTTTTCTGTAGTCTGGGCTGCAAATCCCCAAGTAGATTATATTTTCTATCTTCACCCCTCGTTGTGTCCTTTACTTCTTTTAGGAAGGCAAGAGTTTTCTGTGTTTTATTTTTTGGTGAGATGTTACATAGTGTTCTCTGCACTCCACAGTGACTTCCTGGACATCAGCCTGGGTCAGGATGAGCTAGAGAGGAGCTCCAGGACTGCACAGCTGAGATCAGTGAAGGGCCACCCTCAAAAGCAAGGCAGATGAACCAGGTCATCTCAGTCTCTGTCCACCTCCTGCTTCTCCCTGACTGGTTAGAAAATAGCATGGATTTCATCTCTCTTTCTTCCTGTCTTCACTCGTCCTTCAAACAAAAGCAGGAGTTGTTCCTGACAGCTGATGAAACAAAGCCTACTTCATCCCAAGTGAGCCATTTTTCCCCCCTTGAAATTTCTCCCTGTGTTGAGAGCTGACCTGGAAGGGTTTTTGATGTTCACTGGGTGGGCTGGGTTAACCAATTAGCAGGGGCAGGAGCAAGGACAGGCTTTATGTGGCTACAGGTCAAGGCTGGGATTTGAGACTGAGGTTCGGTTCTCAGCCCTCTGGCAGACTTCACTCACCTTGGTGAGCATATTTATAGCCTCTGCACTTCACACCAGTGAAGGAAGGGGATCACACTCTCCTTTTAGTCCTGCTTCCTTTATCTATTGGAGCAGAGATCACCTCTTGCTGGGCTTACATTCTCCAGCACTATAAACTGGCCTGATTTGGCTTGAGAGCTGTAAATGCTAAAATTTACCAGATGTTTATTCACAATTAAGTGAATCAGATGCCCAAACACTCTAATGTGTCTGGTCAGACACTGGTGCCTGGGGAAGATCTTCTGCACTCATTGTTACCTGTTGCCTTTCCAAAATCACAGAACAATGATGTGGCTGCCTGGTTTAGCAAAAAGGTGATACCAATTCTCACTAATTTTCCCTATCCATATTTCCTAACTACAGCCCTTGACAGATGATTTAACTGCTCTATTTTCCTAAGCTTATCTGACTACTGCAAGAAAATAAGAAACCTATATTCATTGTCTTATTATTATTATTGAGACAACTGTCCCAAATGGTAAACTGAACTAAGACAGAAGAGCACAAAGTCCCATGTCTTACAGAAAAATCAGGACATCTAATACTTTATATAGTAGTCTGAACATATTAGATACATTTTCACTGTCACTCAGAAAAACTTCTAAAAATGCAGCCTGACAATAAAATTAGAGACTAAGAAAGAAGCACTTCTAGAGAGATAAAGAATGTTTGCCTTGAATCCCTAATCCCTCTGAAGTTTCCCTAGCAGGTATAATTTGATTAGCAAATACAACTCTAGACCATAATATTATTAACCTTTGACTGTTTTCAAGGAAACAGACTTTTCTTGACATGTTCTGCGAGTCTTGCACAAATGATGTCACCTTTATGAACCATTTGTTTCCCCACATGTAAAATGGCATGAATCAAAGAATCAGGAAGCAAACTCTTAACATACCAAATGGCACTTGGTGCCTAAATCCTGTCAATGAGCTGCTCTGCATTTGTAAGGAACTTCTCATGAAGTATTTATACTAATGATAAGAAAGTCAAACAATGGGAAAGGTGGTCCTCCTTGCTGTAGGGACTATTCCTGGGAAGCAATGTAACTCAAAAGCTTTACAGACTGAATTAGGTGTAATTCTTACGGGATCACTAGCAGCTCATAAATAACTTTTAATGAGATTTCCAGCAAGTAAAATTGCACATGGGAGGGGAAAAACAGAGAAAGCGAGGGAAAGAGAGAGGAAAAAATGCAAGAGACAATCTCAATAAAAAATTCAAGTGTTCATTCTATCCCCCTGTTGTTTCATATGTATACACAAAAAGCAAACTGGGATGGTTTAAGTAAGGCATTATTAGTATCCAAAATATTTAATTAACTGATCCAAAAAGGGAAAGACTTGCTAAAGGTCACAGCAAATTCAGTGACACTGGCCACTAATCTATTGAAACTTATAGAGCTAAATCTAAGGCATGTTCCAGAGTTAAGCAGGGAAATAAATCAAGGTTTGCAAATGTCATTTAAGTTTTCACCTGTCCCAAGATTCAAAATTATTGGCTCCACAATGAAAAGCATATGTTGCGCCCCTTGCCTGGGGAATAGTAATGAAGTGAGGCAGACACTCTCCAGTTCTACACTACCATCTCTCCCCTCTTTATTTCCCATCGAGTAAAAATAATTACTGTATACTTGAGGGAGCATTTCTCTCAGTCTGCCGATAACTGCTGCCATGTTGGCTCTTCATGAGCTGCTCTTCTTCCTTGTGGGACTGTGATTTGATTTATGAGAAAATAGCTGGCAAATTGCGATGTCCATCTTGATGGATGACATCATTTGGGCCATTTTGCTGATCATGTATGACTAACTTTTTTTTTTCTAGTGCTGTTGCAATTGATCAAGTGCTGCAGCACAGCTGAGTTAAGGAAAGGAGCAGGACAGGGGGGACCAGGGGAGAGGGGAGGAAAGAGGTGACAATTGCCTGTGCTCTGTAAGACCTGGAATGGCATTCACAGAGCGGAATCCCCTCTTTTTTGGTTGAGCTGTAATCTAATTGAAGAGGAATATAAATTTTATAGACTGAAAATAATGCATTGTATATGCAACAACGGGATTAAATACAAATGCCCCAGCCTACCACATTAAAATTAAAGGAGAAAAAAATACATAGAATAAACCCTGAGTATTGTGTTTTATGCTGGACCCACTATGTCTAATCCCTTTGGCACTTGAGTTATATTACCACTCATTACATTTCACTGCTACTGTATATTATGTAGGAAGGGAAGTGGGTGTATGTCCTCTATGTCAGATTCGACATCTACAGGATTACTGTAGATGCCTGCTTCAAATTTAAGGAGATTTTGATCATGATAGGTCCCTGTTTTTTAAGTTGAGATCTCTGCAATCCTGGGTCCCTGAAAGATGACCAGAAAACCAAACCCCTTCCCAGCGAGCTGATCAGAGAGCCTTCCCCAGCACCCACAGGTCAGTCAGGAAGGGCTGGCAGCTGTGGTTACCTTAGACAGACCGAGCCAGGCACCCCTGCAGGGTCTCCTGCAGAACCTGCAATGTCCTTTTCAGCTGTGGCTAGATCAGTAGGCTCCTGGCTGCTGCATGGCAGTGCACACTCCAGCTTTTCCACAAAAGGATCTGTGTGGGAAGCAGAAAGAAAAGCTTGCTGCAGTTTTTGGGGAGGTTTGCTTTAATGCATTTGCAGAGGTTCTCAGTAGACTTTGATTAGTTTTTTAGTAATCCCAACCATGTACATATGTGGGAAATCAATCTACATCCTCCAGAGTGGTTTAACCTCCTTCAGTAGCTAAGAGGCTGATATTGATAAGACATGATCAGAGATCTGGAGACATGGCAGCAAGAGCCACTGCAGGATGACAGGAGACAAGTGACATTGTTTGAAAGAAGAAATTTTTTACCATGAAGACAATCAAGCTGTGGGATGTCCCAAGAGATGGAGCTGTCTCCATCCTTGGAAGTTTTGGGAGCACAACTGGATAAAGCCATGATCAACCTTCTCCAACCTCATTGCTGAACATTCTTTGAGTAGAAGCTTGGACTAGAGACATGCTGATGCTGTTTCCAGCCTGAGGTATCCTGTGATCCTGCATGGTGGCTTTACAGAGCAGGGACTTTGGAAGGCACGCTGCATGGACAGGAAAACGGGGAGTCGGGCAGCCAGCCTGCAGCTCTCTTATGCCAATCTCCACCTGATCCAAGACAACTGCTCCTCAGAGATTAATGTGCTGTAGTACCTAGGAGATCTTGGTGGCAAGGTGCCAACACTTCATTTATCCTTGCACGTTTCAGATAATTTCAACCAGCCAAAGGTTTAAGGACATTGAAGGCAGCAGGGATCAAGCCAGAGCTTGGATGGTGCTTCTTGCCCTACCAAGCACCGTGGAGGGCAGCCAGCCTCGGGGAGGATGGAGCCTGCAGAAAGGAGGGATGTACCTGAAGCCAGCTACAATCCTCTAAAATTTCACCAGGCAAAGACTGCTCCTGTATATATAAAGGGTGCCTGCCGTGCTAATGATTAGGAGAAAAACAATTTTAAAAAATAAAGTATTTGATAGATTTTGAAAGAGCTTCATGTCATGCAAAATTACCTCTCAGACTAATGGATTCATAAGTTGGAATGTATTAGCATTGCCTCTACACAACACATGTGCTTTTAAATCAGTTTATCCAACTGTTGCCTTAGTTTTAAAAGCACTCTCTTGCCTATCCTGAGGCATATTTGTAGATTGGATTTTCCAGTATGGCACCTTCCAGGGGAATTTTTTTAAAATTATGAACAAGCTATGAAAATCTAGGATCCTAGATGTTTTTCTCTTCCAGAGACTGCTCTGGATTTCTGGTTGACTCTAGGGCAATCATTTGCCTGTAGACTTCAATAGACAGTTGATAAAACTGTCTTTGTCATGTCTAGGTGTCCTTCTGAGGATGTACCTATAGAACATATCCATTATTCAATATTTCCAGCAGATTGGGCTTGCCAAAAGGAGCTGGAAAAAAAAATCTGGTTTATAACTGAGAAATAAAAACTATGTTGAGGAGAATTAAAAATTAGTATTTTTCTATGTCTCAGTATTTCTTGTTATCAATATGTCAATAGTGTTTTTTTCCTAAAATCTTTTTTTTTTCTCTTTTGACTAGGTCACCTAATTCTTTTTTAGGACACACTCAGTGGGTTTGGTTCCAGTTGGAGTTTTTTGGAGGGGGAGGAAGGAGTTTGGTTTTTTTGTGTTTTCTTTTAACCTGGTTTTCATATTTTGCTGCAGGGGGTAATGCATAAAAATTTACAAGGTTGAAGTTTTCTTTACATTTCCTAAATGCATGGATCTGCTTTTCTCATTAGCTAACTGCTGCTCACTGATGAACTCTCTGCACTTTTAATTCATGGTAAAACACATTCTGCACATTTCAATGTTTCACTGTTTTATTGAATGGTCACAGCCTTTTACTAAGGCTGATTTTTATCTGTTGCTGCACTTCTTCAGCCAACTTTATCATGTTGAAATTATAATTTTCAAAGGAATTTCCTTTCTCCCCCTTCTCTCTCCTAGTTGTAATCTAAAGTGCTTAACTTTACTGCTATCTGAATCCTGCCAAAAGCACACTTTTATGGTACCAGTTATCCAGAATTTCCTGTAGAAGTGTGGGACACAGAGAGAACAGAGTGTTTCATATAAACTGCTTTTCCATTAACTATAACAATAATCATCTTGAAATATAGTGTTTCATCTGAAGATATCTCACTGCCTCAGAAAGCCTCCAAGCTGGTAAATTAAATCTGAGTATCTCCTGGCTTGATGGGAATGAGCAGGCTGGCTTAGACTAGTCCTGAGGTCACCCTGACATACTGATGAAAAAATATGGGAGAAGGCTTGGAAAGGATGAACCTTCACTCCCACCATTGCCCCAACATTGAAAAGATTCCAAGAGTTCATTGGCAGATCATGCCAGTCCCGTGGCACTGGCCTTGGACACAGCTTCCAGAGAGAGCCAGTGGCCCAAGCTCTGAAATAATACGTTTCAGAAAAAAAGGACAAAGATCATCATAGTTAATCTGTTACAACTCCATGGGCTCTGGATCTCACTGGGACACCTCAGGCTGCCAGCCTGTGGCTACCAAGGGACCAGGTTGGGGATGGGAAATGCTGCAGCCCTAATGCCACCAGTCTCTCCTGGCTCTGCACCTGTGGAACACTGGGAACTTCTCCATGATTTGTCTAATTGCTGCTGACTGCCCTGCTTTTGCAGCCCAGATAAGGATAAAAATGTTATGTCGGCATGGTGGGACACAGACATCCATCCTGGGGACCGAGGAACACTCCTGACATGAAAAATACATCTTGGAAAACCAAGGCCGTGGAGGAAGAACAGACCTTCCTCTGTCCATCCTGTGGGCTACTCCCTCATATCCATCAGCCACCCCAGCGGGTAAGACATGACACCCACATGCTCTGCAGCTTTCTGGCCATGCTGAGTCCCTCCAGAAGTGCCTCCCTGGAACAACCCAATCCAGCTGTCAGGAGCACAGGTCAGTCAGCCTGAACCCAACCCTGAAATCATCTGTCCAACCCCCTCACCCCTTACCCTGTGGGAGACACTGCAAGCAACCCTTCTATCTGCTTATTCCCAAGGGCTGCTTTCTTTCCCAAAGCAGACTATTTGGATTGCAGCCAGACATTTGTCAAGTCCAAGAACAGAGTCTTTGTCCCTGGATGAATTTTAACTTTTGTGGATTTTTCCCCTTTAAACATGGGGTAAGAGCTCTCCATGTAAATATCTCAGGAAAAATTAAAACAAAACAAAACAAAACAAAAACAAAAAACCAAAATAAAAACAAAACAAAAAACCAAACTAACAAAAAAGAAAACAAACAAACAAAAACCAATACCAAACAAACAAAAACTCAAACAAAAAACAAACAAACCCAACCAAAACCCATACAGGTCAACATTGCCTGCACAGAGAAAAGAATCCCAGCCTACAAGATGTGAAGGACAGCAAGATTTACCAAAACACCTGAGCAACAAGCTTGATTTTCAGAAGTACTCTGCCTCTGGGCACTCCCCATGCAGCCCATTTAGGTGTTTCATTCATTTGCATCAGCAATATTTGTGTCCAGGTTTCTCATCATTCTTGGAAATGTCTTATTATTTTTTCAAACCTACTGATTGTGCTGGAGAAATTTCCAGGTAACCAGTGCTCTCACAGGCATGCCAAGACTCCATCCTGGGCTCACTCAGGCCATAGCAACACTTTTTCCCTCCTTATATTCAAGTGTCCTGCTACCCTTTATCTGTATTAGAGCCTGTTACTTGCACCATTAAAATACTTTCTGAGGGCCAGTGGTTTCCAGGAGCACTCAGGACACACAGACATCCATCCTGGTGAGTGAAATATCCTGGTGAGTGAAATCCTGCCCAGTCCTTGGTCTGGGCAGGATTTTGCCTCTGAGGCAGATCCTATCATGCATGTGCCTTTTAGATGCCAATCCAGTCACACCACAATGACATCCTGGCTATCACTTTTCTCCAATAGACACCTAAGCCCTGTACAAATAAAAACATAAGCACAAGCAGAATGAAAACACCCTCCTGGGACATGCACATGAGGAAGGGCAGGAATCAATAAGGAGAAATAATTTCCATGCCAATACAAGGCCTGGGAAGGAGGGCACCCAGGGATGCTCTGGCTTGCTCATTCCCAGCCCACCCTCCCACCTCTGTGCAGTCTTTGTTCCTCCCAGAGATGGTCTACACTGCTGTCTGATTGCCAGCACAGGGGGTCCCATGATGCAGGAGCCTGCAAGATCACAGTGCTGCTCCTAGGAGGCAGCAGGGATGGTGTCTGATTTTCCACAGAGAAAATTCAAAACACAGGGAGGGGGGGCGGGGATAAAATGACCCCGTGGTTCTCATATTGTAATGGTTATTTATTTTGTTTAGAGAGCACACATCCCAATGCATCTGGTTAAAAAAGAAACTTCCTTAATTATACATAGGGCTTTGACTCCCAAAAGATATGTTATGTAAAAAAAAAAAAAAAAAAGAAACCCAAGAAACAATCTACTGTTTGTTTGGATGCTCGATACATTCAATTGCAAAAGAACTGTTCCTCTCCAAGCCATCATTACCTATGTCTGTGCATTTTTATTTGAGTCTCAGCTTACTGCAGAAGCCTTCTGCTTTGATTCTCAGCCTCTGTACCTTTCTTTCTCAGACTATAGTTTTCAGGGGGGCTGCAGTAGAGAAAATCAAGTGCTACAGAGAAACTGCCTGATTTCCCCAGGAATTTTTATGTGGAATCAATCTATGATTTGGAAGAAAGCAGAATAAATCAAATCAAATAACACTCACACTAAGCATGTTGATGAGGGCATGGATCAAGCAGGACAGACATCCAGTTAGGTAAATGATAGTGTGGAGAGCGCAGCTTTGTTAAAACAACTCAGGATGGCTCCCAGGGGCAGGCCTTGAGTCAGAGTAACCCAGGATTTCCTCTTTGAATAAAGGTACCTCAGTGTAAATGAGAGCAGATCCATGCACTGCAAACCCAGCGTGTTTTCCCCGTTGGTAAGGGAAGTGACAGCAAAAGCAGCGAGGACCCTTCAAGTTTCTCCTGGTTTTGGTGAATTTTTCATTAATGTCAGCGGGGCCCACAGTGGCTGAAGCTGCACTCCCAAGGACACTGCTGGTTGGCATCATTTTGGCAAGAGGCAGCTGCAGCCACTTGTTTCCTCCTAGCCCACAAATGCAATGAGCACCCGAAGCCTTGCAGGGAGGCCCTGCTCCCCTGTGGCAAGACAGCCTCAAACTCTCTGTGAATCCAGCACTGGTGTGGTGGAAAGGCAGAAACAGAACAGCACATCCCCTTTACTGTGTGGGTGACTGAGCACTGGAACAGATTGCCTGGAGTAGCTCTGGAGTCTCCCTCACTGGAGATATTGGACATCTGGACATAATCCTGTGCCCTGTGCTCCAGGATGACCCTGCTTGAGCAGGATATTGTAAAAGATGACTCCTGTTGTCCCTTCCAACCTGAGCCAGTGACTGGCCAGGAAAACCTGCTGGCAATCAGCACCTTTTTGGGAGGCCAGGCGCAGTCCTGTCTTACAACTTGCTTCCCCAACACAGCCTGAATGTTTATCACCCATACGACAGCGCCTTACATTTGTCTTCCCACCACAGGATCTGTGCTGCTTTTTAATTTTCAAGCTCTAACTTTTTAGGAATATGGACCATATCATATTTAAAGAAGTGGAGCCACACTTTCAATTTCATTGGCCAATGGCTTTATAAGCCATTAAGATAAATCCTCCTGGTGCAATAGCAAATTCCATTTTTCCTGGCTGCTTTTACAAAATTATCCAGATATATTGCTCCTTCTGAGGTTTTTTTCCCTGCCAGAGATACTTAGAAAATAAAAAGCAAGCCAAACCAACACACCTGAAAAATCTTTGGCAATTGTACTTATCCTTTATTTGTTTCAAAATAAGTTATTTTTGTAGTGTTTGCCTGGTTATTTTATCAAGCAAGTGAAGTCTGTGTTTGAAGAAAAGATGATATTTGCAGGAACAAGGAGTAGTTTCTCATCCCTTAAAATGAAGGGGGAATGAATCAAAATAAAAATGGTTTTGATTATAAAATGAAGGCTTAGGGTGAGCAAGCTGTATGTGGTTTTTGGCAACACTATTTGAGTGAGTAAGAATTGGAGCCAATCCTGCAAGATGAGTAGGTCTGAAGATAATGTAGACTATAAAGAAATATTTCTGTTCCCTGTTTCAAATTCCACATGTTAGTTGACTTATTTGCACCTCTGAACAGCTCTGAATTAACATTCTATCTTAATTGTTTCTGAGCTGGTTTTTTGTGGGTTTATGGGTTAATTTGCAGTGTCAATGTCAGCAGTTCTGGTTTGGAGCATAAAAAGGCATCTAAACAAAGGGATTTTTAGTCTGAAACAGCGTATGGGTTTGGTATGTGTGGAGAAGTAGTGCAACACTGGAAACACAGAGCACAAAATATTACAGGTCACTGTGTGAGGAAAATGCCTCTTTTGACCACTATTTTTAAGTTGTAAAAGTATTTAAAAACCTCAGAGACATGAAAGTATGTTTTATTTGAAAAAGAGGGAATAGGACAGAAAAACACTGTAGTCCAATAGATGGCATAAGTGTAACAATGGAAATTCAGGAAAATAAATTAGAAAAGAATCTTTTGTCTTGTGGATTTACTATTGCCCATAGCTTGTGGTTTCAAAAGTGAAGGGGGAGAGAGAAAGAGGAAGAGAGAGAGAGAAAAAAAAGGCAATTATAATTTTCCACATTTTAAAATGAAAATCCAAGGAAAACTGACTCAAAATTCCAGCTACAAACAACATTTGTCATTATGAATATTTGGTTGTTACTCATGGATATGTATTAATAAAATGCACTGATTTCAGCCAATGCCCCTAGTCCAATTTAGAAGTGTTTAAAGGTCAGGTCTGGATTCATATTGCAGCAAATGAACCTTATCTCTGCACTGTGCCAAAAAAAAAAAGCCACCTGAGTCTGAGCAATCCTGAACTTTAAGCTGCTTAAAACCTTTAGCCAGGCATGACTCTGGTGAAGTTTAGTCATTTCTAACCTTACACTTTCATCATGTGTAGAGCCTACAGCATTAACCCTTTTGCTTGCTTGATCTTTAAATGGGTGAAGAAAGAAAAATACTCTCGAGTAACTATTCTATGTCTGGAAGAATAGGAGATCATGGACTTGGTCATAGGTCTTGCTGTCTTGTGAATAAAAATAATCTACATTAAACCAAAAAGAAAATTACCCATTAGGATTATGTAAAAAAGCATTACATCTCCGTAAGCATCAAGTTACCAAGATACGTTTTTGCAAAAGAAAAAAGGTCAGTTACAACTATTAAACTTGTATATTGTTTTATACTAAGCCCTTCCAATGGCCTCTCTGAGGGACTGTTTAGTTTGTATTACACTCTAATAAACTCCAGGTGTGGAGGACAAACTGAATAATAAGAACCCGATGGACCAGACTAGTTAAAAATAATGTGGTACATTCCTAGTTCTCTGCATTTAATTTATTGTTAATCATTGTTATTACTTACATTTATTGTGTAGTTTTTCTGGATTTATTAGGCACTACATTTAACGGTGTTATCGCTTGTAACTGACTATCAGTGGAATAGAAAACATATTTTCTTAAAGAGTCTTACCCTAATTAGTAAGTTGTTTCCCTATTGAAATAAAACAGACCCTAGGAGAGTCAAGTTGACTTGCTTTATTTATTTTTTTTTTAAGTCAGAATAAAAGCTAGGAAACCTGTGTTTTCAAGACCACCTGTCAGAGCAGACAAGCAGAAGTATCCACGTACCCTGCACAGATCCCTGATAGCTGTAATACTTGGCTGGGAACTAGCAAGTCAGAAGCTTGAAGGTTTTCAGCTTCATGGCTCAGATATCGATGGACTCTGTTCCTGACCAGTGTGATGTGCAGGGGAGAGCCATTAGAAGATGAACAAAAGGCAGTTTGAGCTGTTTACCCAGCAATGCCGTGCTGTACGGCCAGGGCAGTGGGGCACATGCCAGGGTGGATGATGCTCCAGGGTGGAAGGTGACCCCAGAGGCAGGCAGTGGCAGGGCTCCTGGAGAGCAGTCAGGGCTGGCAGCAGCTGCTTCACTTCTGAAAGCTGCTCATGCCCTGGGCAGCAGAGCCCCTTGCAGGTCACCTCGACAGCCTCAGGGTGGGAGCCAGGCACACCTGCATGGAGATGGAGCCCTGCAGCCTGGCCACCCCTGTGGTTGTGAACCTGCCCCACGCAGACCTCGGGCAGCAGTGCCAGCTGGGTGCCAGCTGCCATCAACACCACCTCATGAAAATAAAGGGGTGAGATCAACACGTGTAGCTCTGTGGTTATCTGCCTGGATGGACAAATCAAAACTGCCCCTTTGGTGGCAAGATCATTATTCAGCACTGATGATAAAAGCAACAACCTCCTTCCAAATGCCCAGGGCTTCTCTTAAGAACAGGGGGTGCAGTCTGAGCTCCCCTCTGCTCTAATCAGGAGGCCACATTCAATTAAGATTCAAGCTGATATTCTTAAGCACCTTCTGTTTGGAGATCTGAAAGGGTTTTTCACACAGCACAGGTCAGTTAGGAAGCTCAGCATAAGAGATACCTTGGCATGGTCTGTGTTGAAGGTAAAGTCCAGAGGAAACTCAGAGCTCCCAAGCTCTGCATTCAGCCACTGTAGCCAGAAGTAAAGGGATTGTTTTTAGTGCTTTACACCACTGTAGGCACCATTACATTTTAGCAGTGCCTCGGGCACTCACCCACACTATGGGTTCTGCTCATAACAGGCTGGGGGAGCCTCCTGGTGACAATCATGGCTTTACTTCACATCCATCATGGCCATCCAAAACACCAAAACCCTCAACAACCGGGGTGGGAGTGAGGACAGGAGGTAGGCTGGGTTCCTCTGGCATCCACACAGCTGCTCTTGCAAGCCATGAGCTCAGCTTCAGGTCTCTGGTGACTGTGGTGTCAAAGGTTGAAACCTCCCCAGCGGCTTCTCTTCCTGTGGAACCAAACATAAATCACTGCTGGAGGAAGTGCTGCTTGCAGAGAGAGATGGAGAGGGAGAGAGGGGAAGCAAAAGCCAACAGATGATTTGCTGCTCTGCTCATCCTAAATCCCTGGTATTTAACTCACAGGAAAGCAGCAGGAAATTTTACTAGTTAGAAGGAAAAGGGGATGAACAATAGTAGGTCAGATGAATCCTGATGACAGCTCCTCTATGCTGCCAAAATGGGAAAGTAGGGATCACCAGAGCAGTTCCTCCACTAAAAGCACTTAAGTCACTGCTGCTGGAGACAACAAATCTAAGACAATCCATTCCCAGGTCTACAGGGAGCTGATGGCCCCTTCTAACTTACAGAAGCCAGGACGTGTGGTCATAGGTGGAAATGGACTTCTGCTCAGCCCCTTGGCTGTCTGTGCCACAAGCTTTGCAATGCCCCCTTCTACAGTGGGAATGTCTGCTGCCAGCTGGAAACCCCCATGAGCAGCACAAGGCTTGTCTGAGTGCTCCAGCTTTCCATGGCTCAGCAATAGTGTGGGCAGTACTTGCACTCAGGGGATGCAGAAGCCAGGTTAGCCCAGAGTGGCTATTCCCCTTTTTCCCCTACTATTTCCCTTTTCCTCAGCCCCAAGGAACCCCTCCCCACAGTCCTGCTTTTACTCTGATATTGTGGTATTCTGAGTCTCAGCAGTTTCATTTTGTGCTGGCTGCAGGCCTTGGGATTTTTCCCTTCTCTCTGCCTCAAATTTGGTGGTGCACGTTTGCAAAGGTACAAATTGCTCAAAAGATGATTTTAAAGGAGAGCTTTTGTTATTGGCCATTTTACATGTATGAAAATATGTATTGCTTTTTCTACCGCTGATATCTCAGTGCTCCATCTTGCCCCATCATCATCATCACATGTGCTTTCTACAACTCTCCCTGATAATAAATCACCCTAAAAATCCCTCACCAGGAAGACTGTTTTGCATGCTGCTCCTGTTCAAAGCAGACCTCTGATCTGGCATTGTGGAATTTGGTCTGAGATCCATGTACTGGAAATGGGTCCCCAAATGTCCCTTTCAGGCTGTGGGTGCACTTATAGCAGGGAAAAAAGCCAAATAATTGCATCACTTTGCATATGCCAGTAAAATGATATCTCAGGCAGTGAGAGTGCAAGTTAGTTCATAAATAATAATAATGTTTCACACTTGTATAGTTCTGTACCTCCATTAAAACCATCCAGGCAGACTTTGCTCTGAAAAAGCCCTCTCTGCCTCCTTCCTGTACCTTCCTCATATTTTGAAATATGTTGTTAGTTTGGGGCAAATTGTCTGTATTTTCATGCCCCAAAAAAGCATCAGGTCTTTCTAACCCCCCTCAGAGAGGGGTTGGATGCACTGGGAGGGTGATAAGGAAGCAATGGGACATCAGCTGTGGTGGAACCCAGAATCTCCTCTCAAGTCAGGGTGACCGGGGAGGAGTCACAAAAATGCATTTTCCTGTAGAACAGGAGCTGCTCAGAGGCAGGGAATGGGGAAAGTTGGATTCCTTCTTGTGGACTTCCAGCCCTGAGGAAGAGCTACGCCAGCAGAAGGGACCTCAAAGGAGGGGAGCCTCTTGGGTGTTGTCCCCAGTTGGGAAGTAAGAGGGGCACACACATGGAGATGTGCTTTATTCAGCAGTGGGGCAGGAATCAGTGGTGTTACTGAGGGTTGTCTTCCCATCATTTGGTGTGAAAATTACTCCCAGATGTTGGAGGGTAACCTCCTAAATATACCAAAATGCACTCTCCCAAAACAGAAGAAGAAAACAAAATAAATGGGATTCCAACCAGTCAGCAAGCCATCTTCTGCCTCTCCAGTGGTCTGCAAAATTGGCCTTTTAAAAATCCTAATGGGACCTCCCGAGCTGAGTACCTGAAGAGGGAGGAACAGAAGAAATCCTAACTTTCCTTCTTATTCACTCTCAAATAGGAAGACAGACATGAGAATTCAGCCTAGTGTGAATAAACTTATTCATTCCTGATATTTCCCATCATCTACAAAAGCAGTTTCTCTTGCTGGTTGTTGTTTTGTATATTTTTCCGAACAATGCCCTTTAGCAACAAGACCTCCCTTTTTTTTAATGCATTTCCAGAGGGATTTGAGTCCAGATCACACACACACAAGGCAAGTTTCCAGCATTCTTATTCCTCCACTGGAAGAAATAACCAGAGACAGCATCTCTGTACCATTTCCCAAACGGTTCTGTTCTTCTGACTTCAGTGACAGCAGTGCACTGTTTCTAATCCATTACAGGAATTTATCACAGTACGTGTCAATTTGTTTCTCTTCTTGCCTCTTCTCACTTTAAAATGACATCAGGAAAGAAACTTTACGGCAGGGCTGCTTCAATCCAAGTTTTAGCGACAGAGCACTTAACTGGATCCTAACTGTGCGCATTAAGTTTTAAGGGCATATACTAAACAGATCAGGTTTTACTGTAGTCTAGAATTTCCTTTGTTTCCTTTTTGGTGGTGATCTGTGTTACAGTTTGAAATACTCGCAAAAAAGCATCTGGGTTTCCTTCTTTTTCTTTTTCTTTTTCTTTTTCTTTTTCTTTTTCTTTTTCTTTTTCTTTTTCTTTTTCTTTTTTTTTTTCTTTTTCTTTTTCTTTTTCTTTTCTTTTCTTTTTCTTTTCTTTTTCTTTTTCTTTTTCTTTTTCTTTTTCTTTTTCTTTCTCTTTCTCTTTCTTTCTCTTTCTCTTTTTCCTTCTCTTTCTCTTTTTCTTTCTCTTTTTCTTTTTTCTGCTTTCTCTTTTTCTCTTTTATTTTTTTTAGAGCAGCTTGTCCTAAATAGATGCTTTAGAGCACTATAATAGGGAGCACCCATGCTGTAACACAATAGGATGATCCCATTTGGCAATGGTCCTAATCTGACACAGAGGAGAGACAAATCTATTACTGAAGAAATCTAACATGCATACCTGTATGCTTTTTGGATCAAATCCTTCTCTGACAAGTTACTACCTTCTTTACGTGATGCAGTAAGGATTAAAAAGAAAAAAAAATTCTGTTCTGAGTATATTTTTTCTGCCTGAATAGCCAGTAGTTAAAATCACATTAATGAAAGAAAACACTGGGGAAAACTGCATCATTTCAAGATTCTGAAGGGCCCAATCCTACATCACTTATTTTTATGACTCATTGTGTGAACCGAAGCTGAAAGGATAAATCAAATGTGTGAAGATTAGTGTATGAGTAAAGAGTTCAGGATCAGGACCCTAACTCTCGGCCTCATAAATTTCCTACTGGAGATGATTCAATGTTATTCATTCAGCTTTTAAAGAGGGAGTTGGGAGGCAGTTGTGTCCTTTTTCTTTTTAATTAGATTTCATTTATTTAGATTGGTATGGAGATGGTCAACCACAATAGGGGACCAAAAGCAGAGAGCAGGACAATTCCTAGAAGCCTGTAACAATCAGCATGGGATCATGTTAAGTGCTGGGAACTTCATTTCCAAGACACGTTGTTTGATTTCCTCTGAGACGAAATAAAAATGGACATGACTGAAGTTTATGAAGGGAGATATCTCAGTTCAAGTGGGAACATTAAGACATCCCCAAACCAACAGTCACAAAGGGCCAAAGAATGAAGGAGAGAAAGAGATTCAGCTTCAAATGCATTCCCCAGAGTAATTATGGGAGAAATGGGGGGTGGGGGGCAGAATTGGGGGTGGCCTTTGAATGGGATGAAAACCATGAGCATTACAAAAAGAAAAGGAGAAAAGGGGGGCTATGGGCAAACAGGACAGAGGAAGAGAGCATGAGTGGCAGATGTCACTGATTTCATTCCATCATCTTAACTTACTGTTTGAAAAAAACTCCTCATGTGTGACCTGAAAAGAGAGAGAAACAAAATGAAAACAGGCATCAACAAAGCACTCGCTGTACGATTTCAAAAAAATGTAAATTAATGACTGGCAGTAAGAATCTCCAAAGGAAACAACATCCCAGTTTAAGCACTGCCATCAACAAAAGCTCAACAGCATATGGTAATGTTAACTTTAATATGAAAAGATAATAACAATCTTTAAAAAGTGACTTGAGAAAAAACCTTGCTAGGTGCTCATCCTTTTCAACTTGCCTAAAAAGAAAATATGTTGGAAGGTTTTATGTTTTTCTTTTTTTTCTCCCTCTTTCCCTAAACTGTTCACATTGTATAGTTAAATGAGGTTGAGATCAGTACAAATTTTAAATAAAAGTGCCTAGAATCTCTGACTAACAAGGCAGAAAACCAGATTTGTAACGGATAATTACATCTAAACTTATTTAAATGTAGGTCTATTGATTGAAGTAAGTTCTTTAGAGCAGCTTCAAGGTAACATTTCCTCCCCTACCCTTTTTCTAAAAGTGTTGTTGTTGTTGTACAGTTGAAAAATGAACATCCTCTCATGGCCCATCCTGTGCACTTCCAGCTGTTGGCTGCAGCCTTGCTCAGCACCCTTCCCTCCTTCAGAGGACACACGTTAATTATTGCATCTGTGATATGTTAAACACACATGCACATTGCATGCTAAAATATTTTTTGCTCGTGCCATTACTTTGTGGGTTTATGCAAATTTCTGCCTTTCCAGGCACTTCTCCTTTTGTCTTTGAAAATCTCTCCTCTGTCCTATGCTGTAATCAAACAGAAGGAAATTACTTTATTCAGGTCACCTTATGAAGGCCTGAGAATGCTGTTTACCCACATGAAAGATGTAACTTCAGTTTGGACTTGTATGAAAATGGGCAATTGATGTCATTATAGTACCCAGAAGCAAATGGAGCCTCACATATCACTTCTGACCCCTGAAGGATATCACTTTCTTAACATGCTTACAATGGGCCAAAGTGACTAATTTTAAAGGTAAATATTTAAACCAAGAACACCTCCATGTAAATGTTCATTACAGTGGCATTTTAACCCATGATCCCACAGTGTGGGCTTGGGGATATTATTTTGCAATAAAGAGGTATTTCATGGTCAATTGGCTTTATCCAAAAATAATAGGAAAAGAAGCTTGCAGGGGGAAAACCAACCTAGTTTGGCACAAAATGCTAGCACTACTGGATGTGAGTAGAGAAGAGTTTAAAGGACTCTTGTGCGCTTAGCTGTGTGCTGAAAGAATCACACACAAACAACAGCCACCACATGAATGCATCCATTATATCCTTTATTGAAGATCACAACAATAGTAGCACTTCATTGAAGAAAAGATGATTCCTCTATTATAGACAGGCCCCTCAGATCGCCTAGCTCAGCGTACAACTGCAAGATGTACAGTTCTCTCTGCATTTTCATGTCATTGCCAAAACACACAAAGTAGATTCTCAAATGCCTGGGGCTAAATTACAGCCCCTACGAACCGCGCTGGAAGTTTGAGAGCCCAGAAAAAGTTCTGAAGGTTTTCTCTCTCTCTCTTCATGAGAGAAGCCAAAGCTCGTGGGTACAGTGTTTGTCATGTGAAACAAGGCTATTTTATATCATTTGGGGTTGTTTTATTAATGGTGCTGAAAAATTGTTCGCTTCGTTTCACTTTTGTCTCCTTTTGAACGTAGCGGGATGAAGGTAGAGTGTTTTTAACACATCCAAGATAAGAAAGAAATAGACCCTTTTGTCTCTAGAGCTGTATGCCATCACTATTAAAAATCTTTCATCTCATCTCAGACAACAAGCAGAGAGCATGACAAAAAATAGAAGAGTCAACAGTAAAAAGTGTGTGGCAGGGGTGTAGGCTGACAGGTAGAGAGAGGCACCTCTTTGCCTTGAGTTTCATCCTGGAAGGGTTGGCCAGGGCAAAATCTGTTCTTCTTGGGCAGTCCTGCTCATGTTTTGCATGGAACAAATGTCAGAAGCCCACAAACAGGCGAGGAGAGCTGTCCTGCAGGAGGAGGAGGGGATAACTCAGCAGATGGAGGGATCTTGTACTGCCCTGGCATCACCACTGTCCTATAAAACTGGAGCTCCTGGCGCCCAGCAGGATGTTGTCAACAACATCAGGGGTGAAGGAGAACCAAGGAGGGACACTGTGGGCTAGGAGGGACATCAGGGTCCAGGAGGGGAACATCACAGCAGGTGCTGGAGTTGGTGACTGCAAAGGAATGCTCTGGGGCTGCCACAGCCTCAGAACTGCCTGCCCACTGCTTGCCACTGGATGGATTTGCCCCTTGACAGCTGGCAAGTGCCATCAGTCACCACCTGTGAGACATGGCACTGGGTGTCAGCTGAGACACCCTGACATTTCAGCATTCCCACCACCTTTCCCCACCCTGGAGCAGCTCCAGGAGGAGCGCTCTGTGTAAAAGGATGAAAATAACCCCTTCCCAAGTCAACCAAAGGTACTTGTGGATCAAGTCTATGTTCAACATACCATCCTAATCCACCTTATAAATGAAGTTTTAATGCATTTCCCTTTGACATTTCAGAAATAAGTGCTTGGATATTTCATTTTGAAAGAAACTGTAATTTGGAAATTGAAGTTAAATTCCCTTTATGAAAGAATGAAAAACAACAATAACAACCAAAAAGGAATTAATTCTTTTCCCCAGCCTGAAATTGCTTCCTCATAAGGTTTAATTTTTTTTTTGTTCATTTTGGGGCTACAGGAAGGATAAATGTTTCTTTCAGTTAGCTTGAAACACTGTTGTACAGTCAATGACTCTAAAAAAAGAGGAGCAAATGCACGCAGCACCTGTGTGCAGGGCTCTGCTTAGAAGCCCTTTTCAATATGTCACCTGGTGCCATCAGTCCTATTTCTCTTCGAAGATTTGTCCCTCATTCAGTGATTAGAAGTCCAGTGGCATCACCTGTGGGTTTCAGGGGTGTGTGTTTGCCAGGGTGGACCCCACAGATGTTATACACAAACCTAGAAATACTTACAGAATGCAAGATTTTCTACCAGGACTTGTAAGCATCGATTTATAGACCTCCTGCCCACAACAGTAAAAAAATAAATCAGCAAAGTATAATTTTTGGCAAAAGAAGTCAGAGCTGAGGAGGTTAATGGCAAATAGAAAAGCTTGTAAAATCTTGGAGGTCCCTTCAGCAACTCTGATTTATCTTTTGACTTTTTATGTTTATCGTCACATTTTGCCAAAAAAATTGTGTTTGCTGTTTCTAATATTTTTTTAAATAACATCATTCATCTCAGATTTCCCTGAGATGGCAGCACTAAACTCAACAGTGCTATTGAAAAACACACTATGGCCTTGAAAATGTGTGTGATCAAGAGGAGCAAGGTTTCTGCTCCTTCCCTGTAGATGCTTTGGTCAAAAATTGGTGTCAGCTCCATGTCAGCTTGCTTTCTAAATTGGGGGTGACATGCAAAATCTCTGCTTGGAAAACTGCTGGCCTTTAAAGGAGGCAGTGTATTATTCAGTTCAATGGGGTGAGACTGGTTTTAAAGGTTGATCAACAGAACTGGTACAAAACAGATTTTTCAGCTCATTGAACATTTTGAACCTTTGTTCTAGTTCTTCCTGTTGACCATCAAGTCAATTTATACTTTCAGTTGACCAATTAGTTGAATATATTAATCTTGAATGGTTTGTTGCTGTGTGAGTTGGAGAAAATTTACATTTTTGATCAGGTGGTTTGAGATTGTAATTAAAAACAAGAAAAAATTTTAGATTTAAAAAAAAAACTGCAACAGGGAAAAAAAACCCCAAGCATAACTTTATAAGATGTTGGCATCCCTTCAAAATGCATTTTTAATTTAGTGGGTTTTGCCATGAAAAATTTAGACCAAAAGCTGAACAGAATTTCAAGAAGGCATTTCATGAATAACAAGAAACTTTTAGCCCTAACAGTTAGATTTTTCTCAGCAGGATCAGTTACTATTCTAAACAGTGTTTAGTCATCAAATCAGTTTGAGGGGAGTGTTCACGATGCTGCCAAATAACCAATGCAGATTCAATGTGTGTATCTTGTGTGGCAAGTTAACAAGCATGTTTATTGTTCAGTTTTAAACCAACTGTTAGGTCTGGCATCTTTAAAAATTAGTGTTTACAGTCAAAGTCAAATCACCAGATCCCAAATGACTTAACTGGATGGTTCCAAAGTTCAAACTGGTTTCTGAGACAGAAACATGGCAAAGTACTGGCAAGGGACTTTCTGAACACAAGAGATTTTGACATCTTGCAGTTGAAATCCCCAAACTGTTACTTGGATTACCAACTCTGAGCACAAATTTTACCCTAATTCAATCTCAGAAAAGAATATTAAGACCAACTGGGTCCTCAACATGAGGCAAATTTTGAGAAAGGTCTCCCTGCATCAGCCTTACTCTCACGCTGTGGTTGATGACCATCTCAATAAAAAGTCAGGCTGAGTTTAGAGTCTGAGCAGCCAAGAGTGCTTGCAGGATTTGTCTGGGAGTATGGACCCATTTTTCCCATTGCAAAACCTTATTTTTGATACATTTCTTAACCCCTGCATCAGGGCCCATGAGAAGTTGCTCTCCGTGCGGTTGAAGCCAGTGTGGTGTGTGGGAGTTCCCTTATTACATTTGGTATCTTCTACAAAAGAACTGAGGATACAAGAGGACATATACTCACCCAAAGCAATTTCTTCATAGTTTGCAAAAATTACTTCTGATTTCATTTATAGTTTTTATCCTGTTACTTGTAGGTACTGACAGTGACTCCTGCTCAGTGGGTTGCTGGGGCAAATGGTTTTCCTTCAGTCCTGTTGGTCTGCAGGCAGGACCATGGTGTCCTACAGCTGCCAGCAAGACTGGGAGCTTGTACAGGAGAGGGGGAGCTGCCTGAGGGTGCAGATCCCAGCTGGCCTGGGACTGTCTTCTGCCTGGCTCCGTGAAATGTATCTCCAAAAAGTCCTCTTCAAAATCTTCTGGAAAGAGAACATGCCAGAACATTTTCACTTAACAGAAAAGAAAGAAAAAAAAAAAGAAAAAGAAAAAAAAAATAAAAGGCTTTATGACTCAGTGCTGCCTCTAAGGAAAAAATCCCTTTGCCTCCCCCACCTTGCATGGTTCTGAGTCACAGTGACCCTCCCAATTCCAGCAGGAGCACCCCTTTAAGGAAGCATCCGTCAGAGCTTTGGCACTGGTCAGTCCCCCTCTTACATTACCTGGTGCTTTGTTGGCAACCCAGTAATTTCTCTCTGCCTCTCCCTACAAGCTGGCTACTGTTGGTGGAATAGCTTCTGCAGCTCCTGCCATCTGGAACAGACTCTCCACCCTGCTGGTTTTGGCCTCTACTCATTTCAATTCTGAGATGAAACAATATTCATCTCCGTTTTCTATGACTCCTCATTTCGCCCTAGCCTTGCTAGTATTATATATGTATTTTTTATCCTAGTAACTGCTTGACAGTTGTCACTTGTTAGTACAGGCTAAAGAAAAGAAAGCAAAATATTTCCAGTCACAAGCTGGTATTTATTTTTGGGGATTTTTTTTTTCCCTAATGTGGTGACTTTCCCTAGGCAGTCTTCTTTTTGTGGCTGAAAATATTATTGCATGATGTGTCCTGAAATATGATTAACATTAGTTTGAATTTTTGACAAAGCTTAATCAAAGTCGCTTTCAACCAATTTTAATTATGTATGCATGAAAAAATATACACATTTCTGCTGTGGAAAAAATATTGTCACACATCCTCATCCCACTATACATTCACAAGCACATCAGATGGCTCAGATGTTGGTAAAGCTGGAAAATGGGATATCAAATTAGCAGAGAGTAACTTTTATGGACTAATTGGACATATAAATCAGGGAGGGATCTAGTACTGTGTCTCTCATAAAGGAGAGAGGATTTTTTGTTTCTTCCCTTTTCCTCATATCATAAACCTGAGAAATGAAATATTCCCAAGACACAAGAAAAGCTAATCTTGCACTAATGAGAAAGCAAAACCCCGAGTATTTTGGAAAGGGTTTAAGCCCTCATTCTTCCAGGCACAAAGGAGGCTTCAGCACTGGGGTCAGGGAGATATTTCGCGAAAGGTCTACTGCAGAGCCTTGACTAACATCCTCAGGAGTATGGGGTAACAGCCTCTGCTTGAGACACTCTTATCCTGCTGTTTTCTTCTGCTCTTGCCATTCTTCTCCACCCACTGAACAAAGATGGGTCTTTGTCCCATCACAACTATGTCTCTTGGATTTGAAGGAGTGGGCAATTAGTTTTTGTGAACCCATCAACAGCATTCTTCATCAACCACATCAACCTGGCAGCGTCCTGCTTGCTCTCCCCACTTAATAAGAATGTCAGGAAAACAAATTTCAAACAGAGTCATCAGTAACACTCATTGCCACATGGTACCATCAAGGCAAATTATTTAATAGGATTAAAAAATCTAAATTTCTATTTATTTGTTTGAGCACCAGGCAGTGACACTGGATGGGACTGAGAAAAGACAGAAGGCACAAAGGCCTTGGTGGGTGTAAAGCAGCAGCAGCTGTTGTGTTAGGACTTATGAACCCTAATTGTGGATGCAAACCCATTTATAAAAGGAGCTGTGTGAGCATGGAAAGAGCAGCAGGAGTGACCTGAGATGGAGAGATGACAAGGGATGATTCACTGAGACTGGGCTCCTCTGGCTGGTGATACCAGCAGGGGCTGAGCAGCAGCAAGCAATATTTAAGGGACCTGTGTTGGGGGAAAGGAGAACTTGTGTGGAAAGGGTGTAACTGGCTCCAGGCAAGAGGGAATGATGGCAGCAGTAGGAGTGAGCAGAGTCCATCAGTGGCGGAGCAGAGGCCCTGGGAGCTGGCGCAGAAAGCAGCATAAAGAGGCGAGTACAGGGAAGCTGAGCTGAGAAGAGCCTTGTGTTTGAAGAGAAGAAGCCTGAAGGAGAGATTTGGTACTTCAGGGCTCCTCTTGGCCTGGAAAGCACAAGACCTTATTGAGTAATTGAGCTGGGAACCGCAGGGTACCACAGGAATGAACCACTGGACCCCGATGGCTTTGCTTGATTTTTCGTCTTCCATTTGCTGC
Source organism: Camarhynchus parvulus (assembly GCF_901933205.1). Lineage (NCBI taxonomy): Eukaryota > Metazoa > Chordata > Aves > Passeriformes > Thraupidae > Camarhynchus > Camarhynchus parvulus. The sequence continues at coordinate 26,925,935 of NC_044576.1, read as the reverse complement.
TCCTCTGTGTTCCTCTCTCGTTTGACTGTGGTCGATTTGTGGGGTTTGTTTTTCTTTACTTCATTCCACCTTTTCTCTTTCCTTTTATGTCCTAAATTGTTATTCAGCTGTTTTGATTTAAATTATGTTTATGTACAGTTGCTCACAGCTCTGACTGTTGCCTCCTCCCTCCTGCGACTGTTTCTGATGCTTGCACATTCGCTTTGGCTCCTTTACAGCAGATGCCTGGAGCAGTAAATGAAAGCAGCTCTTTTATCAGTGAGCCCTTTCACCTCCAATTTTTTTATTTCTTATTAAGGCTCCAACCAGTCCTGGCTTTCTCTTCAAACGTAGTACATGCAACTCAAAACAACAACAACAACAACAACCACCACGGCCAGCAGAAACCCAGATAAACTGGGAAATTATTGGCTCTTCTAAACCATCCCTCATCCCTCTCCCCCATTTTTCAGCAGTGCAACACTGCTGCTCGTGGAGGGTGTTACAGGGACCCCACTGTGGCACTCTGAACACCACATGTGGCCAATCTAATTTAGCCCATGGCTAAACAAATCCCCAAACGTGGAATAAACCTGCTTATGTTATTAACAAATGCTGTGAGAAAATGTTTTACTCAGCTCTGTGAACCAGAAGCTGGGGAAAAAAAGGCTCATCATTTCTTCCAGGGCATAGAAAAGTCATTGTGGTCAGCAATTCACCAAAATGTGAATATTCAAATATGTATATAATTCAGTGTTAAATAAAAATTAGGGGAGGGGCATCTTCTTTTACTGGAGATTGCAAATATCAGCGCTAAAAATCTGAAAATCTGGAGGCTCCTTGAAGCTTTTCCAAGAGAAGTGGACAGAAGCAGTTCAGTTTTGAAATGAAAGCCTCTGTGCATCCTAAGGGATTTGTGGGTTTTTCATAAAATGAGATGTTTTTCACCATTTTGAAAAGAGATGCATCCCCCCATAAATCCACCCTCAAGAGTGCCCTTCTACAGATGAACTCTGTATGCCAGTGTTTGAAAGGAAGATAAAAAATGCCAGCAGTGTTAAACATATTACTAGTTCAGTGAAAGATAGTTTGTTGGATTTTTTTTTAATTATTATTTGTAATCTGGACATTATGCTACAACGCCAAGGGGAAAAAAATAGAAAAGAAAAAAAAAAACATATTAGAAAAAATTTCCATCGACAGCATGTCTAAAAGAGAAATATAACCAGCTTTACAACAAAGTGTGCTCAGCAGCCAATGGATACTTGACTCAGGAATCGAACTCAAAAGCGCTAACTCATGTGAGTTGCCTTTCTCATCCTTTTCAGTGATGGGAAGAATCCCTGGTCAGCCTGCAGCCGGCCTCACTAAAGCTCTTCTTTGTCCTTCAGAGACCTTTGTTTCACCTTGCATGGAGATGGTTTCATCCTGCACTTGGAGTGAGCTGTAACAGGTGGAGAGTTACAAGGTCTGGATGCAGAGGCTCAAACTTGCAGTAACAGCAAGATAAAAGAGCATCACAGCTCAGTATGCTTGGAATGCTATCAAGACATAAGTAATAAAGAAAAGACATGTTCAAGGAAGCATAATAATAGAGTAAATACAGCCAGTTAACATGGATGAATTTCAAAGAGGGAAGAAAGAAAACATCATGTAAAGAACTGCATAACAATGGATGTGAAAGATATCCAAGTAAGAAGGAAATAAGTCCTGTCCCAAACATTAGAAGGCTTCTGCCTGTCATTATGGAAGATTATGCTATTATTCAATTACATTATGGATGCTTATGTAATTCATCCAGTTGTAAACAGATACTTCAAAAATCAATTTTATCCCACCCACAAGAACATAACTTTTAGGAAAGAACCACCTAAACCTTTCTTACTTCTTCCCTGTCTGTACAGCTTATGTTTTCCATTCACCTGACTACAGGGCTTTCTGCACCCTTTCTGACCAGCACCAGAACCCTCTCCAGATCAGAGATTGGAGCATCTGAGAAACATCATCCTCTGTACAGCTGGAACTCAGGCTGAGCAGGACCACACTGTTGAAAAGGAGCCCAGCAAAGTCTCCCAAAAGCCCTAATCTAAGGAAACAAGAAAAGAGGATCTAGGCAACAGTCCCAGTGCAGAAAACCCAATGATACAACAAAATAATAATATAAATAATAGTATAAAAACAATTTTAAGAATTGGTAATTTTAAAGGCCTGAAGATTGCCACATCGAATACCTTTCCTCGGGCCCAAGTGCATGGAATGGTGGAAGTTGGAAGCAATTAAGAGAAAGAAGATCTGCTTGGAGTGCTCAGTCCCAGGGCCAACAAAAAGAAAAAAAGAGAACTGTAGCCAAGTGCAAGCTGGTGTTTAAGCACAGGTCAAGCAGAGTTGTGCTGAGGAGCAGGGGGTGCTCCAAAGTGGCTGCTCATGACAAGTTCCTTCCTGTGGGCTTTGCTTGTGCCCAAGCAGGCAGACATGAACAAGGCAAGAGCCACCAGAGGAGACAGAGAGACAGAAAGCCCTCTGAATATGGAAAGGATTCAAGGGAAAAGAAATTGACCCAGCTGAGCTCATCTCTATTAACAAGGGATAGCTAAAGGCTAAACAAGGGGGAAAGCAGGGGATTATCAATATATGGATTTATCATAAAGGCTGAATTATTAATTTCATTTTTTTAAGCATTTAAGACACATGTACGTATATGGCAATACTCCATTCACACATATGAATTTGAGTGAAATACACTGGTTATTAGGAGTAATCCTGTTGCAGAAGCCACAGAAGATAAACTGTTTATTGTACCTTAGTCATTTTATGGCACACATCTCTCATTCAAAGTCTTAAGTATTGACTTAAACTATTTATTGTACCTTAGTAGTTTTATGGCACACATCTCTCATTCAAAGTCTTAAGTATTGACTTGTTCCTCTACCTAGCTAAGTGGAAAAACACCAGTTTTCCTCTTCACTGAAAAACAGGTAACTTTCTAGGGTCACACAAGAAGCATGTGGCAGGGAGAAGAATTGCTTTCACCTCTCCTGAGTCACTAGCCAGTGCTGCCATTTCCTAGCTATTCTTTCTCTCTATCTGTGATCAGTGTTTTCTCTTATAAGCTGTGGAAAGATAGGGACAAAATGCAATAGTTATCTCCTCCATAGATGGTGGTTCTATTTGGTTTCACTGCTCTGAAATGAAAAAGAAATTAAAAAAATAAATGGCATACAGAATTTTGAGGAAAGATCAATTAAAAACAGAAGAAAAGATTGGATGCATTAATCATACTGGTTTTTAAGAGATGGCTGGCAGACAGCATAGGACAAAGAGGATCCTTTTGAAAGGGATTCCTCTCAGTCCTGTGTTTCTAAATGGTAATGGTCTCTAACTATATGTCAACTCTTTCCAACTTCATTCATCAAACAGAACCTCTAGAGAGACCATGTTGATCCCCATGGCTATAAAATTCCCTCAGTGCTGTAATGATCTGAAGGTACAAAAATTCCATGGAAATAAATCCCAATTAAATACCCATTAACAACGATGGAAAGATCACTGGGGCTATTAGAGGCAGCCCTAAGACACAGTAACCACACATACAAAATTGTCCAGATTCTTATTTATCTGCTTTAATCACTCTAGTGCAAAGAAAAGCCTTCCTAATATTTCAATAACTAGTGCTAATTTATTGCAACTGAACTCAGTAGCATTTTCATAAGGCTTAAGTACTTATTATTTGTATCGTGGTGCCAAGTAGCAGTCTCAATCCAGATCATTCCCTTTTTCTCAGAGTTATAAGACAAGCTGCTTCTTCCATCCTCCAAAGCAAGAAACAATGGAAGATGTAAGACCCCAGTTTCACCTGCACAACACAAAGAGCTGAAGCAAACCTTTCCCATTTTACTTGGAAGGTTGTGGCAAAACCTGGAACCAAGCATACATTTACAGGGTTTTAGCTGTAGGAGACTCCCCTTTAACAGTGGGATGCTTTTAAAGTTCTTGCTGATAATAGGCTTGGATCACAAGGATGCAGTGCTGGCTGATTTCTGCCATGGTCCAGAGATTTAACAGAGAATTGAGTAAGCAGATTATTTTTTAAATGCCTACTCCCATGTTGCTGTTCAAACACAACTTTGAGCATTCAGACATGTCTGATCCCAAATCCAGTGATGCATCATGTTCCCATGGAAAATATGACAAGAAGACAGTCCTCAACCTCACTGGCAGTCAAGCACCATTCAGGAAGATGAGCAGAGGGCAGCACTCACATAGGTTTGACCTTTTTATTTGCTGATATTGCAAAGGCAGTTTCCTGCTTCACCTTAAACCTTTCTGCCTTATATAAGCAAAAGGAATCCTCACCACTCTGTGAAAATTTAGACCAAGCAAAAATCTGGGCTTTGCAACTTCTTCAAAACCTCACTGCAATTATAGCTACAGACCCACAAAAGTCCAAATCCCGAATATTCCTGGTATTCAAATAGGCTGTGCCATCCTAACTGCACTATCACCTAAGGAGAGATGTGATCTGTGTGATACACTCTAGTCCAGGTTTTGATCTCAACATAGCACACAGAGAACATCGTTGAAAGTGACATGTGATATCTCACTGAATTCAGGCTCAGGGAAATTGCCAGTACTTATCTTGCTTGACCAGAGTGCAGCCTTCAAAGCAGTAATCATGAAATCTTATTACTGTACAAAGATTGGAATTATACACTGGTATCTGTGGTTCGTACTTTTTTGATTGGTTTAGTCCTTACCTGACTGGGAGATACCAGTTTCTGCCTCTAGGAAACTATTCCTTGGTGCTGCCTTCTTTCTGCCAAGCACCTCCCTTCTCCAAAGGGGTATGCATTACACATGACTTCAACAAATTTTGTTGTTACAGGTAGCAGCACAATTTATTTGTTTTCCCTCAAATCTGAAAGACCACTACACTCTCTTTTCCAAGTGACATGAATTAAAGTAAAAAAATGAATGCTTTGCCAGCACTGTTAAAAATTGGAACCTGTGGCTCTGTATTTTCATTCACTGCATTGAAACACTTACTTCCTCTGCAAATAAGGGACTAATCAAATTAAAACTTCCTCAGGAAAGCAAGTGGTTCTGACCTGGCCCGTGTACTTTTCACTTCACACAAATAAATCAATATTTTCCTACTGTCCTTTGCCTTTCTTCCTGCAGGTTACCAGTAGTCTCTTTGCCCAGTGCTATTGCCTTTGTCAGCTGGATTCTGGCTTTTCCTTTCTTTTTGCTGGCACCTGTTTTAAAGGTCACACATAGCTCCAGACAACACTGTCCATCGACTGACCGCATTAGAGACTCCTGTTTGCAGTGCTGCTGCATCCCCTGGCGCAAGTTTCTGCCCCAGTGTTCACACCTGGAGGGTTTCGTATGCCAGTTTTGAAAGATTAAATCATTGTGTACCCCACCTAACCACCTTTAGCCGGTTTCTGCAAACCATCCCTTGGCCCACATTTATTAAATAAGAAACCCTTGGGTTTCATTCACAGCCGTACAAGAGGCCTGTAGAAACCACAGCAATCAGCTCCAAGAAACAAGGTCTTAAGAAACTGTGTCACATATTTTTAGTGACTTTCAATACATTTTGTCAGTTGGAAATGAGGACAAGCTAAGATTACATGACCAGTGTTTCCTTGCAGGTACCTCAGCATCACTGTGGGGCAAAGGCTCCTTCTCAAGCACCAGATTAGAAAAGCAGCTTTGATCAAATTCTGACTATTAAAAGAGACCTGATCCTGGAGCTGGACACAAACCCTTGGCTTTTGTTTCCTACTGAGAATACACTTGCACAGATGTGAGGGTTTGGGAGGGTTTTAGTAAGATTGATAATCCAAATTTAAGACTTATTAGAGCAGAGACATTTAATAAAATCTGTGAAAACTGAGATACAGTGCTGCTGGTAAAAGAAATAAACTTTCCTGAGCTTCTCACTGTAAATCCTTGATTTTTCCTAGGGTTTAGATTCCCCTAAATGTAACTGTTTGGGATAGGTTATGTTTACCAAATGTCCGTCTCATGCTGATTTTTCTTGTGCAAAAGCTTAATCAAAATGACCTAACTAATAACCTAAATGGGCTTTGGAGGATCTGCATTTGTTTTTCTGTTGTAGTAAGTGTCTTTCTGGATACTTCTCCTCCAGAGTGTTCTGCTGAGTGCCAGGATGCTCCCTGGGAACAGATGCACCCAGGTGGGGCTAACTCATAGCTCTGTTCCTTTTCTTACTGGTCAAAACTGGGTAAGATTACTTTTTTTCACTGCAGATGGAAACATACCCAAATATGACTCTGTTGAGGGTCTTTGAAATGTTACAACCTCCAGAATTTTGCATGGAGACTCATTAGATGCTTGATTCTCAACAATTCCACTGCACCAAGAGTCTTCCCATCCTGACCAGGTTATACAGATGCTGAAGAATAATGAAGTGTTTTTCCATCTGGACTCCGTGGGCCCCTTTCCCCTGCCCTAAAGGAAATGTTTAGCATTGGAATTAATGTGGAGTACTGGAAAATCAGAGAGCAGGAGGGGATTTGTGCTGTTAGGCTGAAGCAGTAGAAATGCTGGTAGAGGGAGGTTGGATGGAGAAGGTCAGGTTTAGAAAAGCAGGTACAAATTCAAAGGAGTGCTTAAAAATGAGAAAAGGTGGATTGCTGGGTGTTTGGGAGGACATGGTAGGCAATAGGAGTCCTTAGCTTCTGTAGTCTGCCAGAGAGTAGCAATGAAAGCACACAGAGAAAACAGCTTGGTTAAATTAATACTAAATCCAGGAGAGATTCTTGAGTCAAATCCTCTCTTGTGCACTTCAAGCCGTGTCAAGTGTCTGAAGAGACCTGGGACTGTGGGAACCTGTGACAGCACTGCCAGCACATGGGGCCAAGAAGTGCCTACGGTATCCCCAGTGTGATTTAACGGGGAAAACAAGGGGAACAGGGGAAGTCTGACATTCCCACCCTACATGCCCATCATCCACCACTGCAGACTCCTTCCCTGGAGGTGCTCAGAGGACTGAGAACAGCTCGTTGCAGCAGTGATAGCTGCAGTGCCACCTCCCACAAAATCTGCAGCTGCAGTTGGCAGTGGAGGAGCCAGGACAAGAACAACAGCCCAGCTGGGTTTCCTCTGCCCTCCGCAGCACAGGGAATACACGATCCCCGCAGGGACGCTGCTCAGCTGCAGCCACAGAGCAGATTCTCTGTGCATAGGGGCCGGTGGAAAACACCAGAGGGGACAAAACCGCAACCAATGGATTTGGGATCTGAGCGAGCCATGGGAGCCCTTGGCTTGACCCCAAATCCGTTGATGTTCTTTGCATGAAACAGTCACTGAGCAAATTTCTTCAGTACCCCAGCCTCATTTGATGAATAGCGAGTTATACAGTATTTCATTGCAACCCATAACTCCATTATTGCTAAGAGGCATGAGGTGAAACTATAGATATTCCTTGACTCCCATCCTATTACTAGTATGAGACAAAATGATACATGTGCTGATAAAAGGATTTGAAATGATGGTCTGTGTGTCAGAAGTGCCAGTACAGTCAGAATTATTTTTAAAAGATTATATTAAAGCATAAATTAAAAGGCTATCCAAAAAGAAAAGTACATGACTTCCAATAGGGTATAACATCTGTCAAGGTTTAGCATACACTGTGTAGTTACCCTTAATGGGCTCAGTCTTTCTCATAGATTATTCACATATTCTGTGGGAAGTCAGGCTGGATCCTCTTTCTATCCCCTGTAAACCACGGTTGATAATATCTTTCCATTATATTCCTAAGGTGTAGCTATTTCATTTTTACCCAAGGGATCCCAGAGCTATTGTGTCGTCCCTAGAATGCTTTAAAACAATTTGTCTGTGTAGCAATTCTTCTTTATTCCTCACTGTTGCACAAAATCTCACATTTTCTTAATTTGATCACATGAAATGTTTGGGTTTGACTACTGAAAGAAATTACAATCTTTTAAAGGGTAAAAAAAAAACCCCAAATGTCTTGAGAGGTTACCTGTTGTCTGTGTAATGCATGGACAAACAGTGCTTGGACAATCAATTGCTTGATTAGATACTAATTCCCTGTGGTTTATCTTAAAGGTACACAGTTCAGCCCTTTAGCAAGTTCAGCCTTAAAAGCAGCACATAAACCTGGACAAGCCAATAGAAAAAAGTAACAATGCTAATACAATGAAGATGTCCAGTCTTCCTGCAGAGGATTTTGCCCCACAAATACTTTTATTTTTTCAATTTCTTTTTCTACTGGGATTTCCACAAATTACACAAGCAGAATATCTGCTGGGAGAACAGTATTCCAAATGACTGTTAACTGCCTAAATATTGCCTGTAAATACATTTTGGCTTTGTTATGCCTAATAACGGTTCATTACTGAATCATCCATTTCTTTATTGGATATGAAGACAAATTAACAAAGCAAGTGGAAGTGCTCTAGACTGAAATGCCTGTTATCTTAGGTTCATTGAGGTTATTTCCCCTTCACCCTGACTTCCCAGAAAAACTCTTTGCTCCCCCATGGTGTCAGGTTTTAATCCCAGCCCAGCAGCCATTTGCTCACCCCCCCACCAGCACCATCAGGGAGAGAACTGGAAAAGTAAAACCTGGGAAAATTTTGGGTTGTGATAAAGACAGTTTAATAGGGAAAGAAAGCAAAAGCAGTGCACACAAGCAAAGCAAAACAAGGAATGAATTCACTGCTCCCCATGGGCAGGCAGATGTCCATCCATCCCCAGAAGAGCAGGGCCCAATCTCATGTAACAGGGACTTGGGAAGATAAATGCCATCACTCCAAATATCCCCCCCTTTGTCTTTCTTCCTCCCACTTTGTGTCCTGAGCACGATGTTATTTGGTCTGGAATACCCCTTTGGGTCACCTGTCCTGGCTGTCTCCTCCCAGCCCTGTGTCTCTGGGAAGCCAGGGCTGCCCTGCCTCTGCTCTGGGATGCTGGTAGCACTGGTGACCAGGTCACCCTGGCAGGGACATGGTGGCATGACATTTTCACAGGAGCCAGCTCAGGTTCTCAGTGCAAGCCAAGGTTTTCACCTGCTGGGCTGGGGCTTCTGCATCGTGGGATTGCAGAGCCAGCAAGGACAGGGCTGCCTGTCAGGTCTGGGAGGTTTCTGTCCCACGTGGGAGGTTTGGATGCTGCTGTGACTTTCTCCCCTGCCACATCTAGATCCCAGAGGGGCTGGCCGGGAGCACTTTAATTACAAGGGTTGCAGCATCAGCAGTCTGCAGTGTGGCTGGTGGAAAGCATCTGACCAAGACAGCTGCAAACTCAAAGGCTGAATCCTGATGTGTTAAAAGGGCTTGGAGCTGCATCTTCTGTAGCTGCCCTAATTCCCTTTATCTTCTCCCAGAGAAGAGCTGCTGTTCATCCTTCTGCCTTACAGAGTTTCTTGGTAAATCTAAAGACCAATAAAGTCTTTACAGCAAAGCATACCACAGTCTAATATTGCTCATTAAAAAAAAAAAACCAAACTTGAAGAAGTCTTACCAGTTAGTTTCATCTAACAGCCTTCAAGGCAACAGATATTAGTCACAAATGCAATTATTATTATATTTAACTGTGTTCTGGTACCTATATCTCCATGATTTTGTGTCTGTAACAAAAAATAAGAAGAAATAAAATAAAAATTAAAAAAGACAAAGAGATAAAGAAAAGTGAAACCCCATATTTTTTCTTTTAAGGTGGTGGAAAGGGCATGGACCTCTATAAATAATCCTTTAATAAAAAGAGTGAAACTTCATTTTCTTCCTCTTATATGTCTCAAGAATATATCTTGATGAGAATATATCTTGATTCTTCTTTTGAGAAGAGTCTGTTTTGAATGAAAAATAACAAAATACATGGACAAGAGCAGGAACACCTCCTGTAAGAAGTAGGAACTGAAGTAGCTTTTAATAATACTATGGAACCAAAAGCTCAGATCAGAACTTCAGTTTGCCTAACCCCAACTTAAGAAAATCCCAAACCTGAATCTTCTCCAAAACTGAATCATACAACAAGAGATATGATGTCCCCATCTAAGCCTCCTGGCTTTCAAAGCTTGTACCAAATCAACAAGTCTGGGTGTTGTGTTGGATGTGTTAGTGGGATAGTGCTGGTTCAGAACAATGAAACCTCTTTGATTAATAGAATTCACACTGGTGCTGAGGGCTGACATTGGACCTGCTCACCACTCAGTTCTCAACTAAGCCTTCAGGCTCAAGTGAACCCTATTTGCCTTGTGCTGACTTTCTGCACAGGGGTGAATTTCATTCTGTGTGAGATCTGTCCATGCAAAGATGTAAAGAGGAATGAGAAATATCTCCCTCCATTTCCACAACGTGTCCCCGATTTCCTCTTAAAATGTCTCTGCTAATTGCTTTCAAATGCTGGCACATAGGAACTCTTTGGAGGAGGCACTCGTTCAAGGAAAATGTGCAAATCTCCAGGGCTGATTTTGGTTTTCAGAGAACGATGTCCCCAAAAACAAATCCTAAAAAAAATAAGAAGTTGCTATTTCTCTAGTGAAAGTATCTGAAGAGCAAGACATCTTTTTTTTTTCAGCCTGACAGACTGAAACATCAATACTGAGGAACATTTGCATGTAATTACGTAACTCATCCAGCTTTTCCTGATCGAGCGATATGGCATGCAAGCCAAGCACCAGTGTACAATAAAACAGACTAAATCCTTATTGCCAAGATTAGCTTCAACTGCTTTTGGGGTTTCTTTGTGAAAAGGTACTTTCAAGTCAGCTGATGGCTACATATTATTGTCCCACTAAAAAGCATCATAAGGGCTAAGCACTCCACACTCCTGCTAATGCAATAATTTATTCCTTTTGCTGATCTAAAGATGCAAAAGTCCTCTTCTTCTCATCATAACTGACTTAACGAAAATCTCCAGTGACAAATTGATTTTTTTCAACCTGCCAAGTTCCTGTTGTAGATTTGAAGTGAAACAATCTTTAATTTATTCTTAACATTTAATCTCAATAAAACACTCAAACAGCAGCTTCTGCTGGCATTTGGAATGCAGCAGTTTGTGGATGGATTCATTTCTCTTTGTCTTTTTACACAATAGACAATACCCATGGTTAGTCCAGTAACATGGTTCACCCCTGAACTGATTTTACCATGGTTTGTATTATGATACTTGGGCCCTCTCATACACAGGCTCACTGAATTCTTAGTTAGGCTAAGGCTTTAGATACACCAAAGAAATTCATCCAGTTTGGTGCTGCCACTTCATCAGCCTTAAATCAGTTTATAGGGGAAAGCTGCTCACAGAAGCAAAGCCAAACCTAATGAAGTTCAGAGTTTTGATCTCTCATTTCCACAGGACACCCGTCAGAAGGTCACTCCTGGGAATGAGCACTAGATGCATGGATTTGCTCCTGCAGCACAGTGTTTCAGGAAAGAAATCTATTGTTAGCTACAGAAATACTCTCCAACCAGACACACACACACGCCATGAGTGAATATTCCCTGCTTCTCAGTCTCTGCTGGTTTCTGACACGGCTCCTCCACACAGTAAGTGCACATTTTGCTGCTGTTTAAGTGTCCAGTGCTGCCAGCAATGCTGCCAGCACTGACTCTCTTGCTCTCCATAGAGCCTTTCACAACTATAAAGCACATTTTTTTCTTCCACCCTAAGCTTTTTTGTTCACCATTGGCCAAATAATGTTGATAATAATCCCTTCAAGGGAAAGAAGTTTACAAGCATAAAAATCACCTTTGTGTCTTGTAAGGCAACACAATCTCTAGCTCCCTGTGGTCATTTGTCATAGGAAAATGAAAGTGTTTAATGGTATTGACCAATGCCACATGTTCAATCATCTTTGAGAGCCCAAAACTTTCAGTCACGGGTTAGATATTAGCCAGCCATGCATGCTACATCTATATAAAACAGAGATCTTTAGTTCAAATTTTCCCCTTTAAAAAATGTTCATTGTTCTGGCTTTTTTCAAATAAGTACTACTAATTACTGTGTGTATGTAATATTTTTTCTGACATAACCTCTCACCTCTCATAGAAAAGCCACCTGAGAGGGAGGAAATTGCACAAGGGGCCTTGTATCTCTTACCAACCATTTCTGACCTTCTCAAAGGTGATGATAAAATCCTGTCCAGAACTACTGGAAGACCTGGATGCACAGTCTTTTCAGAAGGGTCAGATAAGAGCTTTTTTGGCTATGGTCAGACATGAAAGTGTTAAGGGCAACACAGAAAAGATGTATCTGCAAGTTCTGAGTTTGGGCTGAGGAGGAAACCACTGAGACTACTGCCATCAAGCTGACCTGTTGTGTCTCCTGGTTTCTTTGCAGTTCTCCATCTGTCTCTGTCCACCCAGTGACCCTTGCCTTCTACTTTTGTTGCAAGCGTTTGAAGATTTGGGGCTTCACTGGGGACTTTTGGGGCCTCTTTTGCACTTCGAACCAGTCCATAAGTCCTAGTCATGAGAGAGGGTCCCTCATGTGATGATATTGATGATAGTGATGGTAGAATTGCCATCTTTTGGGAAATGCTGATGTTGGCATTATTTTCTCTTCTGGAACCAAAAGCACATATTTCACTCACAGAAAGGATTTGATTTTTTTTTAAATAATGAACACTATCAAGTTATTTAATCTGAATTATACCAAACATAGGTCTGTTAAGTACTGCGTGTAAAAAGACCAGCATAGTATTAACAGTTGTCAATATGACCTAAGAGTCTAAATAAAATTAATTGAAATGCCAGTGACATAGCAGACCTTTTTATCTTTGAAGGAAGGAAAGATTCTCTTTTACTGTAACAAAATGTTTCAGGATTACTAAAATAAAATGATACTGTCACAGTTATTTGTTTCAGCTTCTTATCTTTGAAAACATCATAAGAGTTGACACATTCCTGCAAAATATTTCATAGTATGAAGCCTTGCTTGTTGGATAGGATGATGATCTTTCAGAAAAGCTCTGCTCAGAGAGTTAAGCTGTGGTCAAATGCTAGAACTCTGCGTAATGAAATTATGAGAGGACTTGGATTTCATGGAAGCATAGAATGGTTTGGGTTGGAAGATACCTTAAAGACCATCTAGTTCCCACCCCATTGCCATGGGCATGTACGCGTTCTACTAGACTGGGCCTGACATTCCAGAGATAGTGAAGATGTACTGCGAAAACACCAAGTTCACTATTTCCACAAATGCATGGAAACCAATAACAATTTTAAAAAGCCAAAGTGGAAGTGCTGGGCTCAGAGAAGTGCTTTGAGTTCATTATCCTCAGAGGGCTTCACAAAAGCACTCAGTGTCATTCTTTGAGCTGTCCATCATCACAGTCTTGCCTCGGTGTGCAAGTCGTGACTAGATAACTTTTCTTATCTTTTCTTATTAAAAAGAGAGAGAAAAAGAAAGATGCGGCAAACCCAGATTGATTCTAATCCAAGGACCTTTTCCATCTCCCACAAAATACTCACATTCTTTGGCCTTGTTTATAAGTTTATATTAGCAGACTAGCATCATAAATAACAGCCCTATTTGAAGCTGGCAAAAAGACGAACCACATCTGTGAAATGTGGCTCACCTCCATGAGTCCAAAGTAGGCTGTGAAAATACAACTGACCTGATTCCATGAGACAGCCATGAAAGACAGAGGGCTGGGCACCAGGCTTTGCCTTTCAGGGCACTGCTGCTGGAGGGCTGCGTAAGACTGGGCACGTCTCATTTAGGAAGGTGTCTTAGGTATAAAAGAGACAGAAGAAAAGGAGGCATTAGATGGCTGATCCATCACAGTTTCCTTTAGAGCTCGGGGTCCCCACAGAGATGGCAAAGGGATGTCAACACATTCAGAAGGGTGTCTGTATATATATATATATTCACATATATATATGTGTGTGTGTATATATACGTATGTATGTGTGTGAGTGAGTGTGAGTGAGCTGCTGCCCTACTGAATTTCGATAGCCCAGCTTTATCTCACTTGCTTTCTGAGTCACGTGAACTGCTCTCTGCAGAAATGCTGAGGTGTAAATTTGCGACCTATCAGCTGCTCCACAGTAACTGTCTGAGTTTGCAAGCCATGATGGATGCAAGGCAGCCCAGCCCCTGCTCTTTGCCAGTTAAGCTACTTCATATTTAACTCACCACAGACACCTCATGGGGCCTCATGCAAGTGCAAGTCACCACAGACCAGCTGATGTGCTGTAGGTTTGCACCATATTTCACAACTTGCTGCAGCAGTAGACAGCTGCTGGGCATGACGGGGATAAAGGCAGCAAGAGCAGCTCTGGGCTCAGGTTTCCATGCAAAACAAAGCCCATCAGTAGGTAGAGCACATTGTGGAATGAAACCTATAGGTCAGGCTGAGCTGGATATGGTGTGGTGTGGGGCAGGAGGGAGCTGATGTGAAAGCAAAGCAAATCTGTTCCCCAAAACCACTATCCAGCTCACTGTGCAGTATTACAACTCCCTTTCCCTGCTCATGTCCTCACCTCCACCCAGCTTTGCCTCCCCAGGTCCCTGTCACAACCTGCCACTGTCCCTCTGGGAGCCATGTGGGGACAGCAGTGACTGAGAATTGCAGCTGTATGGTACAATTTCGATTGCAGAGCTGAGAATCCCTCTTGGATTTCCCATTTGTTTATGTGGGCATATTCCAGTTTAGTCATCCAGCTACCAGCCTTGGTGGAGGAGCATTCCAGCACATGGCAGATAAGGATACCCCTGCTGAGACATGTTCCAAATATCCCCAAGTTAAATGATAAATGTAAAGTTTAGATACAGTCCAAAGGACATGGAACCCCAAATCCTGCGTCTGCTGTTCTTGGCCTTTCACAGTGACCTAAAGGAAAGCCAAATTTTTATGAGCGTGATTGCTAAACCAAAATTGACTGGAGGTGTTGCCTTAGGCCCAGTTCTGACAGATTTCAGGCACAAACATTCCCTGACAGTGAAAAAGCCTTTTCAGGTGTCTCAAGCCAGGCATCCCAAATCAGAGACCACTTTTGAAAATAAAAATGTAGGTCTGGGAACCCATTCCCACTAAGTCTTGTTTATGTGAGTGCACAGCTACAATGGACTGCTTGTCTGTGTAATGGCCAGACTCTGAGTAAGGATTTGCAGACTCAGGCTCCTAATCACAGTCAGAGGAATCCTAACTCTAATGAAATCAAGGGAAATTTCCCTTTGACTTCAGCTGGGACCTGGGTTTCACCTTCTGTGTTCCCACCTACAAAATGTGATTAACCAAGCTGCTTTCTTCACCATAGTGTTGGGAGGCTGTACTCGTTAGTGGCTACAAAGAATGATTCTATTTCTTGGGGTGGAAGCTGCTGTTGAAATCTAAAACATTGTTAATCCAGCTTTTTAAATCACGTCGCCTCTTGAGCGTTTTGCAAACAAGCAAACAAAGTGCCTGAAGCTCCCCAAAATAAAATAACTTCACCTTTAGCGCTTGAACTTGGAAGCACCATATGTCATCCTGGGAGTGCAAAGTCTGCTTTTCATGAGCTGCAAAAACTCCCTGGGGGAGATCTGGGGACCGCCAAAAGTTCTTTGGGGGACTCTCTTTTGTACTGAAACTAGGGAAGTCTCAGCGGGCTTACCCAGCTGCTGGAAATTCTTCCACAGACACTGATGTGCAGCGCTGTTCCAAAACAAATATCTGCGAGTCCCACACTTCATCCATCTGTTTCGCATTTCAAGGAGTTAGTGTTCCACACACAAGTGTGTTAAGAGACTGAGAGAGCAAGCTGGACCAACAAAGGCTCATTAAAGAAGGGGGATTGGAGGGGGGGGGGGGAGGGAAAGAGGAAAAAGGAAGGAAAGATAGAAAGCGAGCTATTTTCCAAATGTTTTATATACAGAGCCACTGGGCACGGTTAGCATGGAGCTGGCAAGGCCAGTGAAAAATCAAAGGATTTCTCCTCTAACACCCCTCTGAAATATAAAATGTTAAGTTCCAGTTCAGAACAATACAGAGACCTCAAGCAGAAGCACATTAATGTCAGGGGATAGTGCAAGTCAAATTTATCCCTGATGTCTAATCAACTGTAGAGCAGTTATGCCAGGAATGAAGGAGGCTGCAGGTTCCTATCACTTGACCTGCTTTCTGCTACATTTAAAGTCATAAAAGATAGCTGCTTCTGACCAATAAAAATTTTTTAAAAAGAAAAAATTCAGGGGCATTTCTGTAGTTCCCTGTGCCTGATCCAAACTCTTCAGACTTCTGGAAACCTAAGTGAACTGCTCCGCAGCTTTTGTTTTCTGTAATTGTCCCCCACACAGTGCACTGTGGGGACTGCTGAATGCATTTCATACATTTTTTGGCAGCAGCATTCCGTGTTGTGTTAAGGGTTCATTAATCTGCTTGCCACTAGGCCCCTGTGAAAAGAGGAAATTGTTTCACACTTGCTGAAAGACCGAGAAAAGAGTTTAGAGAGGAAGGAGAAACAGATTAAATGGGAAATACAGGCAATGGAGAGACAGGTTTGGGGCAGTGCTTTGTCACATCTCGGATCGTACAAAGGCTAATATGTGAACTCGTGGAATGTGACAGACTTTTGTTCAGGGGAACTGTGCTACTGTGTCATTAATTAGCCCAAGACAGGAGATTTGGCTGCAGCTCATCTCTGCACAGAGTATGTGAGCTGAAACAATCAAGGCCCGTTTCCAGGCTAGGATGGCAAAGGAAATGAGGGGGGTGTAAGAAACATATTAGTAAAAGGAACAGGGTTTCAGTAAACTGAAATCATGAATCAAATAAACAATAATTTCAAAGGAGAGAGGCTAGTGGGCTGAGAAGAAATTATTTTCCTGAGAAAGGCAGGGTGGCACTGGCCCATGCCATGTCTGCTGAGTGATGCCCAGCAGCTCAAACATGTTCACCCAATTAACTCAGTCTGGATTTGCTGTGGGGTACCCAAGGCATTCCTGCAGACGTGTCTTAGAATTAAACACCCTCAAGGCCTGGAGATACATTTCATCTCGCAATATGCTTTCTAAATCTTCTTCTAAACTCCTTGGCACACAAAATGCTTGGAAGGAGCATGGAGTACTCAGGTTTCACACTGCTGTGGGAGTGTGGATGGCTGGAAGGAAGGACCAGGGGAAATGTCCTCCCAACCTGACTTAAACCTCGTGGTTAGCAGCAAGTCCTCTGCAGAGACAAAAGCAAGAGCAAGAGCTGTTATCACCACTTTTCACAGCAAACAGGTCTTGGGGAACAGTCCTCTGGGTCCCACAGATTTGGGTGCCTTTGGCATACATATAAGAGTTTCAGGATCAGGGCCAGTTCTGTGCTGAAGCAGTGTGGATCAGACGTGCAGTAAGGATGACCTATAATGTTTTTACAAAAAAATAAACCACTGTGGTTTGAGTTTACAGACCTATCAAGCATACCCCTAAACATGAGTGAAAATTCTGATAAACAGTTTCAGCCTCACACAAAAATGTGCTAACCAGGTTGGGCTTTCATTTTTTTAATGATTATGAGCTGGTTAGGCAAAGCAAAATTTGAAAATAATATGGTTCAGAGTAATCTACTTTATCGGAATCATAAAAATAAAAATACAAGACTGGAGATATTGAATAAATTCTTAGTGCAAACCAACCTAAAAAAAGAGCTTCTTCCTTTGCTCTTCATGAGCTTTAACAAAAGTTAACTGATTGCACTGGCCAGATGGCAATAAGTTTTGCAATACCAAATTTGATGTGTTTTAACATTTTTGGCTGGTCCTGATTGCAATCACCTCTTGCAGAGAGACATTTGGACTCTACCCATAGCTCAGCTGCTCAGAAACAAGATCAGACATTGTTGACTGAGAAGTACCAGCACTTAAAATTTCACCTTGTTCTTACAGTACAAGGTAGTTTGGTTGGTTCCTCTGCAGAAGGAGAGGATGTTTTCTCCAAAGCTCTGATAAACCTTCCTGCCTTGCCTGTTTGTGCATGAAGGTAAAGGAACATGAGGTGGGCAGATGTACTTGCGCATTGACGTTGTACGTAGCATTTGGCAAGACACGCTGCTCATCCCAGGAGTGGCCCTTTTCTTTTTTCTTTTTTTTCTCTCCCATTGCTGTTTCATGGAAATTTGCAACCAGCCAAATGAACAGGAATAACCCATGACATTATGCCTCCCACCAATGAGTCACCGCTGGTAGAACTGGGATGGAGCCCTGAGCTCCTGTACCACAAAGGGGCCTACAGTTTCTCAGATACTTGATTGACTGCTAAATGAATGGCAAGCACTTCGTTTTCTGTAGTGTGTCATGATTAATTCATCTCCCTCTCATACCCCCACTGTACATGTTGTAGTGGGCTTCATTCATGAACTGAAAAAGACCTGAGTAATGCTCCCCTACTCACAGTTTTGTTTCTCCATAGAAGGTCACAAAATATACCATGGCTGCAGGTGGTCTTATGTAAACAAAGCAATCTGGCCACAGTTCAAGGCTCAGCAATGTAATATTGTCAAGTGATCATTTTGTTGAAATAGTTGGATGCCTATAAAACATCTGCAAATGCTAAATTTAAAATACAAATAAAGCCCAAAGTTGGAAACTCCTCAGACTTCTGGTGAAAACGTTGTTTTGTAGAACACAGCTCTCTTGTCCCATGTAAATCTGATGCTGAATGTGGACAAACAGCTTAGTTCCTGATTGTGCCAAGAAAATGGGCTTTCCATGGGTGCAGAGCTCTTTTATTCCTGCAGGATCATAGCACAGCTTGTGATGGGAGAGCAATAAAAATCAGTTTGGGAACTAAGGGGAGAAGGCTCAGGGTGATATTCTTGCAGATTGTGAAACTTGAATTAAACAGAAGAATGAAATCATCTTTCTGTTACTGATTTAGCACTTGGCTGAGATATTAGACCCTGTCCTGCGAAAAGTCCATAAATGGTATCACCCCAGGAGAGAAACGGTGAAGGCATTGAGTCATGGGGATGCTCATCTGAGACAAAGGTCCCTGCTGGCTTTCTGATGGCCCACAAAGGGACAGTCCCTCACTGCTGGAGCAGGGGAAGATGAAAATGCCTCCTCAGTCTGCCCCACTCTTGTCTAACTGTGTGATGAAAAGCAAAGGGGCAGAGCCAAAGCTCCCTCAGTGCAGCATCTACCTGCTCCAGACAAATTGAGGGCTTGCAGCAGCATGGCATCTTCTGAAGGAGCTGTGGGAACTGAGGGAGAGAAAAGTCAGGAGCTGGGTGATTTAGGAGGGTACAAGACCTTCCACAAGAAAGGGCTTAAAAGGGCAGCTGCCACCTCACCTTACCCCAGAGATGAAGGATAATATGGTTATAGCCTCCCACTAGGTACCCAGCAGGAGCCCTTAGGTTTTGGTTTAGCACTTAGCAAATCTGAACCGGGGGAGGAAGAAAGAAGGGAATGGGGAAAGGATTTTATACATATTTTTCCGTGTTTGTTTTTCAGCCCTGATGACTTTTCAATTAACACCCTTACTCACATTTCCCAAGGAAGGCTTACTGCTGTATGCCAGGGGTTAGAGAGCCAAGCAGCGCTGCTGCTCTCAGCACATCCCCAGCAATCTGAGCAGACGCGGTGCATTGTAACAGCAGGTGGTGTTGCAGGTTAGGAGTGAGCTCCAGAGCAGAGTTTTGCTCAGCTCTTGACTGCACAATGCCTGGCTCCAAACGCTGCTATCAGTCTCCCAGGCCCCGTCTGAGCCACAGCTTGAGCAGCGCTCTCTCGCAGCTGTGCTGCCTTCAGAACTGTCGGCACATCTTTCTTGGTATGGTTTTGCTATCCAGCTTTGCAGCCTGGGATTTCTCTAACAATTGTGTGAGCCAAAATCCTGCTCTTGACTGTCCCTCTGGGTAATATGTCACTTAATTGGTTAATACGCTTGTAATATAGTTTAAAGTCATAGCGGGTGTGGACACAAATGGCTTTGAAAAACAGCTTCAAATGCAATTATAAGCCTTATTAGCTTTGAAAAGAAAGAGGAAAAAAAAAAACTCTCTTCTGTGTGTGGCACAGGTGGGACTGATCCTGTAGATAGGGCAAGAAAGGCCTTTGGCATTTTTACTGCGGCACCAGGTCATTGTTTCAAGCAGTGTGTAAGGAGCATTTTCTCCTCTGGGCAGCCCTCAGCAAGGTTTGGTGATGTGATGCCAGGCTTCCCACACTCTTTGCTGCTGGAAGCACCTTTTTTCCCTGTGGCTCCCGTGAGGGTCAGCTGTGGGCTGTGAAAAGTGGGCAGTATCTGAGGGCAGCAGCCCCCTGGGAGCAGTGAGATGGCCACTGCTGAGATGCTGAGCCCTCCAGCAGCCTGGGCAGTGCAAATCTGCAGTTTTGTCTGCTGTTTGCATGGGCATCTCCCCCAGAACTCCCCCAGTTCCCACTGGGTGTCTCTGAGGAGCAGTGCTGTTGCCCACAAGGTCAGGCAGGGCTGGGGTAGCACTCCTGCTCTCAAGTAGGGCATCTCACTAAGGCTGAACTCTCCTGTGACAGCTTTCACAAATGGATAAATAACCAAATTCTCTGCTCCCAGTTACCAGAAAAGTGATGAAGGCTTACCTGAATTTTCTAAAAGTATAAATGTCCCTCAAGTATTAAGCAAATATTGCTTCCCAGTAGCCTACAGACCCTGCTGCCCTGCAGATGCACACAATTCACTTCTTGCATGAGAAGAACATACACATTAATGATATATTCAAACTGTAACAAAGCAGTTCATTCATTTGCTAATACATCTTTTCTCCTTTAGAGCCTATCAAGTAATGAACATTTAATGACCTATTCATTTTCCTAAGAACTGCTGCATGGCATGGTGGAATCAATACAAAAGATGACCATTTTCACGCATCAGATAATCTTATCTCCAAGGTTAAGATAATATTATGTTAATGTTTCCTGCATTATCTTGCATGCTTTCGACCCCTTTGAGAGGTATTCATTTGGTTTTAGCAGATTTTGCAAGCATTTTTGCTTCCTGGATAATTTCTGTTTTATTTTAACTTTACAGTTATTCCCTGTGCTTGGCCAGTTCCAGCAAACAGTAGTGAAAAAACAATTAAAAATATTTTTTCAAAAAATAAAAGAAAAACAACAGTGCAGGCAAATGCTGTATTTAATCAGCTTTAACCTCCAGTTTACTCTGTAAAATGAACCAGAGCATGCAGTAAAGAAAGGCCAAGCTGCAGCTCAAGTATGGCTCTTGAACTGGCTTCTGAGTGCTTGCTATAGATAATAATTGAACCTAAATTAAAAACAAACAAAAACAAAATTAAAACCCTTCAGACTAATATCTCTCCCAGCCTTCAGTTTGTCCAAAGCCAGGCCTGGAAGGCATGGAGACAGTGCCATCCACATGTGGATCCTCTCATGGCAAGGAACATATTCCCTTGGAAAACTCAACCTCCACCTCCCCCTGTGCCATCAAGAGAGTCAGAGATGCACCATGGGTTTAGGGTAGCACTCCAGGGTGTGCTCTGGGGCATGGCTGTCCCAACACATGGGCACAGGGAAGGGTGCTGGGCCAGCACATGTCTGGTACACTGAGCAAGGCTGTAACACCTCCCAGCAGTGACAAATACACCCAGAGGTGGCACTTGTTGTGTGCCCCACACTGGAATGCCAAGGTGTGACCAGAGCCCTCACATGCATTCATGGTAGCTACATAACAAGCACATTTAGGAGTCCCTGAATACTCATTTACCTCTCTAAACACAACCATGAGGCTAGTTATGGTCTGTTGGGTCAAAACACATTTTTTAAAAGTCCCTAAGCACTGATTTTATCAGTACGCCTCAACAGCACCAACAGACATGCCTCTAATGCACTGGATAAATACATTAAAATGCATTAAACACATTAAAACATCTCTGACCAGCATTGTAAGGAAGGTGCACATGAGGCTGTGTGCAGTAGCTGGGCTCCACACTGCCCCAAGCCCTGTTCACTGTGGAAACAAGGGGTGTTTGCACCACAGCCACCTCCACATTCCCTGGCCTCTGGATGAAACCAAGCCCAGACAGAGGCCCAGCTCTGCTACCAAAGCACAGAACCGAGTTAAACATCACCCCTTCCACCTCAGCGTGTCTTTGTTTAGCCCCTTCTCCCTGCAAGTAGCACCCAGGTTTGGGGACCAAAGGGGGGGAGCTGGCACTTCCACAGGCTGCTGGCTTTGTGCTCCTCCAGGCAGCTCCCCTCTGCTCTGAGCAGCTCTTTCATACAGCGACCCAGGAGAAGGAAATACTTGTAAAAACTGGAAAATGAGCTGGCAAAGCCGAAGAAACCTGGCAAATGTGCTGCTCAGTTTGGTGTTTTTCATACTGACACAGCCTGTTTCTCAATTCTGCTCTTTTGGAGTATGTGTTGTCTACCATCTCTGACCAGGTCTTTAAATGCTACTCCTCTAAAACAAATAAACAATTTTATTCTGAAATGAATGCTGATACTATGTTTTTCAAGCTAAATTCCACATCAAGGTGTCACAGTTTGCTGGCTTTGAAGACATGAACACGTTCCCATCGCTGGCCAGTGCTGCCAACTCTCCAGTTTTCTACTGGGTTTTGCAGTCCTGGGTGTGCTCCTTTTGTCCCTGAAAGCCTGCAACCCCCTGAGCTCAGCTTTTGGTCTGACTTTGCCTTCAATCTCTGGGATGGTACTGAAAACTCTGAAAATAAGGGTTGATTCAGACCTGCAGCTCCAAAAGCTAAGGATAAACATAAACAACAGCAGATGTTGCTTCATGAGAAGGAGAAAAACATGCATGCCATAAAGGAGACACAGATATTACAGAAACAATGGAAGGGAAAATTAGCTTGTCATTTTGTCATGAAAGTTATTTTTCTTTCTTTTCTTTCTTTAATTGTGAAACATACTGATTTTATTTTTTTTACATAAAAAATGCAATTGCATTTCAGGGTCTTGCTGTAGTGTTTAAGAGTAATAGGCTGGAATAGTACTACTGCCTATAGGTAAAATAAATAAATTTTTTTTTTCAATATTTTTGCTTTGTTTTAACTTTGCACAATATCAATATTTTAACACTGCTGAGAATCAAGTAATTCTGTAAGTATGATGACTCTTCTATGCAGGCAGCCCTAGCAGGACAGAAGATGCAATCCAGCACAAAGGATTTTATCCTGTCTGAGCATAAATATCACTCTCAGATTCTTATGGGAGGGGAAGGGAGGAGTGGGGAGGGGAGACATGAACAACAGATTTTGCTATGCACTGTAATAACAGAAACATGGAAAGTGAAGAGGAGGAGCCACTATTGTCCGGTTCTGTCAGTCCTGTTCTTTGAGGGGACTATTTTTCACACAAACTTTTAAGGTGTTTCCATCGACTTTCTGTGAGTTTGGACCAGATCCTTTGTCAGTGGCTAAAACTTTCCTGATTTACTCAAGCTTGCAGATTAGTAGAGTGGAGGATTCTGCTTGCCGTGGCAGTGTAGAGACGCATCAGCCATAAGTGAACCCTCAGTTGCAGCAGGACCTAGGAGCAGCCTGCACCACCAAAGTGAGCCACAATGATTCTATTAAGACAAGTATGTCCCCCTCCTCTGGGAAGGAAGCCATGCTAGATCTGAAAAAGCCTTGCAGCAATAGCTATTCTTCAGTATTCTTGCAAAACCTCTGCTGTAAAGCAGAGGAGAACCAAAGAGAATACTATAAAGAAGCTGCCTTGAAATGAGTGGAGACATCCCTTGACAATTGGATGATTGGTTAGAATTAGTCCCACAACACAAAAGCAACTGTTCTGGTCAAACCCATGAGAATGAAGCTCTAACACTGAAGAAGAAAAACAGATAGAGAGGCAGGTTGAGAACACAGTTTTTACATAGCTCCACAGATCAAAACCATCTACTATTGCTTAGAATAACAGTCAAAATTATTGGGAAGGGATTTTAAAGGAATAGGCGCTGGAGAGGCCCACAGGAAGAAAAGACTAAGATTCTCAACAGCAGGGATGAAGACAAAAAAAATGAAAAAGACAAGATGAACTTTTCCAGAACACGCCAGGAAAACCCTGTAAGATAGGGTCTTTGCAGCTAAAAGGCCTGACAGGAAATGGAAGTTTGGATGACTAATTGATATTGATGAAAACTAAGCTAAAATGGATGGGTTCTGTTTCTACTCTTTCAATAACTGACAAGGTGAATGTCTCCATTTTCCCACCTGTAACACATGAGGCCTAATCAGTCCTCTGTCAGTAGTGAGGCAGTCCAGCGCTAGATACAGTTCAAAATTGCTGAGAGTCTTGTATGCCAAGTGTTGTATGGATTGTACTGGACTTATTTCTGGGGCTGCTGCTTCCAGAGATGAATCTGTGAACAGATGGGGCAGTCCAGCAAAGTGACCTCCTGACATTGTTTCAGTTTCACACTCTTAACCTCACTTTTGCAAGCACTACCTCCTAAAAGTAAATGAATGCTTTCCATTGCCCTTACTGACATTTCTAGAATTGCCTTCTCCAGGGCTCTCCTGTAAGAAAGTACCAACTCCCACTTTTTCTGCCCTCCATATATTCTCTCTGCTCCTTCTTTTTTCTGCAACCTGATCAGGAACTGGCCTATTGTCTTTCAAGGTTATGTGAATTGTTGTTTTTCCCCCTTACACAGTGGATTCTCATTGTTAATATGTGAGTTATATGATTACCCACAGCTGGTAATTCACTTCTGTAACCATATAGCTATTTCCTGTATTTTTAGAAATGGCTTTTTCCAGCCCCTCTTACATCTAGTCCCAGTAGTACTGGTTTTAAATAGAAACTTATATTTATCTACAATGTACTAAGTCCTGGCATCCCCCAAGGGACCTAAGAATCACTCCCCATCTCACATACATGATAGGTCTACAGAAACTGGTTTTTGATGGTGAGAGGGACCTACAGCTTGAGCATTGCTCTTCTACAAATGGGCCTCACAAGCATCTTTGTTCTCTTGGGGTATAAAATCAACCTGCAACCTACAGCCTGTGCTTAGGCATTCCAGCAGTTGCTCTCTAAAGGGGACGGCAAAGTGGTTGCTTGTCAAAAGTGTCTCAGACACATTGAGTGCTGCACAAGATAGGAAGCTCATTTGCTGTTTTTACAGCTATCAGCAGCTTTTACTTCTGATTTTACTCAGAGGGGCTCTTCCAGGTGTCCTGCCATGAGTTTATAGGGGAGAGATAAATGGATTTGGGGAAGGATATACTGCTGCATTTGGTCTTAAAGACTAGAAGAAAACAGTGAAAACAGTGCTAAGACAAAGGCAAGATCAGATGAGTGCAACAAAGGCCAAGAGAGGTCCCAGCCCACACTGGATGTTTGTCCCTTATCAGAAATGCTGTATAATAGAAGTTGAACATTCTACCAGCACACAGGTTCCAACCCCTGGAGGCCACTTCAACACCTCCGAGGTGTGCACACGTCTGCAGGAGGAGAAACCAGTGTACTGTTTGGGTATACTTTTTTAAAAGTAGTGTGACTCTGAATAGCATGGATAAATGATCTTGTGAAAGTTTCTTGTGAAAGGTTCTCTTATCCTGCAAATGGCTCATTCAAGAGGAGCAGTGCATTACACAGGACATGCCAGAATAACGCAACAAGCAAGCCTTGTAAACTGTAATATGAAAAAGGGGGAAAATCTTTTTCATTTCCCCAAGATAGTGGATGTTACAATGACATCTATCAGTGATTCTTATCTCTCCTTTTTCCTACTCCATTAAAGTCAGCTCCATAGGCACCATAACATTATGTGAGTAACAGCCTGACAAAATTGTCTATACAAACAGAAATATTTAGCAGAAGGCACCATGTTTTTTGACAAAAGTATATCTGAAATGGAGCCAACTAAGAAAACTACCCGAATGGTCTGATGGCCAAAAGAATATTCTCCTTTTTAGTGTTGTTGAGATCACACCATTGACTTGTCTCAATACTATAACTGTGAAAACTTCCAATAGCTTCAAAGGAAAAGGAAAGGTGTGACGCAAACTCAAAATGCCTCCTCACTGGACTGCAGCAGGCATGCTCCCTGCTGCCTACCACCTGGCATTCAAGAAACCAACCAAAACACCAGGTCCAGCATCCCCTGGACTTGGGCAAATGTAATAATTCTGAGGTTACATCTAAAGATTACAGTACCCTTACAGAAAATCCTGAGGTACAACCAGCCCAACTGGAAAGTCTCCACAGTGCACTGCTGCCTGAATGCATTAGCTTGGGATCAGGCATGTTAAAGTCACACAGGAGACTTTGTGAAACCCAGCTGTGGTGCTCCTGGAGCAAATATTGGCTCATATTGTGGCAGACATCTGCCTCTGTGCCCCACACCCTGAGCTCCTCTCATGCCATGGGGATGCTCCCTTTGTACAGGGACGAGTTGTTTTAAAGCTGAGAGATCACATCCTGATCATCTGACTTCTGCTGTGGGATCTTTTCTTTTAGGCCTCTGTTACAAAGACATATAACATGAAAAGGCTCAATTTTCCACAAAGAAATATTTTGCTGTACAAGTGTTCCTGTGAAGACATCATTTCATGACTGCCCTGGTTCAGTTTAGAGAATGCGTGCGGGGAGGAGGGGTTAAAAATACTTAAGAAGAAAGTTTCCCCAGAACTACTCCCTGTTGAGTACACAGGGGGGATAAGCTTTGACAGTTTAGTTTTAAACAAGAGATAACATCAAATAGGCCCATGGGACTGGTTCCAATTATCAACCCAAACAAAAAGAACAGCTGCACCCAAAAAGGCCTGTGCTTACAGCCATATTTCATTTTAACCACATTACAAAGGAAAAGTCTCATGATATACAAGGCTTTTGGGTTTTCTTTTTAATTCCACAACGTATTTAGTAAGCCACCACATCATATGGTATAGAGATGCACAGTCAATTAAGCAGGCATTTCATTAACATTGCTTTTATACTCACATCAGAATGTCTTAGGTTAATCAAACCATTACATTAGAAGGGAATGCTACAAAAAGGAAATAACTGACAACTCTACCTACAAAACCCATGACTTGATGTGGATATTGTTCCTGGTTGCCTGTCAAGGTAAAGTATCTTGGGATTGTATTTCCTTGGAGTTTTCACAATGATAATGAGAACAATTATATTTCTCCATCTGGAATCCATTAAATATGATTATGATTGCTGACTTTCCTATCCTTATTACTATCTGGATTAGCTAACCCCATTACAAAGACCATGCTCCCAAAGCTCACTTGCAAATATTGTTATGTGATTTCCTGTCATCCAACCAGAGTGTCTTTCTCCTTCTCTCTCCTGCTCTCTCATCTTTCTGTTCACGTACCATTTTACAAACTATTTTGACCTTGTCTCAATTATAAGAACCTTAATAGGTTCAAACTCCCAGATGACCTGCATTTGCAGGTGTTTAAGTGGGGGAAGATCAGCTGCCCTATGTGGTAATGATTCTTGCTTGCCTCAATCAAGAAAATGGGTCTGGCCTGTAACTTGCAGGTGCTACAGGGTGGAAATTTAAACATCCTGACCATTTATTTCATGCAGAATATGCAAAGATTAAGCAAGAACTATTAAGAAAAATGTTATTACAGAGAAGGAGGAAGACAGGGTTTTTTTATTCTAACCTTAATAAGTGATCTTCTCTATTCAGAAAGCTTAGTTATTGGCTTAAGGCCTCCCAAAGTCTCTGGTTTTCGTACTGCGCTCATTTGCACTGTTAGTAAATGGTGAACAACTCCACTAGTTTTCATTGAAGTTGCTCTAAATTTATACCAGTATAATAAGGTATCCTTATTTATCTGAGGGTTTCCTTATTAAATTTCATTAAGGAGTCTGTTTAAAGCAGAAATGTTACTGGATAAGGGTCAATTCACAGTGTTTTGGTCCTGTACCAGATTTATCTCAATGTTTGTATGTCATCAGCTGCACAGTTTAATGAGACTCTTTGTAAATAACAGTATCAGTAATAGCAATAAGAAACACCGGAGCTGTGTACTTACCTTCACTCCTTGACACCAGACACGTGTCTGGGTCAGAGCTGCAAGGGTTTACTGCAGGACTCAAGATGAAGTTATGTCAGAAGAAGGTTGCTTCACCAATGCTCATGGTTCCACACTTTTCCCTCAATTATTTCTTCTGCTGTACATCAACACTCATCTGCTGAATTGGGCATTAATTTAGAGGTTTGTTGATACATTATAGCTTTGCACAGCCAGCTCAGAACTTTCAAACTGTTTGCTTTGTGCTTTGATTATGCATTCATTTTGACTTGAAAAAGGATTATATAATAATCAGCAGCATTTTAACAGAAGCCAGTTGTAGCTGTTTCTATCTGTAATGATTGTTTAATGACTATTTAAGATGTGCAGCCTGGGGTTTTCTAATCAGCCAATTTTTATTAGCTTTCAGTGAATGAATAAAGTGATACCTAATCAGCAGTAAAACTTCAGTATTGAGCAAGGTAGAGTTTCACATAGGAAAAACACGAAGGTCAAAAAAAATTAATTTCATAGAATAATTTAGGTTGGAAGGGACTTTTAAATTAATCTAATTCCAGTCCCCCTGCTGTGGGCAGGTGCACCTTCTCCTAGACCTACACCTTCCTCTAGACCAGGCTGCACAAAGTCCTGTCCAATCTGTCCTTGAACGCTTCCAGGATGGAACACCCACAGCTTCTCTGGGCAACCTGTGCCAGGGCCTCACCACCCTCACAGGGAAGAATTCCTTCCTAATATCTAATTTAAGTCTACCCTCTTTCAGTTTAAAGCCATTACCCCTTTTGTGTTTCTATTATTAATTATTATGGTGGGCATTTATGAGGCAGATACTGTCATGGCATCCAGGAAAGATGTACATCAGAACAAATAATGTTTGCCTGGCTTACATTTTCTTCACTAAACTGTGGAAGCTGGGTTTGACATCAAACTTATTGAAGTCAACAGAAAACCATCTTGGTGAGTCCACTATCTTTGGATCAGGCTTATGGTAAAAACAGTTCACAACTTTCTAATCTTGAATCCATTTCAGCTGCTCTCTGTCACAATGACTTTTTATTCTTTTTCTTACAGCTCTGCTGTGGAAATAATGCCTTTATCAAATTTGGGGAAGTACAACTGTGAAGGAAATTTAGGAACCACATGTCTTGGGGAACATGCTAGGTGATCTGAAACAAAAGGTACATTTCTCACATTTTTTTCTCAGAGAAATCAGATACTTTTAATTAGTGCACTCTACTCAGGAGCTGAGCACCAGCAATTGACTGTACATGCTATTTGTCCAATGCTGTGTAGTACTTGCTTAAAACTCACTGGAAGAGGTTTACACCGACTCACTACCTCCTGTTTGGGCTGAGGGCATACATGTGGCACATCCCACAGCTCAGCTGACATGCAGTAGTTTATTAAGCCACAGTGACGTGATCATGTTTTAAGAATCCTAATTTTCATAACTGTGGCTATCACTAATTTGCTGTGGTTGCGCTGAAATCTACCAAGCATCACCAGTATGAAATCTTCATTAAAAAGTAAAAGCTTTTTAATTACATCTCCTCTACTGCCCAAATTAAATATCCGAGTCGCTCAGTGACTCATTTCCTAGTGCCAGCAACTCAGATCCTGTTTGCTGTCTAAAACCAACTCTTGTTTTCATTTTGTTTCTGTCCAGATCCTTCTATTATTTATTCCTTGTGTTCATCCTTGCTAATGATAAATTCGTAAGGCAGAGCAAGTTGCCCAACACAAGCAGTAAGATGACAGCCGTAAGAGCATTGGCGCTGATGGGCCAGCAGAATCAGACTGCAAAGCAGATAAATGGCCTCACTGAAACTACCACTGGATCATTAGTTGTCCTGCATGTTGTTTTCTACTCATGGAAAAACATCTTGCAGCAACATGGGCATCTCAAATCCAGCACTTGTGAGAAATTTGCAATGTGAAGGACAGCCCTTCTCTCTTGTGATGTGGAGCTGGAATCCACACAGCATTTGGACTGATGTATTTCTATTGTTGAAGTGCCTGGAAGAATTATAGCTTCCATGCTCTTAAGACAGGGTGTGACAGGACATGATCACACTTCCCACCTTGCAATCATCATGTGACACACAAAAAAAGAGAAGGTTTCTTCATGTCCTTATGCAGGTCTGCTTGGTAAGGCCTCCTCTTGGAGTCATCTACTGAAAGACAAACCGAAGCAGCAAAAACATATCATAAGTTGGAAGTAAAGTTTTTATGAGATGAACTATGAACTTTAAAAAGTCTGGAATCTTTAGCAATTGCTTATTGCCTGCAGGATAGATGCAGTTAGTATAGTGCCTTGTGGGCATGCCCTTAGCTGCAATCCTCATTGATGTTCTTTTGCTACTGCTTTCAAAACTGTTAAAATTCCTTTGCTTAGGTGTTCTTAGCACTTATGTTGATAGGGAATACTTCAAAGGATACATCTTTACTTTATCAAATCTGCTGTAATTTTGTAGACAGAATCAAAGAGGTTCATTTTAAGTCTAGTCAAGTTTGCCAACTGTCCTAAGCTCAAGAAATCAATTCCATGTTGCCATGTAATCAACCCAAACAATAAGCCTGGAACACAACAGTGCAAATTTCTTCTTGATGAAACTACATTTGCTTCAGCACATTTAACGCTGGAAATAATTTTGCCCCATTATCCTTACATTCTTTTTCTATTTCTCCCATTCTTCTTAAAGCTTTCCTGATGTATTCAACTCCATGGCTGTATTGATAAGCAGCTGACACATCAGTCCCCAAACACAGCTCTCAGTGGTGTCTGTTGAAAGCACAGCATCATGTACTTGCTTCTTTTTCTCACAGAAGTTTCCTCTGGCACAAAAAACTTGCTGGGTGTTCTCATGCCGTTATTACAACAGCAAGGCATTTAATGAGGGTCCATGCACTTGGCAAGCTTTTATGAACAAATAGCAAAAGACAAAACAGGAGTTTTGCAGCTGAAGTCCTGGGCATTATCCTGCACCTACTGTGGCAACAAAAACACTTTTTCCTCTTAACAACTTGAATACAATTGTAAACCTTATGCCAGTGCTACTGACTCATCCCTCATGTTGTGTTTGGTTCCACACATAACTGTGATTCCAGCTGAAGCTTTAGTTTGGATTATTATGAATTCTATAGTTATGATACAAAAGGGATTTTTTTGTTGGGTTTTTTTTTCCAACTTGTAAAATATTTTTAGAGAAAATCTAAACTGAAGGAAGGGATCTGAACACACTAAAAAATTTCTGCAGGGAAAATTGTGTGCAAAACTTGGAAAGCTATAAATCTTTTTAGTGAGGTTCTTATTCTCACTGGGAACCAGATGAAGTATTCAAAACACAAGTTACATAGGAGCATTATCAATAATCTTCATCTACAACCCTATCCCAGATGTACAACCCTATCCCAGATGTATGAACAGACCTGTAAAAACCATTCTTACCAGTGTGCAAGACCCGGCCTACTTCAGAGCTTAGGAATCACAAGATCAGTTTGGTTCTGCTCCTTCTGAAAGTCTTTTCTTCAGTGTAGGCTCAGACAAGTTTTGTCTCAAGTGAGATACACAGCCTTCAGAACCATTATTAGGTTCCTTATGATACATCTTGCACCACAAAAAACAGATTGCTGATTATTGCCCTCCTGGGAAACATGGCTCTCAGAAGCTATCCAAAATCAGTCTGAATTTGAAGATACAAAATATATGGTACAACAGTTACATGACTTCCATTAAAAAGCCCTAGAGGTGCAATATTAACCCTGCCTCAGCAATAGCAATTCACTTTGCAGAGTATCCCCAGTTTCCAGAAGGGAAATTCTCTTTCCTTGTGAATTTAACCTCAGAAAATTTTCCCTGATATTTGTATTCAGTTTGTGCTTTCAGTGGTACTTTGATTTGGAACACTAAAAAAATGTGTCCTGCTAATGCTCTATTCACTTTTAAAACACAGTTCTTAAAATTTTCACATTGGAATAAAAGACTCATCCTGATGCAGGTAATGGTCATAGTCATGTTGACTTTAACAAGATTTCCCTGTGAAAGAAGGCACACTCCATGTAGATTTTAATTCCTATTTTGTCTTCTACTTACCTCTTCTGGCAAGGCACTGACCTTGAATGTGCCCTGGAGCCTAAAAGAGATGTCAAACCAAAGACAAAGCATCT
This sequence comes from Camarhynchus parvulus, assembly GCF_901933205.1. Taxonomy (NCBI): domain Eukaryota; kingdom Metazoa; phylum Chordata; class Aves; order Passeriformes; family Thraupidae; genus Camarhynchus; species Camarhynchus parvulus. Next base: position 26,893,858 of record NC_044576.1, on the reverse strand, counting down.
ACAGCCACTTATATTGGCTCCAACACACTGCTTTTGGAGTGAATAAAATTTCCATGTTCTCACCTGCTAACAGCTGCGGTAAAGTCCCTGGAAGAAGGTCAAACCAAAACAAAACAGGTGAAGTATGTACAGAAAAACATAAACATGTATTAAAAACAAACAAAATCAAGGGTTACAGCATAGCTTATATATCACTTTCTTTGTCTTGTGCTTCCAGCTGCCTGGCTCAAGGCCTTCACTACATGAGACTGTTGGCATGGAGTTCAGGCTTCACAAGTCTGGATTTCAGAGCAGAAACTCTGTGTGTGTTTATGTACTCACAGATTTACAATAAAATGTATTTGTTCTATTTAAATACAATGATGCCCCATCTTCTGCCTGAGTATCAAAGGATGGCCACTGAAGTAAATGACCATAAATTCACTTTGACATCACATGCACAGGACAGCAGATGAGGTGTAGGTGTATGTCCTGGAATGCAATAACCCAGTGTACAAAGGACAGATTAAAAGTATCTGTGGCTATCCAAGAATCATTAAGGTCAGGAATTGTTTTTAAGGTCATCAGATACAAACGTTATCTTTATACCAGTCCAGAAATCATCCGTGTACTTGTGTGGAGAGCTTTCCACCTGACAGGACACTCTCATGCCCACCTACAAGGTGTGCACTGACAACCAGAGGAGTGTATAAAGTGTGTGTGGATGTGCCAATTAGGCTGACAACTCCCATGCTGACAAGCCATGGCTCTGAATCCTGCAATTCCAAACAGGGAGCAGTGAACAGCAGAGTGGCTGGATCCAGTGCTGTGTGGGAGACAGGCAAAGAGGGAGCATTGCTGTGATTGACATTAAGCGCTGTGCTACCCTGAGAGTCTTTGTACTGTGACTTTATGGTCTCTTTTTATTTTCCCTGGTGCTCCCCACAATTCATTTAGTCTCAGCACCACTTAAAGAGTCTATGGCATCTGGTGGGGAGGAAAGGAGGATATCCACTTAAAATAAAAGCAATTTTCAACAAGAAAGGTTCTCTCAATATTTTAGTTGTCTCAATATTTCACAAATGCTTTTGTGTTTCATACAAGCAAGAAGGTGAGGGGATTTTCACCTCTGTCCATGTGTGGTGAAAGCAAGCAAAGAGCGACACTGCTGTTAAATGGGCCCATTTCCAGAGTTTAGAAGAACTCTCACTTGATATTCCCAACAAGGGATGTCCCTTGTTATTAACCTTTACATTAAGTTTGTGCAATTCCTGAGTGCTTTTCCCCAGACAGATATTCCCTTACCACTGTTTTTTTTCCCCTTTCTTCCCTTTTGAAATGGGAGTGCAACAAACATGCAGACTGACCCTGGTACCAAAGCAGGCAAAAGTCCCCACGTCCCACAGCTGACACAAACCTCCCTTCTCCTGGGGCATGAAGAGGGAGGGTTGCCCTTCCAAAGGGTTAAGGCATTTTTGAATACAGATTTGTATCTTGGGCACAGAAAACAGCACGTGGGGATGAACAAGAAAAAAAAAGGATCCTGTTTAGTTTCAGTGTGTGACATTTGCCTGGGGGAAGAAAGTGCAGAGCTCATTGGAAATCCTATTGTTGAAACTCTGACCAGCCAGTTATAAAGTGTCATGATTTAATATGCCAGAGTTGTTTCCATTTTCAGGGTCGATCACTCCATGTGTGTGCGTGTGTGTGCGTGTGTGTGCGTGTGTGTGCGTGTGCGTGTGTGTGTGTGTGTCTGTGTGTGTGTGTGTTTGTGTTTGTGTGTGGTGAGCCTCTGCATTTAAAGAAACACTTTCAGGTTTTATGTTGTTAAATTTCCTTTACAAGAATCCTTTTTGTTTCCAGTAGAACAGATCTCTAGCAAGATTTACTCCTTCACAGCATGTGGAGGCACATTTTCCAACATCAAATCCCCTGATCAAAGCAGCAAAAGTTAGAGATTGAAGCAATAATTATGACCTTGGTCAGGGTTTATTCTGTTACATGATTAATCATACCCAGTATTTAAAAAATCAGGTGCCTGCCTGCTGAAATATCAACTGAAAACAACACTTACAAAATAGCTAGAAGAAAGGTCAACAAATCTAGGCTTGTTACAGCAACCTGCAAGTCCTACACATTTCACTGTTTAGACATCAGTTTGCGATACCTGTTTTCTTTTATGACTCTGGGCTTTGTTACCAACTTACCATTAATAGGGTTCAGCCAATGCAGATCTTTTGACTCTTTTTCTCTCTCTGTCCTCACCTGTCAGCCTTCTCTTCATCAACTATATTTATTACAATCAAGCCCTGTCAACTGTCACAGCTTACATACAGTCTGCCAGTAAATATGTCTTTCCAGTCATTAGACATTCCTTCCAGTCACCTTGGGATTTCTACCTTGTCTATCTCACTCCAAAAAAACTTTTGTTCAGAAGTATTAGACTCCCACAGAGCAGTGTCAGCTTGGGGCCATTACTGTAGGAAGTGACAGAAAACACCAAACTGTCACTCATTAGGATCTAGTTTTTCCAGAGTTGATGTAAGTCAGATTTAGCCCCAAAACGAATCATGATTTATTTAATATATTTGCTTCTACAAGTGTCAGCTCATCGACTTAAAATGTTTCTCCTTTAACTCTATTGAGGCCTGTACAGAAAGTTTTCTTTGAAACCTGGTTTTTGCTCAGAGGCTTGATAATTAGAACAGAATTGAGAACAGTCAAGTTTCTGCTCTACAGGTGCACTTTATTGGCCCTCAGTTTTATAATTATATGTAGAAAGTATTCACGTTAGAATTAAGGCTGGACACATGAGAAAATGCCACCTGGTGGGTAAGAGCTTTTTATGCTGGCTCCCAAATCTGAGGTGAGATTATAAATCCATAGATCAGTTTAAAGAAAAAAAAAAAAAAATTAGTAAGGGTGGACAAAGAAAATAATTCTTATGATTTCCTGATTATGCTACAAATTGCCTCTTCAAAGTATCTATAGTCTTATATTCATAGGTACTTCTGCAATTGCACCCCTAGTTAAAGCCTCTCTTGAGAGGCATAAACTCCCAACAGTTCCTTACCTGCCACAAGTTTCTGTGTCAGGCTGGTTGGTAGAGGGATTCATTCCACTATTTTATCCCATGTGGAGTCAGGGAGTCAGTGGATCACAGAGAAACATAAAAGTAATAGGTAGCATTGCCAGTGGAAAAAGTGAGAGGAAAGAAGGGAGGGATAAAGGTCCAGGATTGTTAACTCAGAAGATTTGAATTGCTTGTACCTCATCACTACAGCAAAGAGTCAGCTCTGTCACTGATAGAAAACAATACAGCTCCAGTGAATTTACAGAGCCCAGACTCACAGAGATAAGCAACACAGAGAAGATGTCAGCAGCCAGATTTTGCTTCAAATAAGGATATCATCATTGGTGATTCACTTATGTAGCAGCTATTACAGACTGCAGGGGACTATGCAGTATTAGAAATAGCGTGTGTGTACTGATGATTGGTTTCACTACCAAGAGGTAAACATCTCTGAGGTGGAAAGAGTGTCTATAAAATCACAGGTTATTGTACAGGAGTATACACACAAGTGGTGCAGAATAAATAAATTGTCCCATAAATCATAAGCCACTTGGAATTTTTAGTGGACACAATTACAAACTCCTCATTCTTTCTCTTCTGTCTGTGGAAGTAATGATTCCTGCCACAAAATGCCATCCGAGATTAAATATGGAGCACAGATTATGACAGTCATCAAGGGGGTGGATAAGGCTTATGAATCATCTACAGCATTCCCAATAACTGTGACTGAACAGGCTTGACCCTGACAACAGTGTGAGTGGGAACAGGTTTCACCCTAAGGGATACTGAAAATTGTACATCGTATGAGGTTTCCACCCTAAAACAAGGGATTCATCCCAGTGTTACTGCTGACCACTCATATGTGGCTTCAGCAGTCTCAGGATGCCAGCACAAGGGCAGCAATGAACATGGGAACATTTAGAGCTGCTTGCTTGGAACTACATTCTGGCCAAAAAATATTTGGGAAGCCACATTTGAGTGTTGTGTGCTGTATCAAAAAGGCGATCCTTCAATATTACCCTGTTAGCAAGAAAGATCAGCTATAGATGATTCTGCCTGTCTCAAATACACCATCATGAACAAAGTTTTATGGATGCATATTTGTGTGACTCGGAAGTGAAAATTAGAGGATTTAAGGGATTTTCTGTGAGGAAAGACATGCTTGGTCTAGAGTTGCCCTCAGAATTCCTCCCCCATTTTGACTCTCAGGTGATCTAGGAAACCAGCCTACAAAACCCTACCTCATCACAGATCAGATCCCAGCAAAGTCAACACGTTTTGGATCAGCCCTAGGGTTTTAAGTTTACACATGAGATGGCAAATAAAGAGTCACAAAGTGATTTGAGCAAGGAATAAGTGACCACAGTTATACCAGCCACAGTGGGGAAAAAATAAAGGACCCAGCAGAGTCTGAAAAAGAAGAGGAGATGGCTGGAACATGGCAAATGCATCCTCACCATATTCCTCAGTGAAACCCAAAGAATGATCTGTAGCAGGAACAGCCTAAGGAGGTGGGTGTCAATAGCACAGCATGATTTCCACCTGCCCTGCAGGAGCTGTAAGAGCTACCTTTTCACAGGAAGGCAGTAATTCCTGTCTACCTTGCTTCCCATAGGGAATCTGTCCAGCATGCTCTCAAAGGACACCATGACTCAACCAAAATCAGCTGCAGACCTTCCTGGAGCTCCAGTCTGCACTGTCATTCCCATCACACCTTTGATTTTTAAGTACTTTTCCCCTCAAATATACCCTTTCATTAAAGAAAAAAATCCTGAACCAATCTAAAGCCCTTCATCACTGGCCCTAAAGAAGATGTTCTAAAAATGAGACACTGGATTCTGTTTGACAAATCATCTTAAATACTTACACCCACCTGACTGTTGCACTCAGTCTCCTTGGTACAAAAAAGGACTAAAGAAATGCTTGTGTGTTGGCTGCAGCAACACAATTACAGAAACTGCTACCAACAAAGAAAATAATAACTGCTGGAGGTACAGACAAGGGAAGCAGTGGGGGGAAGGAGGAATGAAGGGAACCTCAAGGTTAAATGAGCAGTGGGTTGGGGCACACACAAACAAATGTAAACAACAGAAATCTTTCAGCATAATTTTGAAAGTATAGGCAGACTGAATTGTATTATGCAGGTGTATGGAAAGCACTTTGCTGCATTATGCCATCTCAAGTTCTTGTTCCTATTTCCTTTTGTCAAGAGGTCTTTGATTGAAGACAAGATTGTCTTCCAAAGAAAGGAAAAATGTAATGTGAATAGGTCAAGTGATAGACTGCAGTATCTTGGATGCAGCAAGAAAAAGCAATGCTAATGGATTTGTAGAGCAAATAATATGGGGCAAGAGGAAGAAACAATCAGGCCTCACACAAATATAAAGGAGCTTGCTTGAATCTTCATAATTTGCAGTGATTGGCATTCAGCTCAACGTACTTCAGGTTCGAGTAGAAGCACTTCCAAATTTCCCCCATAAAAGTCAGAGACCCCCAACAACTGTAATGTACCTTAAGCCCTGATTTTTGTATTATCTTCTTTTTTTTCTGATTTGATAGTTTCCCACAACTGCTTATTGCAACATAGCTGTCTTTGTTCCTGAGGAATGGTGCACTCCTAATGGGTCATAGCGGGAGCCCTGCAAGTTGGGACAGAGAAGTCTGGCTCCCTGGCTGATACATATGGTCACAAAATGTTTCCTCTGGCCCAAAAATGAATGGACCAAATTTCCTAGGGGTCTCCTGTAACCACGTGAAGTGAATTCTTCTCTTCAAGAGACCAGTCTCACCCAAAGTTTTGCTAGTTCAGTGTGAGATAGGGATCTGCTAAGCAGGCAGAGGTAAGGCTCTAAATGTACCCCAGGAAAGGAGAATAAAAATCAGTAACTGCAAACATCCTGCTGAATTAAACTTGTGTCACAAAAAGTTGCACAGAGAGGCAGGGAACTGTGACTTTCAAGGCTGGGCTGCTGTGCTGTCTCTGGAGTTAAATGCACATTTCCTGCTGTGCCAGAATCACAGAACACACGACAACAGTCCTGCTGCACAACTGGCAGGTTGCTGACACCAAAGCTCGGCAGGCTGGAGATGTCAGAGGACAAGGAGTCAGCAGAGCCTTGTCTTCACCCAGCCCAGACAAATGAGTCTTTGAGCATCACTCCCAGAGCAGCTTTGTGAAGGGCTGTGCTCTCCCAGATGGGGTGTAGTGGGAAGGAAACAGAGGTGAGCTGTGGCTTACAGAGCTCACAAAGATCTGACTCCAGCTTTCCCGTCCCCCTCCCTACCTTCACCCTGCCAGCCCCTCTGCTCCCATCCCCTCACTACACGTACAATACCTGCCTTGCTCCTTCTGATCCTTCTCCACCAGCCCTTCTCAGTTATAGCCATAGCCACTCTCCCTGGCTCCCACTCCTTGTTCCCCTGCAATTATCTCCTCCTCCCAGCTCCCATCTCTCACCCACAGCACTGCTCACTCTCTAATCCGCTCTTCTCACACCAGCTAAGCCTTCCCACTCCTGCTTCTTTCCGACCCTTCTTGTTTAGCTCTGGGCCAAAATGCTGCTCCTTCAGAGGCTTGTCCTTGTCGTTGTGGTGTTCATCAGCATGGCTGCCTTCCCATTCCTCTGCTGTGTCCCAGGCACCAGCAGGAGATGTCAAAAAGAGACAACACAGTTTGGGAGGTATTTTTGCCTAAAGCTATTAAAGTACTTGACTTTGATCACTGTGATTTTGTGCCACAGGTTTCACAGTCCTGGGTGTTACCGGCTCCTTTTCTCTAGCTTGTGTGGGGATTGATTTCTGCCTGCACTTTATAAAGAGTCTCTCAGAAAAAAACCCCACTTGTCTGGATGAGGAGAGAAGGCTCACTTTATTAGTGTCCATCATGACTCACTCTCAGGGACAGGCGGAAAAAGTGAGTTGCTTTGACCCACACTCACCACCAGTCAGAGCAGCACAGCAACCAGACTCAAGTGTTGGGTTTAGCTTTCTACCCACTAGAACATAGCAGAAAGTCTTTCTGAAACACTGAGAACACCAGGTTTCAAAACCAAAACAAAACAAAATGAAGGAAAAGTGCATCCAGCTCCCTTTGGCACTTTAGCTGAGGTCACTTGTGGTCTCAGTTTGAGATCTGACATGCGCTGGAGCAGGAATGACAGTGCTCACCGTCAGGGACATGTGCTCTGTGATCTGACAGACTTTTCCTGTCTTTGACTCCTCTGATCCTGTGATTTGGCTAGCCTGTGGGTACACTGTGCACTTACCTGAAGATGCGCAAGGAGCTGTGGGATGCCATCACACTGTCAAGACCCTTCAGGAAATTCCAGGGCAGAAGACTTTCAGGAAATGTCACCACATCATCATCCATTTCATGCTGCTGACTTTGTGGTGCTGCTTCCTGCAGCCATCTCGTCCTGTTATGGAACAACAGAAAGGGTAAAAGAGGTGAAATATGAACAGTAAAAGCACCATTATCTGGTTTTCTAGCTATCAAGAGCCCAGAGTGAGCACCAGGAATTCAAATGCCTCTTCAATCACCTACCTGACTCAGAAAGCTCAGTAAGTGGTAGTGGTAGGAGACTTTGTAGACCACTAAATCAAACCAGAAAACAGGACATGATTCTCCTTAAGATCTCTCTGGAACACAGCAAGGGGAACAATTGCACTGTTAGGGGGTCCTCCGTTTGGGAGGTATATGCTAGAGGTTTCATGCAGCTGTTAAATAAAGCATTACTTGGATTTCTTGACAAAATATGACAGAGAGGAAAAGAATTATAAAGGATAATTCCTTTTATAAGAAATGTACAGATTCAGTGCAGCATTCCTGACTGCCAGCAGTTAATTAGTTACAACCATGAAAGATGGTGGTCACTAGACACCCACAGTTGCACCAAATAATATAAACAGGAGAGTCCAAGCAAGAAACATATGCAGTTGGCTCAAAAGAGCTAATTAATCAAAATAAATTGAAAGGAATAAGAAAAAAGACTGAAAAATGCAAATGAAGATTAGAGGTACTTTATAATGAATTTCTTAAGCAAGATAATTATGGAATTGCTGTTAAGTTTAATTCACATACTGTTTCGATTGAAATACTGGTATTTGCAAAACTGATAAGGCACAGGATGAATGGGTGAAGAGCTGGCTACTTGGCAGATCTCCAAAATACACTTGTCAACACAGAGTCATCACTGAATGGGATTTCTCCTTAACAAATTTTTGCAATGACTAGTACTGGTCTGTCTGCAGCTAGCTGATGTTTTCTTGAGTGGATTCAGTTAGTAAACATCAATAGCCTCATGCATATGAATCAGGCTCAGTGAAAATTATGTCCACATTAGAACATCTCTGCAAATTGTTTTTCGAAATTTTGCTCTCTTTGAAGACATTTCTGACCTGCTCTCTCAAAGTGTTTGCTGATTAGGTATGGAGGAACAGAGATCCTGACAGGGGCCAAATGAGAATGCTGATGATACCAGGGTGGCACTTGCAACACAACCTCTTGGCAAGGTGGGAAGAATTCTAAGAAGAGGTGTTCTGATACACCCTGAAGCAAAATTACCTAAATGGGAAAGCCTGCCCTTCAGGACTCTCTGTCTCTGATGAGTACTGAGGCATCCTGGCAGATCAGCTGAAATTTTGCTGATTTTTAGATACAAGAACTTCTAGTTTGGCTAAACTTAGGTGGGGTGATTCTCACCCTCCTGGTAAAGAAAAGAATAAGCAGGTTATAGAATACACCACAGGCAAGCATATGCTAGACTGTGGGATGTGGTTGTCATGTTAAAAAAAGACATTATGAAATTGGAGGAAGCTCAGAGAAGCACCACAGAAATGATTTACTGACTGTAGATAATGTTTGACAGTGCAAAACCTAAAGATCTCACACTGTTTAATTTATCAAAAAGAAGATTAAAAGGTTACTTCATTGCAAGCATTATCTCATAGGAACGCCACGTACTGAAATGTTCTTTAATCTAGCAAGAATGGCACAAATATTTAACATTGAGGGTGATTAGCCACTAGAATGAGCCACCGAGGGAAGAGGTGGAGTCTCTCTCTCCTGATGTCTTCAAATCAGGTCTGAACACTTTTCAGGCAGATGTGCTTTAATCAAACAAAAGCTATGCTCTAGTCAGATGCACATTACTGGGTTGAATGCAGGGAAAAATGAGTGAAAAAATGATGCACTCCTGGCCTCAAAAATCTACAAATCTGTGAATGCCAAATTTAATTTGAATATACTTGTGGGAATCAAAGTGTTCAAACTGTGCTCCACTTTAAGAGAGAGGAATCCCAGGGGAGTAGGTGGAGACGTGCTCCCAGTGTTTATGAACACCAACTACCTCTAAAATCTCAGTGTCTCACTCAGTATCTCATCCAAAACTGGCACTGTTTCCTTTCACCACCCAGCTATGGGCACTGCTGCAGAAAGGACTAAACCGGTCTGATTTTCTTGGGGGGTGGGCTCTACCCAAGTCAGAGGGGTTTAGCACTTATGGATGTGAATTTAGACAACATTTCAGGAGTGATTTCAATAGCATCCGAAAGACGTGTAGGAAAACCACTCCTCACTTCCAGCTGTGGCTGTGCTCCTAGATGGGAGCAGAGCTTTCAAAATTCCTGTTTTCTGGCATCACCTTTCCTTTGCCTCTGTTCTTTCAGCTGCAAAATAATCACATTTCCTGGACTGGGCAGCTGAAAGGATTAACATTAGAGTGTTAGTTTTCAACCCGGGGGTCTGCAGACCTCTGGGGAGCTCTGTGGTCTACTTCTAAGTTGTCTGTGAGAGGTGGCTAAGAAAAACAAGTCCGTTTATGCTGTACAGCACTTTAAGAATGTGCATTTCAAAAGGGATGTACTCCTCTGGAAAACACTTCATGGTTCACAAGTCAAAAAAGGTGAAAGGCACAGAAAGAGAAAGTGAGAACCAGGCCATAAGTGGCCGGTGATTTGCGCTCGGTTTCCCTGAGGGGCAGCCGGGGTTTGTTCAGTATCATTTGCGGGGAAGGCGAGGAGCCCCCGGCTGCATCCCATCCGCGCAGGGGAACATGGCCTCCTCTCCGGCGTGGCCAGAAGCAAGTGCAAACAATGGGAATAAGCAAAAAAAGGCCGTAGGAAGCAATTGAATCTGAAGTTCCCGGCTCCCTGACTGCAGCCGCCAGGCGCGCTCCATCATCGCCCGCTCACTGGGGTGAGCAGGGCGGCTCGAAGGATGCCGATCCCTCTCCCAGCATCCTCCGACAGCAAATCGTTCGGGATCACTTCTGATCTTTGTCTCAAGCCTCTGTCGCTTTCACCTGTTCCCGTGGGTCTGAAGCATTTTTTTGTCAAGCAAGTTTTTGTCTCCCTGAACTCTCAGACTCCCAGCCCTGACACAGACACAGAAACACTATTCAAAAGGTGAAAGTTTACAGCATGGAATGACAATGCCAGCTGCTCTCTTGGTGACAAGTTCCACTTCTGATGGAGGAGGGATGGGAAGGTGAGGAGGAGGAGCCCGGATCCCTGGTGCGGTCCGGAGGTGTCTGTGTGTCCGGGCGGCCTGGGAAACACCTCTGAGTGTGAGAGGGACGGGGACGCCGCACCTGGGCATGCAGCACCTGCCGGGGCTCGGGCGAGAGCCTCCCTCCTGCCTCTGCTCTCTGAATTGTCACTGGGAATGCGAGCCCTCCGTGGCTGCTTCAGGCTATAATCAAATGGAAAGGGCATAAGAGAATAGGGTGCAATAAGGGAAAGACATTCAAGCTGCATCATTTGGGGCTTTGCTGCTCCCTCTAACATTAACTTTTGTCATGGGCACCAAAGTGTGGCTCATTTACAGCTGGAAGAAGACTTTTATACTACACATGCTTTTTAAGGCATTTTGGACTATTTCTTTTACTATGTTGGTTTTTTTTTTTTATCTTTGCCAAAAAGCCTCTAAAATCAGACTAACTATACACATTTACAAGAGACATTCATCTCCCTTTTTAATCTTGGAATCGTAGTTCTTCTTTAATCTTAATACTCCAGCTTTGCATTTGAGCTTTGTTTTTGCATACAGAGTTTAAGCAAACAGTCAAGATATCAAAAGCACAGAAGCTCTAAGAACTGAGAAGGTAAATAAGAAACATATATCATAATACCCAGGCATGACACTGGACCTTTTGAAATACCATTCTGCTCAAGGAGGTTTCACAGCACAGTTTCATTGACTTCTGACTCCAAAATCTTTCATCATTTTGACATTATCAACTACATAATAAAACAGGCCCTTTTTATTTGTTTGCTTTGTTTAGATACATAATTTATGATTTTATCAATAAAGGGTTATTTTTTTAACAAGCCATAGCCTCAGAAAGCTTTGTGCTGGCTTTTTCAAAGCATCAATGGCACTAAGATGTATCTATGTAGTACAATCACAGACCTGCCTTTCATATGTGTTGTATATGCATGTGAGTATAAATATACATACACAAATTTACTGTATTGATGTTTGAAAAAAATCTGAAGTAAACATTTCTTGGGGTAAAAATGTATCGACACGACGTAAATTATATATCTGAACCAAATGGAAGATTTTGCTTTCTTAAAGGAGCTCACAATAGTAGCAAGGCAAAAAAGCTGGGTGCCAGGAATGAGCGAATTTGTGGATCTATGGGTATGCAAGGACTGGCAGGGTGCCAGGGGTGTGATGAGCAGAGGAAAGGCTTTGGCTGCCCATACCCCTCAGGCAGCCCTGTCCAGCACTGGTCCCTGCACTGGGGACACAGGGCAGGGCAGTGCTGTCCCCCCTCATCCTCCTCCACCTGCCAAGGGCAGGAAGAGTTAAACCTCAGCAATTTCCCTCCACACACACACACACACACACACACACACACACACACACACACACACACACACACACACACACACGCACACACACTACTTCCTATCGCTGCTTGAGTTACCGGGGCTTTGTACATCTGGTTCAATTCATTGCCAACAATTCAGGTTCTCGTTTTCCCCCTCCCTTGGGGACACCTTTCCTGAGCCTTGCTGCGCAGCCTGACCCCGGTGCCAGCAGGATAGAGCCCCAGGAAGTCCCAACAGCCTCATCCCAACTGCGAATACCCAGCTGGGTTTTAAATGCATTGCATCAGAGAGCAGTAGGTCACCACATTAATCAGGAACTCTGAAATCCTCTGAGACACCTTGTTGGGAATGGTTACCGGGTTCTGGCTAGTCTTAAACATAATTTAAAAGACTTTGGGGTTATTTTAAGGCTTTTTCTTTCCTTCAGTCCTGTGTCTATGTAAATGTTCTCCCTCACTTCTCGCTGCTGACTGCTTCTAACAGACATATTATTGTGCTTCTCTGGCCTACTTTGTTGCAGACAAAGTTTTGACTATCTGAGTTCTTTTTTATTCCATTTTACATTTTTAATGCTATGTTGTAAAACGTCCTTCCTCTTGAGCAGTAATAAAAACCTTTTTTCCCCCCTCCCCTCTTCAGATTTCTTTTATAACACATTCAGCATTTTCTGGGACATAATTAAAACATCAAACAGTTTTCCTGCTGGTTATGCTAAAATCTGAATGCTTGAGTCTGCTGGCATTATTGAAAATTAAAATGTAGTATTCTTGAGTGTATTTAGGATGCCCTTAAATAACTATCAAAAATGATTTTGTTCTTTTTTATATACAGACTGGCACCATAATGCTAAAATACCTGCATTAAATAATGTCTCTAATTGGTAGCATGAGGATACTTTTAATAAGTATAAAATACGTATTTTTGTTCACTATTTTTCTGAGGCTAATGTACCTAATTTTCCCATACAACTTTATCCCCAAGGAAAAATATAGATGGAAAGACCATTATCAATACATGAAGTTCAGTGGTTCTCTCTCTTTAGATGTAATTGCTATCAAGAAGGCAGGCAGCAGGGTAATTTTAGTTCAAATGAGTACATAGCCTGAAAAAGGATAAATCAACCTTTGTGGGTTTGAAATTGGATCCCAGTGTGGGATTGTTCTAGCTAAGTGTACATCAGGTTCATAAAATACATTTGCCAGAATGAAAAGCCCCTAAAATTCAAGGGCAGCAGTGAACATGGGGCTGGAGGGGGAAGGTTTCAGGCCCTGCTAGAAGACCTCCTTCCTCCTGCCTTTGCTGGTAATGACCTCAAATTACCTTCATAATCAGTCCTGCTCGCATTCATGGCAGTGGAAAGACTCCCACAGTACCCAAAATCCCTTCCTCAGGATAATTGATGCCTTCAGTCCACATCCACAAATGGGCTGAGAGCAGAAGAACTGATTTCACTGGGAAAGAAAGGGATACATTTGCCAGAATCAGGCACCTAAATACCTCTGTAGCTCTGGGTCGAGTAGCACTTATGGGTTTGATAGCTGGAATAGCAAAGCCTACATGTCACTTTAGAACAAGCACCCTTGCAGTGGAATTAACTCTCAATAAAGTTTTTGTTTATGGCACAGATTACTATTTTCTGTGGCTGCCCTGGATATTGTGAGCAATTTAAAAAATGGGGATAGCTGGTGCACAACACAGAATTTAGGTCACGCCTCTGTTTTGCACTGTGTGATGCTTCTTGTACTTTTTATGAGCCCCAACACAGATATATGTTGGGCCAAATGCTGATAGATATGTTCCCTAGGTGGGTGTGGGTTCACATGAACAGCTGTGAAACTGAGTCCCCTGCTCCTGCCACAGTTATGGCAACGCAGTATTCCCCACCTTGGGGCAAGGAACATCCCCCGCCCTAGAAAAAATCTAGGACAAAAGATTTTATTGAAGGTGCAGGATGGCTGTCTCTGCATCCCAGGTCTTTCCCACAGTGTGAGATGTAACATCATGCTCATGCTTAAATTCTACCTGCCTTTTCTTTTTTTTGCTGAGGGCTCTGTTTTAGCCAGTAAAGTGACTCCAGCTTTATAACTGTGAATTTGCAGCAAGACAGGGTTCTGGTTTTTCCCCTACTAAAGAACATTGTATTAAAAGCACATGTGTCCCAGCCAGCATCACTTATTCACCATGACTTGGAGAGCCAGGATGCCTGGGAGGCAGCAGGGCCTCTGCTCTGTGCATTGCCTTCCTGCTTCAGAGAAGATCCCTTGCCCTATGGTCCACACCTCTTCATCAAAGAATCAGTGCTGAATGGGAAATGTCATAGAGGATAAAATTTTAAAAAATCTTTGCTGTTCAGTTGCTTCTAGAAAGAGTCTGAATTTTACAGAAACAAATGGAACTGTAGATAAATGTTCCAAACAGTTTATGATGCAATTTCTAAGGAAACCTCTGAAAGCCATTCTATGGACTGTATTCTCTCCTGGAGTTATTTGAATCTAAAAGCCTGGGTCCTGCATATCAGAGTACACAGGCTGTGTGCAATTCACTTGTACTGAGGTTCAATATTTCAATTCGTGGTAGATATTTAGGTAAATTCTAACCAATTCCCAAGAAGTAAACTGATAAAAGCATTCTCAGAAAAGTAGGCAGGTGACTAAAACTCAAAGGATATACGTGGCTCCTTCCCCAAAAATCAGCCTTAAAATTATAGCCTCTTATTCTGGTTATGAGAAGGATTTGCTTGGACTTTCCCACCCCTGCTCTCAGCCACCCAGTAAGCATGGACAAAATATTTTCTTAAAGGTTAAAGATTCTCCATAGCCTCATATGTCCAGTGTGTCTGCTCCTTGACCTCAGCTCTCAGCATTGTCCAAAGAGTTACTAGAGAGACAGAAACAAACACCCCCCAAATGCAGAACATTGCTGAACACATTTCTTAAGCCAAAGATTTCTGTCTTACTACAGTGTGCTGAAGTAAAAACATATCCAGGAGTTGTCCCTGGAGTCTCAAATCATTCTCTCATCACACTGGGTTCAAAGACAATGTGAGTTGTGTAGTGTAGCTGAAAGTATCTGCATAAAGCAATTCCTCTATGATGTTGTTTTGTTTCTGGCTTGCTTTTACCTGGGTTATCTGAAGACATTGTTTGAGGCTAAGGAAAAAAAATGAATAATGTTTGGGCCTAGAGATCAAAAAATCAGGCTTATTTCCATAGTCGTTAGTAGCCAGTATCCCAAGTGAATCTCTTCTTTTCTAAAGCTGTGCTGAAATACTGGGTGTATTAGGAAGGATTTCTTTATATTTTTATTTTATTTTTCTAAGAGTTTGTTCTTCTTGATTTTTTGAAGATGCTGAAAGCTTTTTGATGTCACAAAACCAATCATAAGAGGGAAAACACAAATTTAAATGTGAGATAAAAGTGGCTTTGCATGCATGCATAACAAGAAATCCATTGAACAAAACAAATTACTTACCACCTCCACAATAGCTCTCTGCCTCCAAGGGATGGGCCGGTTCTCAATGAGGAGGTGACGGCGATAAAGTCACTGTGATACTCTGATCAGAAAAGCTGCAGTAAGGAAAAAAAAAGTATATAGGGGAAAGCAAACTACAAAGAAGGGAGAGCGGAAAAAAATGGATCACCATCCCCTTGGGACTGTGAGTGACTTTCAGTATTTCCCAAAAAGTTTCACTTCAAACGTTGCAAGGCCGAAGAGGTTTCTTGCTGCTTGTCACTTCAGGGAGCTGATGGAGGAAGGCAGAGGAAAGAGGATGGCTGGATTTTTCACTCAAATAACTTTGTTCCCATTTGGATATGCCTCATCTGGAATCCCCGTTGGTGGCAATGAGGTGTGAATTTCCCTGATTTGGAGGGCAAGAGTAATATCTTGGGTCTGAGTTTGTTTTTAAGAGGTTTGTTTTGGTTTGATTTTGTCTGCATTTACAAATTTTTCTTTTACCATTTTAAAGCCCTGAATGATGAACACTAAGAGTTGAGGAAAGGCCAAGTGGGAGAGGGAGATGTAGTTATAAATTTGCTTTACTATTTTATGCTTCAGTGTTTGGGAGCCATTTCAGACAGGTTAGCAAAACCTACTTTTCCCTCCAGACTCTCACAGCTAGCCCTGGACAGGGGTTGGTCTTATTGGACACAATCCTCCAATGGGCTTTTTGACATTTATTTTGTTTCCCAGGGGAAAGCTCAGGTTTTTAGGGCCTGAAAGTCTGAGGACACCTCAAAGGATACGATATCTATTACATAATATAAGTATCAAAGATACTTGACTTGTAGGACAAAAGTTCTATCTTCATCTGCCCATCTGTCATATTAAAAAAAAAGTGAAGAACTTTCTGAGTACAAATCCTTATCTATGAAGGTCTTATGCATTGTTTGTGCCCAGGACTTATCCTTGGTTCTCAATATTAAAAAAAAAAATTAGTTCTAAAGTGTGTTTACTACAATACCAAATTGAAAATTATAGATTTTGATGAAATTTTACTTCAGAGATTCCCAATGTATTTTTGAGCTCAAATTTTACTGTCGGTCTGGAAAATATATCTCAAGGTGTATATTGTCAGGAGGAAAACACATCTCAAGAACACAGAGATTTCATATAATGTGTAACACTGCTGGAAGAAGCCTGAAGGATATTTAAGAAGCCTTCTGCTACTTTGGGTAAGCATCTCTCTGAAGAGCTGTTGCTTTTACCAGTGATTCTGTGTCGTGAGGATCTGAAGAGCATTTCCATCACTGAGAGGAGCTGCAGAGAGTTATACAATAATCACCTGCAAATTTGACAAAGCAAAGTCAGGATCTTAATCCTGCAATTCATTTCCTTTGATATATTATCTGTCATATCCCTCTTCCCACACAACCTCTTTATACTGAGAGGGAGATGACACACCACCTGTTCCCTTGACTGTTGAGACAGCTCTTTCTTTCACCTTTCTCCCTCTCAGTCTCTTTCTTTCTCTCTCATGTCTTTATGTCTCTCTGGATTCTTCTGGTTGTTTCTTCCATCACTCCACGCCCCTTTCACAGCTCTTTCAAAGGACAAGGAAGAGTCCTGCTTGCTTCAGCTTGACACAAAATATTGCAGCAAAGAGAGCCTGTGACAAGGACTTTGTCAACATGTCCCACACCAAATTAGGATATCCCAGGGCACTCCTTTTGGTATGGCTGGGCTGTATTTTAAGCATAAGGCCAAACTTTCCTCATTTTACTTCCGAAGAGCCTGACCAGGCCTTTGGGCTGCTCTGAAGTCGGTGGGAGGAGAAAGCTGGCACTCATGCTGACAGCTGTGTGGAGGGGACAGGCTGGGCTATGGACATATCTGTACACCCATGTTTGCCACCCAGCTGCCCTGGGGAGCAAGCTGGACATGAGACCTACACAGCACAGGAGAGCCCAGATCTGAATGATAGTATTTATACAACCAGGCTTTTCATTACCTGCTCTGTCACTAGCTCTTGTTGGCTAGCAGACACTGCAGAAGATTACAATTCGTTTAATTAAATAGCTTCTCACACCTTACCACATAGAGATGACCTATGTTTTAAAGTGTGATTCTCATGGCATACCTGGCTCATAATTTTAAATTGACTTAAAAGCTTTTGATAGTGGCTCTAAGGGCTACAAAATCAAGGTTTATTTATATCTCTTATAATCCCTGTGAAATCCTAGGGGTGGAGTCACAGCGTTTGGGTTCTCATCTAACCAAGGCTCATTGATTTTTAAGCACATAAATTCTGGAACTCTATGGAGCTCGCCAAAGACAATACAGCAAGCACTGCAGCTCAGAGATCCCCCTGGGGAGGAGATGTGGTTGTAAACACTTGAAAATGTTTAAATCCAGTGAATGGTTCAGTTATAGTTGGTAGTTCTGACAGGACACGCAGTCTTAACAATCTGAAACAGTGGACAGAATGGAAGGACCAACTTGCCAAAGATAACAAAAACCTCACAGCCCTTTTCACATCACCTCTGCCAGGACTTGGAGCTATCATGGTCTTGGTCATCCCAGAGATGTACTTCCTTCCAGGCAGCTCTGATCCTAGGGAAGTGACAGATGTCCTTTGCATTGCAGCTTCATCTGATGGGAGACACACACTGCATGAGGAGTGACGAAGTTCCTTGCAGGGAGCAGAAGCACAACAATTTCATGCTGGGGCACAGTGACCTCACACGTCAAAGCCCTCCATACAGGGCCTGACATCTTTGGCCACTTCTAAAACTCTCTTTGTAACCACATGTTAAAGATGGGTTTATATCAGCATTTTGTACAGATGTGCTGAAGTAGAAAGAATAAATGGTTTCCCTCAGGGGAAGCCTGTGACAGAAGAAAGGTTTGTTCCAGGCTCATCCATGCCCCAGGCTGGTACCCTGCCCCTGTGTCATCTCTCCTGGTGGTGACTAGTGCTGGGTTCCAGCCCCTCTGCTCCCACAGCTGCATTACATGGGGTAGGAAGGAAGCCCTCTTAGGAGGGAAAATGAAAATCTGTGCAGAAAAAATATTTCAGACTTCTAAAAACATGTCAGAAACCTCAGAATTCCTCTACCAAAAATAAAAAAAGCTTAGAACAAGGAGCAGATAATGTCCAAAGACTTGCTGAATGTAAGGGGATTGTAGTTCAAAACCAGGACTCTGAGGTTTGTGAGCAACAGACGTGAGCAGCAAAGAGACCAAAGAGGTTAGCACTAGATAGACGGGTAAGGAGAACAAGAGCGCTCGCAAAAATACCAGGGGAGATGAAGTACTAGCAAGAAGCTGAATCCTTCAGTAAACTGAGAGACTGAAATCTTTTGAAATCTGCCTTTAAATAAATATACAAACACAAAGTTTGAACAACTAGAAAACACTGGAGAGAAATAAACCTGTAGAAATAAAGATAATGACAAAGAATGGATAAGGGAATATAGAGAAAATATGAATATAAACAAATCAGCTTTCCACATTGCATAAAGCCCAGAACACTTAGGGAATTGAACAACAAATTTATTGTACCACCAACAATTATTTTTTGACAAATCATGGGAGATTCCCAGGGCCTGGAGCAAAGCAAATATTCTTTAGATTTTTTCAGAGAAGAACTGAAGCATGATCCCAATAATTACAGTCTCATACATCAGTTTTCTCTCCCTGGTAGCATAATAGCAAAAATAATTTCCTGAGACCTATGGGGCTGACTTGCTCATTAGCTAGAGATGATCCAGAATAGTCTTACACAGTGCTGGTGCAGGGCTGACTGACAGCCAGGGCCCCAGCCAGGGGAAAGAAGAATGACTCCCTAGGCTGTGATGGTCCAGCAGGAGTGTGCCTGTCCCACAGGGCAAATCTGCACAGAAAACACAGAGGATGAGACCAAACTCACCTCTAAACTATAAATTATGCTAGTCCTTTGTCTAAGCTAATTTGTGCCAATACTAATTTACCTGATCTAAACTCAGCGATGCTGTTGGACAGCATTTACCTCTGTGGAGAACCCGTGAGGAAATAATCCCTGCTCAGCCCAGCTCTGTAGGGACAGCCCGCAGCAGGTCTTGCTCAGATCTCACATTCCTAGAAATGCATCGGGAAGGAATTCAGAGAAAACTGGAAGATTTACAGATGGCCTAAAAATCAAACCC
The DNA here is from genome assembly GCF_901933205.1 of Camarhynchus parvulus. Lineage (NCBI taxonomy): Eukaryota > Metazoa > Chordata > Aves > Passeriformes > Thraupidae > Camarhynchus > Camarhynchus parvulus. The sequence goes on along the minus strand of NC_044576.1, from coordinate 26,874,343 downwards.
CACATTGTTTATATGAAAAATAGGATGAAAAAATTAAGAGAGACTGGGTAAGTAGCCACAGCTGCCATCAAGCTAATGCTGTTTGCCCAGCTTCTGGGAAAGGGCTATAGCAAAATCCTTTTCCTTCATTTCTTATTCCCACCCAAAGCCTGCTGGTTTTTACTTTGTGCAGGACACATATATTTCATCTATAATCATTATTTGTAGATATTTTTTAAGGCCAGGAGGGACCATTAGATCATCAGTTCTGGCCTCCTGCATAACACATGCCCTGGAATGTCATCCAAAAAGGTAATGAACTATTCACCTTGGCTGTGGAAGTGAATGAGGGCTGAACCTGCGACTGCTTGGTTCAGTGGCTTTTGGGGAGATCACAGATGTATTCTGACATTTCTTCATATAGATTCTGCAAAGCACTATCACATGGAAAATCCCAAATGATAAGCAATGCTCTTAAAAAAACCAAACCACTACTTGGAGAAAGAGAAGTGGGGAGGAAGCCCACAGTATAAATGAAAAAAATTTAAGATCAGATTTTTCCAAATTTCATACCAAGCTTTTTATTCTTGCCGTCTTCCTAGTTAATTTTTGCCAAAATAGCCAGATGCAAGCATCAGGAAAACTAAATTATAGTTTAGTGTCCAAAAGAGTGGGAAGAAAAAAAAATTAAATGTGTTTCTACAGTAGAGTTTATACATCCATTCAGTGTGATCTACTGTAAGTCAGGCTTTAACAAATATTTTTGCTCAACTTGGTTCCAGGATAAAATTGTAGAAGTTACTGAAAGGTGAAAAAAACCCTCAATCTATTCAACTTAAAAAAAAAAAAAGACATTTAAGGGGGGTCTAACAGAAGTATACAAAAATCTTAGCTGAATGGATAATATCAATGCATGTTACTACTTTTGATACAGCACAGATGACAGGATCGGGGGCATAAATGGAAGTTCAAAAAACAAATTCAGAGGAGACATAAGGAAGTGCTTTGTCACTCAAAGAATAATAAATGTTTGGAATGGCCTACTGGGCAAGGTTGTTGAGGCAAAGACAGTGGGCTCGTTCAAGAAGCAATTAGATGCTATCCTGGGGGAAACGCTGTATTACAAGAGACAAGCATCAATGTGTTGAATGGCCTTTTCTCATTCCTAACATTTTCTATGTTCTTTTCTCCAGCTTGTACTCTTAAGGGTCTGCAGCCTCGGTGTATGATATCAAAACTGAAATCAGGCCCAGCAGTGTTCTCCACTAAACTGGGCCAAGAAGCATAATAAAGATTTGGCCTTGCTATAAAAATGTGCCGTGCTGTACTGTTACCCTGCTTATTCCATGCTGGCTTCTGGGCTTCTAATAAAGGAACAGGAGTTGGGCAAAGCACCCAGGGTTCAAAGATTTGTTTCACACCTTGTGTTGAGTCCAGAGCGAACTTTTAAGAAACTGGGGCACCCTGCCCTTCAGGTGGGAGCACTTCAGAGGTGGGCCAGGACAATTCCAGTGCATGCAGGGCTCTTTGGATCCATCACAACCTAAAATCAGTATTCAAATGTGCCTTTATTAGTAGTTATTAATGCTTTTTTTGAGAGCTGATCTGTCTCTTTCAGCTTACCCATCTCTTCTGATGCTGTTTCTTCTCCCTCCAGGCACAGTACTGATACTTTCCCCCCTCTTACCCCTTTGCAAATATCAAAAGGGAATAAAAGTTCTTTGGTGCACACAGAGGCACCCACAGGACAGGTGAGTCTTTAGAAGGTTAGATAACATACCTGTGTAGTGCCAAAATAGATGCACAACTCAGAGCCTTTGGTGAAATGGGGCAATTGCACCCCACTAACTCCCAGGAAAATCCCAGCCACTTCCATGCTGAGGTCACTGCACAGTCCTGCGATCCTGGGGCAGCACAGAGGGACCACAGAGGCTCCAACCAGGGATGGCCCTCTAGGGGCGTGCAGGTTCAGCTGATGAGAGGCACAGAGCTCCTGGCACCCAGCTGAGTGGGCTGAACTCCACTGAGAGGAGAGGGGTGATCCAAAACACATCTTGCACTAATTGTTGTATTGCATTGATCTGAATGACCCCAAAGGGCAATGGAGCTGGTGAAGAATCTGGAGCACAAGCCTGAGGAGGAGTGTTTGAGGGAGCTGGGGTTGTTTAGCCTGGAGAAAAGAAGGCTCAGGGATGGCCTTTTCACTCCCTACAACCACTTGCAAAGAGGCTGCAGTGAGGTGGGGGTCAGTCTCTTCTCCGAGGTAACAAGCAACAGGGTAAGAGGAAATGGCCTCAAGACACAGCAGTGGAGATTTAGACTGGATATTAGGAAAAATTTCCACACTACAATGGTTGCCAGTCTGTGGAACAGGCTGCCCAGGGAAGTGGTGGAGCCACCATCCCTGGAGGTATTATTTAAAAGATCTGTAGATGTGGTACTCGGGGACATGCATTAGTGGTGGATATGGCAGTGCTGGGTTAACAATTGGACTTGATGATCTTAGAGGTCTTTTCCAACCTAAATTAATCTACAGTTCTATGGTTTATGGGTAATGGAGGAAGATTTAAGGGATTTCTGTAGCAGGCTGCATTGAGACATTACACTGATGATCTCTCCTCACCTACAATTACTGGGTGTCTTACAGGAGCTTATAGGTAGGCACAACTAGACAGTGAGGAAGTCCTCAAGGACATGAATTTTACTAAACACACAGGACTATGTAGCTCTCACCAAGTATTCCACCAGCAACTCAGCAAAGAGGCATTTTAGGGAAATATTTAAAGAATGCTGCATTTGCAGCTGTGCTTTTTTTGTATGGGAAACCTTCACCACATACAACCCACTGCACAAGAGAAAGTATTAGACTGCTTTGGGGGTTGGGGGGAGAAAAATGTATGTTCAGCTAGGAAAGCAGCTGAACAACTGGAGGAGAGGGATGGCAATCCCTCCCTCTCCAGCCAGGGTGAATATGGAAAAACAAAGTTTGAACAGCCACCTCCACCCAGACACTAAGGCAGTGTCTCATTCAGGGCCATGCAAATAAAAATTAAATTAATATGGATTGCTGAAAGACTCACTGTCTATAATTTCTTCCCCTAAATCTTCTGCAAGTTGTTGTTTTGGGGATTTTTTATATTATTATATTTTACTGGTGCAGGATTCTTACATTTCTAACCTTCATTACAGTGGCTTTGTGCCCCAGCACTCCTGGGAAAATGCATATTCAGAATAGCTTTGCAAGTGCTGCTGAACCCATTTGATGTCTGCACCACTAGCTAAGTTATTTGCTAACAAACGTTGAGACTTTTTGCCCTTCCAAAAGAACTATTTCACATGTGGTTTTTGGCTTCCTCTGCAGTGGCTCAGCAATATTATTTTATCCCAGCAAAGAGCACATTATTGTTTAATATCACTGCTATATTCCAGTGTGTTCCCAAGATGATAAATGTTGGCGCAGAAAAGAGGCAACTTTTTCAAACAATAAGTAATAAATTGTGGAAGGCTGAGGTAAATATTTTTCCATGTCCCCGAACAACTCTTGAGAACATTCCTGAGGAGTGTATTGACAATAAAATGTTTGAGAACAAGAAAATTTGTTGGATCAGGTTGTGGTTGTTGTCCAGCCCGTAAAATATCATGAAAATTCCTAGCTCTTTCTCCCATCTGTTCCAGTATGTACTTTTGGGTACAGCTTTAACTAAAGCATTCAAAATGTCTACTATGAAAATAAGAATATGAATGAATTAGTGTGAGAAGACAAGCTGCATTGTTCCAAGGCTTTAGGAAAAAACAACCTGAAACACAAAGTTTGTCAGCTGGGTCCAGGTGTCTTGGTGATGAATTATTCAAACACCTGTATTCACTGTGCCAGTGAGATCTGGAGTGTAACGGGTGACCCAGCCAAGCAAGGACAAGAGAAGTCACATGTGGATTGCTGAGCACTGAACATGTTCAGTGAGTTGTTTGTGATCTAATCACAGGTCACAAAAGTCAGAAATTAATGAGTAAATATGTCACCTTGATACCCTGTTTGAAAACTATCCCTGCTAGCAGGCAAGCCGCCAAGAGAAAAAAATTACCAAAATCAGAATATTGATATCTACTGTAATGTTTACTTACAGGTGTGCATCACCTCCAACACCACCATGTGTGTGTCCAGACCTGTACATCCCTTTGAATCCCATCCCTACAGCTTCTGCCCTCAGGCTGGCACACTCACCCAGGAGGAGCACTCACTTAACCCACCAGGAGCCAGAGGGAAAAGCACTGGTGACTGGGAGCAGAGCCCCAACCTCATGAAAATTAGCACCTCAGTATGTACAGAAAAGGCTACTTCGTTATAATTTCTTTGCACTGATTTCAAAGGGTTTTTGCAATTTTTAAATATTGAATATGGACATGTTCAACATCCTTCTGGGCCAATATCTGTCTGTTTAAATGGAAACTACTAATCCCCTAACACTATAAGGGGAAGACATATTCAGTATTCTCTGTACTTGAGACATAAATAATAAATGCAATTTAAACTGAAATTTGAGCAGACTTTCCATTAAGTAACAGATCACTGTTGGATGGGCATGGTTTTTTATATCTGGCAGAGGGCTGTATCTCAGATATGTAGACATCATGTAGAGATGGGATATTTTGTACGAACATTAATAATGATGTTCCTACATCGCTCATGCTGAGGAAATGCTTCCTATTCATCTCATTATCTTCTGGTCCCACAATGGCAGCATGATGAGTGCAGAGAAATGAGTGAGAAGCCTTCTATGTCTTTGTGTGGTGGGCATAAAATGGTTGCAAACTAGATGAACGCTTAAATACATTATCTCTTTGACATTTCACACTACCCTTCTGGAAAGACCCCATATATTTAATATCAAAAGGGCAGAGACCACTTACCATGGGAGAAAAAGAGAATGACTGCTTTGTCCTGCTATCTGTATCCCAGGGAGCAGATCACAGAGGACTGAGATGGTTTCCCTCACACCTTGAAAGGGGCTGATGAGAACCCAGGAGCACCTAGATAGAAGTCAGATCCGTTCACTTATATCAGTCCCACGGATCTGCTCTAAATCTCTCTTCCCAGTCACCTCCTCCAGGGTTAAAAAGATGGCACAGCAGAGTGTGCCAGAGAGGTTGTTCTGAGTTATTGTTGTGTATGTTTCAGTGGTCATTGCTGTCTTCATAACCCTCATTTCAATATAAATCACTTCTGTTTTCACATTTTCTCCCAGACTAGTTCCACATCCCAAGGACCATTCCCATGAGTGCCAGTTGAATCTGTCCCCCCCAGCTCTTCTCCAACGACCTTTCACAACATTGCTAAAGGCTTCAGCACTCACTGAAAGCATCAAAGGGCCTATTCTCATCTTTCATGGAATCTAATAAGAATGGTGGGGCTATATATTCACAAAGCTGGGACTGCTTCTCTGCATGTCCTTTAAAAGCCGCAGGAGTCTCCATGTGGGAGAACGGGAATAACAGCACTGGCCTGCCAGCCATGGAGGCTAAAACACAGATCCCTTAAGAGAATTGTTGAAGTCCAAAACAGTTGATGCAGGAAAGAAAACACTTTACAGGAAAGTAAGAGGTGCACACATCCATGGGGAGGAGAGCAACGTGCCTACAGGTAGCTCAGCTGCCACCCCAACCTGCAGCCCCAAAATAAAAATGATGACAGGACTGCAAACACAAATATACCAAGCTTCACTGATCTAATTCACATCAATGGACAACTCCTTGTACAGATGAATCTCTGAAACGGGCATCCTTACCACATTCTATTAACAGAACTATAAATATTTAATTTGAAATATAAGATACTAATAAGCATCTTTAATAAAAGAAGATTGTGATAGATTGGCAGACTGCCACATTCATCCCCACTTCATATAGTGTGTCCTTCTTGTCTTGAATTGCTAGATGACATCCTTCTGATGGAATTAATTGGCCTCTTTCTTGCCCCATGCTATTTCTCGTTTAATTATCTTGCAGTTTGGCCCATGGATGGTGCTGTTCCTGCTGCTGCTCTTTTGCTCTCAGTGTTCTCAGTTGGTGTAGGGTGCTGCATGAATTCAGGTCCATTTTCATCTTACCAATATTTCACAACATTTTCTGCAGAAAGAGCAATTTAGATTCCAATGTAAAGCAAGCTGTGATCAAAATCCATTGGCTTCAACAGCTGATAGATCAGCTTTTCACACCTGCCATGTGCCTCAAGCGGTCATAAGACAGAAATGTGCATTGGAAAATGGAGTTGCACATGGGAGGAAGAAGAGATGACAAGACTGATTGGAAGAAAAGAAACCGAGTTTCTGTTTTCTCAGGAAATTACAGCTTGACCTCAGGTTACTGAGATATTTCCATTGACTTCATGGCTTTTCCTCTGCAGATATATCAGATATGAGATCTATCCAGTGAAGTACATTCCCTTGTAATTACTGAACTACCACAGTGCAAAAAGTTACAAGGGAGATGAAATGTATTTTAGAATTAGACAATGAGGTTCAGTTAATTTTTGCATTTCTTCATATACTGATTGACTTTTTATTTGGGTATTTTAAATTATTAAGAAGAAAATTAAAAATTAAGGAGGAAGAATATTTCTGGATAGAAAAGAGTAAAAAAAGGAAAGTCCAGCTTAAAAGTAAGCACTCTTTCCTGGTAAACAGAATGGGTAAAAGGGTGATACCTTGAAAAGCCATTCCTGAGAAATTTTTTAGGAATGGAAGAGCATAATGTCAGGTTAAAGTAAATCCAAACCCATTCCAAAACCTTAATTTCCATATTTTTCTGTTTCTGGGAAGCTTTCATATTTCACTCTTTGTCACAGCTGACACCAAATTTTACCCATGCTGTGACATATTACCTGGTCTACATGCCCAGCCAGTGCTTTCTACATGGCCTATCTGAGCTGGTTTAGTCTGTTTCTGGGAGCCAAGTATTAGCAAGGCTAGGGAGCATGGTCCTGGAGGAAGAGAGATTTCTGTGCCACAAGCCAGGCGCTGCAGCTACACTTGAGACCAGCCATGGACACACACTGCACTCAGCAGTGGTATTTATAGGATTGTTAACTGCCAAAGAGATGTGAGGCTCACCCCTGCAACAATATTTCCTTTGCCTTCAAAAAGCACTTCTCTGAAGTGCCCAAAGATATCCTGTCTTAGGGGTTATTCCCAGTTAAGATAAACCAAGGGAAAATGTGAGGCTGCTGTCAAAAGAAGAATAATGTTAGTGCTTACAAAAGTTCCCCTTCACGTAGGAACACCACACTGCTATGCACAACCTCTGTGTTTGATTTCTCTGTCATATTTTCTCACACTGGAGATGGTCCCAAAGCAAAGCTCTGAATGCAAGCACAGAACATGATTAAGAATCAAAGCCTAGAACGCCAGAACATATGTTTGGCTTCTTGCTTGTATCTTTATAGAGGTCCAGCCAAAAGCCTTAATACAAACACCCTTGAATATTTGTATGTTCTGCACAATAGGCCAAAATATTCATGCTTACTACTATTAACCTTTTGCTGACTAAAACTGATGCAAATCTACTATTTGCCATGGATTCTGTAGGGGAGAGAAAAACTGTTTGACTTAAAATAAGTCTAGCTCAGCCTTGTTTTTCTCAGCGTTCAGAAATTCTGACTGCTCCTTCAAATCAAAAGAATATTACTTCACAATACTGAATCCCTGAGGTGGTTTCCCATAATGTTCAGGCTCCTAGACAAAACCCTAGGAAGTGCAGGGTTTTGCCTCATGGACACCCCTTGCTTATTTCAAGAGGACCAGAAGCTCTGGTTTCATTGGAAGTTCTTCGTCTCTGGTTAAGACAAAAGTAAACAAAAATTTCTCATCTTAAACTGGTTTATTCATCGGATGTCATGTAAGATAATCACCTTAGCAAAAAGGCCTTCAGTATGACCACAGACCTATGCATGTATCTCTCAAACCTAGAATGAGAGGAAAGTCACACTTACCTGCAAATTCCACAGCTGGAGGTGTGACATCATTGGGTATATCTGACAACCTGGACTTTGCCTCTGTCTTATATGTGTGACTCTTCAGATCCCACTGAAGGTTTTCTGCTCTGCCAGTCTTGCAGCTTTCTAAGACACATCTCAGCAGCCTGTTGACCTCCCACACAGGTCAGGAGAAAGTGTCAAACAAATGCTTTTTGACATAAATCAAGCTTCTCATGCTCATGCTTCTCATGAGTTAATGAATATCACTCTTCTAGAGCTATTTTTTCACCAGCCATGGCACTGCAATATAAGATATAAAGTTATTAAAAAGCATCCAAGGAAGGGTTATGAGGATGTTGAAGGGTCTGGAGGGAAAGATGTAGGAGGTGTGGCTGAAGGCACTTGGTTACTTCAGCAGGAGGAGACAGAAGGGGGACCTCATATGATTCTACAACTTCATGAGGGGGAGAGGAGGGGCAGGTACCAACCTCTTCTCTGTGGTGGCAGTGGCAGGACCCAAGGGAATGGCCTGAAGCTGTGTCAGGGGAGGCTTAGGTTGGATATTGGCAAAAGGTTCTTCACTCAGAGGGTGGTTGGGCACTGGAATAGGCTCCTCAGGGCAGTGGTCACAACAGCAGTCCTAACAGAGTTCAAGAAGTGCTAGGACAATGCTCTCAGGCACATGGGGTGATCCTTGGGGGGGTCCTGGGAGCTGGACTTTGATGATCCTTGTGGGTCCCTTCCAACTCAGCACATTGTATGATACCATATAAGACTAGAAAGTACTAAAAATTATCTGAAATTGACCCTGGATACTGTGTATATATGATAAAGGGCATAATTTAGCATATTTTCCTCAATCCCTATGAAAAGAAATTATTTAAGACAGAAAAGATGAAACAAAAAATTAATGTAAAGGTTACTCAGGAAATTTCAGCATGGAACATCTCATTAATCAAACCTCAAATAAAATCAGCTGTCTTCTAAAGTGAGAACAGAAAAATTTAGGACAACATATGTCTGAAAAAAAAGTTAGACTTTTTTATTCCAGGAGAACTCAACTAAAAGCTCCCTCCATTCTGGCACCTGGGTTTCGTTTCATAATAGCTTCGGTCCATTGTTCCTTATTATCAGAGCTGACTATGTTCAAGCTAAGGCAGATCTTGTTCCTAAATTTATGTCTCTGTGTGTGACCACTACAATATGTGTTTTGTATGCTTTTTCCTGAAAGCCTAATATAGTGATACCTGTGACACGGCTTGGACTCCCCCTTTCATGTATATTACCAACTCGAACTGCAACCTGCTGGTAGATTTTTCTTAAACTCTAAAATGAGGGTCTAACCTTCTCTTCTTTTTCTTTTTCTTCTCTGTTACCTATAATCTTGATTTGACTCACACAAAAGTGACACAGTGGGAAATCCACTCAAGAAGACTTTGACAACTAACAATGGAAACCTACCTACACGAAAGTTGACTGGTGGCGTTTATAGTGAAAAAATGTATTCAGGTTTAAAGATGTCATCTGTGTTAACTGATCCGTGTTGGTTTTGTATGTTTTTGTCAAAAGAAATGTGCCGTGGAGTCACCTCTGTTAGGGTAAAGAAAACTAGCCAGAACAACATCACTGCTAAAAATAGACAGCTATAGTCAGGAGAAAAAAAAATCCCCTCAAAATATTTGAGATTGGGTAAATATGAGGTTTAGGTTGGACCAAATCCAAAGGACTAATATAAAATAGTGAAACTTTCAATATTGATATACAACTAACATATAGAAATATTTATACTTCTCTTTCTTTTGTCTTCTCTAACGCACACAAAAAAAATTGTTATTTTATGCAGTACCAACATTGTTTTAAAAGTGCCTCGTGGATTAAATTAAAATAAGATCACAGTACATTTTTCAGCAGTAGCTACCAGTTGTTTTGGCTTTGGTTTTAAAGTTGAAGTTGAGACATTTTACACATATTCCTGGCCACCTGGAATGAATTCTTGCTGTGAAACAGCTTCTGTCATCAAATGGGACACCTGAGACCATAAGGTGTCATTGGAAATCTTGGACATTTAATCCCAAAAAAAGAGGTGTAAGTTAGTACAAAGATGCCACAAGCCAAGTAAAAGGGACTGAATCCATGAGGGTATCAAAGTAATTCATATTGTACAACCAGTCCTTATGTCTTCCACATTACTGGGTCTGCTCTACTAGGCCAGACCTTGTTGCTGGACACAGCTGCCTTGAAGCACTTGGTCTCAGTAATATATTCACTGCTAACAGATCCTTTTGATGAAAACCATATCAAATATTCCACATTTGTGAAACTCAACCCAAAAATGGTCTTTTGAGTCAGATTACAAACATGTGAAGTGGAGATGATGCTACCACTCCACCCTCATGAAATGGAGGACAATGGAAAAACTTGGAAGAGGTTCTTGGAAGAAACCTGAGGTGACAAACACTGTGCAAAATGTGAATGAAACAGAGAGGATCTGAAGGCAGAAGGAGGCAGAGAGTCAGCTTCATCCCTCAGCTCATTTACCCAGGTCAGAGTAGCTTGAAGAAAGGACAAAGTTCAGAGGGGCCTGTGCTGTTGCTGTCTATGCTGCAGGTGTTCTCTAGCTAAACTGAGGCCTTAAAAAGTGACCAGATTTGTTGGTGGCAAATCTTTCCAACCTGTATATTTGCTTATACCTGAAAGATGTCTATTAATTAAAATTAATGTAAAAATTTAAAGAGGGTGGGGCAAAGAAAAAGATCATCTCTTAAAATTAAATTATTTGAGGCAAAGCCACTTCTTTTAGTGTTTTTTCACTGGTATAAGTTCTTTGTTGCCCCTCATGTCCTCAGCAGAGGAGGAAAAGTTCATAAAAGCAAGACATGAACTGCTTAAGCAAAATTCATGCATTAGACAGGAAACTAAACTACGTTGTTGGTTCAACAAGAAATACCCCAGAAAATCCAGTGAGAAACACATATTTTGAGATGACTGACTGGAGATGGAATTTCATCTCCTGCCACTGTGGCAACACTGATTCTGCCATGGAGGTTCTGAACATGCTTTTTGCAGATAATATGAGCTGTGCCACTGTATCTCATATTTTTTACCATTTTAGAGCCAGGGGAGGAGTTGGTTAATACATATCCCAGACTGCAATAGGTATGCAAGTTGTGAATCACAGACCCTTTACTTCAGCCAGACAAGGGCTACTGCAGGACATCATCTCTCTTGTCATCCACCTGATTTCTCCTACAGCTTCACTGCCAGGCAAGTCTCAGCATCAAAGACGAAAGCTGGCTAAAGCTTCCAGCAAGAAAACTGCCAAAAGTTGGGTGATTAAACAGAACAAACCAAATCCCTTTAAATGTCACTTAAGAGAGGATGTGTTCAAGTTCAAATGGAGGTTATTGTGTCTCAGTTTGCCATTGGGCAGTCAGGGTAACTGACCCAGCAATACCTGCCCAGAGGAAGAGATAATGTTTGAAATTAATGTTAGGAACAATTATCTACTTGACTTTTAAATATGGGTCTTTCTGCTTTCATTTTTTTTAAGGAGGGCATTAAAAAAAACAAAACAGAAAGGCTCCCAACCCTTTGAAGGTCCTGTTTGTGCTGAAAACAGACTGTGAATTGGTAATTGGCCTCACAGAGCCCAGGGGAAGTGAGGCTGAGGGAGCTTGGCAGGCAGCACCGCTGCCACGCTCAGCACTTCTGCGGCCACCCACTGGCCTGTCCTGGCTGCTGGGTCTTTGGACAAGCCACCATCCCCATCCCACAGCCTGAGCTCAGCACCCTCCTTGCTCCATCTCACCCACCTCTACCATAACTTTACACCTCTGCACAAGGCTGGAGAAGGGTTCACAGGGTGATGTGGCTGCCACAGGGCTGCTGATGTGCAAAGCGCCCAGGCCTCCACGGTGCTGGAGGGCACGGCCTCCCTCACGAGGGCAAGGCAGGCAGGAGCCTAACTCTGGACAGCTGGAAAGAGAAGCAAAACAGCAAAGCCACAAACATGTAACTTCTCTGCTCTTCAGCATTGTTGTTGTTTCCTGTTAAACTGCTGCCTTTCACCCAAGGGCAGGGCTGGCTCTCCTGCAGGTGAGGAGGGGAGAGGCGGCCTGCTAGCAACACGGGGATGCCTGAAGCTGCTGGCTGAGGAATTACAGAATCACAGTTGGAAGGGACCCACAAGGATCATCGAGTCCAACTCCTGGCCCTCATAAACACATGGGTGAGAAACAAAGAATGATTTTCAGCAAGACCTTGAGCAATCTGTGGGCAGCCATGTCATGTCCCTCCTCGGTCAGGACGGAAGAGACTGGCTGGTCCCATCAGTGTCCCCACGGCTTCTCTGGAAGGGAAGGCTCGTTGTGAGCCTGGAAATGCTGCACAGAATCATCCTGTTGGAATCCTGCTCCTGCTTCCCCTCTGGGGCCACGGGTGAAGCCAAGCCCGCAGTGTGAATGCACACTCAGGAGCACTTGTGGCCATGTACAGAATGGGCAACTTCAACCCTGCTGCTCCCAGGGAATTCAAACCGTTAGAAAAATGAATTAAGCCTCGCCAATATCTCTGCTTTAAAAATCAAAACAACAATAACAAAAAGACCAGTCAGGTTAATTACACTAGAGCAAGGAGGAATCTGTGAGATGTAAATACATTTCCATGAACATTAAAAGCAAACCCCTCTCTAAAGTGTTTTTCTTTCACAAGCAAGCAAGAAAACGCATTGGATAAAACAAACTTTGCTTATTTTAGTTTCGACTCAATTACCTGTTAATGGAAAAAATCTGGCACCACCAATAATAAGGCAGGAATGAGATCACTGTTCTGGAGGCCTGGCTTGTCAGGGAAGCTTGCAACAAGAAGTGCATTTATCTGCCTTTCTATAACCCTTTTCAAGCACTCTGTCAGGGAGCCCAAACTGAACAGCCAGTTTAGGAGGAACTTGGAACCCACTCCAGGCCCCCTTGGCCCTCTGGGAAAAGGAAAATTATTGTTGGCAAGTCTGCCTGGCTCCAGAAGTTGATCCAGTGCCCCCCACTTGCCCATGCAGCAGCAGACAGAGCTAAGAATTTTGTTATAATTAAATAACAGTGTGCTGATTGGTTGCTGGAGGTGGTCTTGAAACTGGTGTTTAAGGCAGTAGAGAACAACGGTTACTATTCATAGAAAAAGCAGAGTCTTAAAATCCATCTGTTTCGTTCCAAATTTAGGCCAAAAAAATGCTCACTCACTGTCTTTAAAAATACCACCTGCTTAGCTATTTTGTATAATGTGCCATTATATAAGTTTGAAGAAGGAGCAGGCAGGGAAGCAGCGGGGGCTGAGGAGGGGTGGGTGGAACAGATTAAAAAGATATAGTTAGATCCAAAAATACCCCAGCAGCATATTTAAAAGGGAATGCAAAATAAGGGAGCAAAGGAGACAATTTCTGATGGAGATTAAAACCAGGGTGTTTACTAATGCCTGGCAACCAGCTACTACAAATGGGCTTGTTTGCAAATAAGGTAATAATCCTTTTTCTCTCTTTCTTGAAAAAAACCCCACCCTTCTTGCTTTGCACATCCAGCTTCAGTCATTCCCATGCTACAGAGCGGTTGGAAACATGTTGAGACTTTCCCACCCTGTAACTGTTCTGGTGGTGTCCAGGCCAGGGCATCACAAGCTCCTGCCAGTAGGTACCTCCTAAATGGGGCTGTGCTTCCCCTCAGTGTCAGCTGCTAACTCAAAGGAATGAGACAAGGATCTGGAAACCCCACGGCATTGACTGTTGCATAGCAGCTCTGCTCTGTGAGCAGGAGCATTAGCAGGGCCTGGTGTCCTGCAGATGTGTCTCCTATCTCCCCATTGTCCTTTCCCTCCCCTTGCTTCCCCACTGCAGTCTTACATAATATTACATATTGCAGCTGCAGTATTTCCACTTTTCCCTATACCCTTAACTCGTTCCCTTGTTCCCTCCAACATCCCAATGCTGTCCATGTCTCCTACCTAATCTTCTCAGCCTGCCAGCTGGGCAGGGGAGAGCAGATGCTGGTCCAGAAGTAGACGTGTGATAATTGGCCATCTGGATGCTGCCAGAGAGAATGGATAACAGCTGAGCTCTCCCTGCCTTTTCTTCAGCAGTGGATCTGGAAAGCCTCTCTTCTCAGTGCCGGCAGAGATTTCCCTGGAACTCAGAGGGACTTTATCGTCTCTGAGAGTTTGACTGCTGCTGTCAAATCTGGTTCAAAATGCCAGAGTATTCAAGAATTATCAGGAGAGGGTCAAGCAGATGGACAGAGAGCATGACTTCATGTTCTCCACTGCCTTAGAGGTCTGGATTAATATCCCCCAACCCCAAATTTAAAAGCATTTCCAACCCCAGAGAAAGAGCAGCTCCTAGTATATGGATGAAAGTCATGAGTTAATATTTTTGATTGATCGCAGAAGAAAATCAGTCCAGGGGCTGGAGGACTACAGTTGTCAAAGGGTCCTTAAATGGGTTGGTGACATTATTGACAATGATGGGTGCTTGGAATGAAATCACTTGTAGCTGATCTGCCTCAAAAATCTCAATATGTTTTCCAGGGACATCTTAAAATGAATGCCAAAATAACTGTCTACCCTTTCTTAATAACATAGCAATTGCTACAATCTGAGCAAATTTGAATATTCATAGTTTTAAGGCTCCAAAAGCTTTAGACGTCCTGTCCTACAAAGATCACTTGAGATCAATCTCAGTCCTGTACTGAATTTGATTTTCAGCTGGAGCACCTCTCCCAAAACAGCATACAAACCCTTCATCCAGTCTTTGGTGGTAAAGTACCCCTATGTGTATGCCAGACATACCTGGGCAGCAGTGTCACACTCATTATTGTTGTTTGTTGTTATTTTTGTAATAAATAAATAATAATAATAACATGAATATTAATATTATTAACTTTCATTATTGTTGCAATGACCTATGCAACCATTTTACTGTAAATTCTCTTTACATTTTTTTAAAAGTCTAATGAAATGAACAGGACACTAAAGATTACTCTTTTTTTCCTGCCTGCCCATTTTTTTCTTTTAAGCAAAGCATAAAACCATGTGGCACTGCTTTGAGTCAGCAGTTGCTTAAACTTTTTAAAATTCCATACGCTAAGTGAAAAATGAGATTTACAAAACTAATGGAAAATAAATGTCTCCCGAACATGCAATACACTGACTTGCTTCCTTGCCTTAGTCCATAAAAACAGATGGAAGCAATAGCTACAGTGAATTACCTACTGTATGCAGGGCCCTGCGCTGTCTCTAGGCAGCACTGGATGAGAACAGACCATTCCACTTTAGCACCACCCCACTCTAGTGGTTGCCCTCACTGATGTGGATCTGGGGGTGATCAGCTTGTTTCTCACCCTATTTTACACCTACAGTGCATAGACAGGGCTGTCTTTCCACCATGTTTCCACTGTACCTGGACTCCTGGACAAAAAGGGAATACATATAAATAATGGCAATTTTCTCCCAGGAGCCTTGACCCAGCTCAATTCCTCTAAGCAAGGGAAATTTGGAGGCAAATCTAAAGGCATAATGCCTCAAAGGGATGAAGCCAAGGCACAACCTGGAGGAAACACAAGCAGTTGCTTTCCCAGGGATATACAATTGTTTTCCACAGCAAATAAGTTCCCAGCATGAGTTCTCCACCACTCACAAGCCCTGTTCAATGTATCCTTGGAACACATGCCTCTCACCACACACACAGAAGGAAAACTAATCTGCACGGGAATGATGTTTCAGGACTCTGCTTTCTGAAGTTTGCCTAATAAAGCAGAGAGCAAAGAACACATTATTTTCCTGAATATATGAATCATACCTTGATGGTGTCTACTTTGAATCATGGCATTCAGAGATCTCCCTGGAGCACTATTCCTTACTTTAGAAGAGAGCAGCTATCCCCAGCAGAGACGCAGTGCATGTGTCGGGCTGATGGATGGCCATGCTCTAGCAAGAGTCAAAACACTTAGGAAAAAGAAGTAAAAAACTCCCTAGAAACCTTAACTAGCCGGAGAGTAATTTGAGCATTGCATTCAATTTACTGGCTACCAACAACAGCAGCATTTGGCACCTTCCACAAAGGCTTTGCAGCAATGTCCTTCTCCCCACTGCAGAGCCCTCTCCCACCCACGCTGCCCACGTGCCTGTCGTGGTTGATGAGGGAACGTGTTCCACTGAGGTCAAGGGCAGCATCATGTCAGACCACAAGAAAAACACCATCAGGCCTTGGATCAAGAGAGATAAATGGAGCTTGATAAAAAATTCACCACGACTTAACCCTTCTAATAGGACATAAGAAACAATACTCATGTATTTACATTACTAACATGTTTCAACCAAAAAAAAAAAGAAGGCTTGTCTTGTAAACCAATAATTAAATATTAGCAATTAAAAGTACTGTATATTGCTTACACATTATACTTCACTCAGCACCTCCCAGGCCCTCACAAAGGAAATACCTTCTGCAGCCAACAGACAATTTTGCAGGTTTTATCGGCCCCCACAGGAAGGGACAGCACCATCCCAGTGCTGGGCTTACCAGAACAGCCTGTTGCCAGGTCTCTGCAGAGCACTCACCCTTCCTGCAGAGCCTGCCAAGACCAATCAAACAGAAATGCAGTACCTGAGCAACACACCTGCACAACAGCAGGGAACAAACCTTTACTTGCTTCAACACCTTTACACTCCATTCTCCTCCAGTGTAGGAATTACCATGGCTGACATTTTCCAAGTTGACTGGCCCTATGGTGACATCTGCTTGAGATAGAATCCTGGAAATTAGGAAGTTTAAATCTCCACTTATTAAAAATAAACCCAAATGAATCAACAACATAAGAATCTTTGCATATAAATTCACTTCCATCCTGCAGCATCTGCAGGTATTGCTGTCAGGTGGATGCTGGATCCTCAGAACCAAGAGCAGGCTGTGCTGCAAGGGTTGTTGCATTAAAAAAAAACTTCAAATATATGCAAAACTGGACTCAAATCTGTCCAGAAGATAAAGCCTAAGGCCAGAAGAAGGACTTTACTAATTAAGGCTATCTGGGCTCTCCTGCATGACCTTTATAGTGCACTAGCTCTATGTTGTGAGATCACCAGGTTAAACAGAAATACATTAAAATTAATGGTATCACCAGCCCTGTCTCCCATCCACCAGTCAGGCTCACTTCACAGGGAAGGACATTCCCTTAGCTCACACGCTGTCTTCTGCCAAATCATGTGACATTTGCTTTAAATAAAAAGGATCTTTAACCACTGCTACTCATGCAAAAGTGCACTGAGCAGGGAGAGGGACAGCTCAAATGCAAATCCTTTGGGTTCCTTGGGAACCCAAAGAAAATGGGATTTCTCACAACTAGAGCTGGCTACAAATTGCCACAATTTTCACACTTTTTTTCCCAAGGAATTTTTCCAGTCCGCCCGCAAATCTTTCCAGCCAGATAAAATGCAGTCAATGCATAAATGAGTTGACAAGTCATTCTCTGCACATACTAAGTTGCTTTTATTAATCCAGAACTGCATGCTACAGATACTGTACAGCATGAACATTTATTCATTACAAAAAATGGCTTCCAAACCATTAAAAATGAAAATCGGAATAAGAGCATAAAACGGAACAGTAACATCACAACTGTTAGGAAACATTCAAAGTATTCACAAAAAATGTTATAGTTAGCATCTTAATAAACCAGAGAAAAATCTGAGACAGTTTTACAATCGCTTCATGTCAACTACAATGGCACTGAATGAACAGATGAACAATTTTTCAGCTTTATACAGCGTTTTTTGCAACATCAACATGCCTAGGTTTTTTTTTTGTTTTAAGTTTGCTACCTACCTGTATGTAGTAAGTGTACATAAAAGTGGCAGTCTGATTTTCCTTTTATGAATAATCTAATATACAGAATTTGGCCCTTAAGGGTTTATACCTCTTCATTTTAAATGCTTTCCGGACAATCTGCTACCAAACACGTCTGTTATAGGTGACATTAAAACTACATACATATCTACCTATGTAACATCACAGCAAAACATGATGAACAAAAAAATTACAGCATTAAAAAAAATAATAAAGTTGTTGGGAGAAAGGTAAAAGTCACTGAGAATTTTGGCACATAAAAATTTTGCACACAGCCTACAGTCCTAATGTCGCAGGGGATTCAGCTGCAGTTCTGAACGGGAGACACTTGGACCTTGCTATTTTTCAAACAGCATTGCTAAAAATTCCCTTGCTAAATTTTCAAGTCTTTTCGAGTGTAATGGCTTTTAAAGCAATTTTATTCTTTACACTATTGATCCTTGAAAAAATGCATCTGCGAATGTCCATTTGGTGGCAACCGTATTTCATATAGCAAAAAAAAAAAAATCACGAAAACAAATCAAAAACAAAATCCCGGAAAAAATATATATATACACATTTATATATAAACTTAAAAACCTTGTACAAATGAGTTGTTATATATAAGATGCTTACACTAAAGGAAAAAAAAAACCCTTTATACAATGTTTCAAGGAAAAAATAAAAGAAGAAAAAAACATTTAAAAAGGGACAACATACAGATACAACAAGCAATTTCTAAAGCAATAAATACTACTGGTCCAATAGCGTTGTGATACTTTTAATTGTTGAGTAGCGTCCCCTCCCCCAAAAAGAACAACACCATGGAACAAGGTATATTAACACATTTTTTTTACCCTTTGTTTCTGTACATTTAAACAATAACAAGTAACATCACAATAAAGGTTGTTTCACACAAGGAAGAAAAAAAAAGGAAGTAGTAGCGGCACTGCATTCGTTGTGCCCTTAAAGGTTTAAAAACCAGATGTAAAATGATTGGTTCGCAAGCTCGTATTTAATACAAATAATAAAGAACCAATGCCTCTGGCAAGGGCTGCTTCAAAATTGCTTCTTTTTTTTTTTAATTTTTAAAATCAGTCTTTAAAACTAAGCTATTGGAACTACATAACAATTATGTATATATATATATTTTTTAAACGCTACAAAGACTTTAAACAGCTGTTGATAAAAATTTTGGCAGAATCATGAGGCTTTTCTCATCTACATATTTAAAAAGGAGAAATTGAAATAAGAATGGGTCAAATATTGACCAATGAACTCGATAAAACATCAACTAATGTAGCCACATGGCACAAATTAAAAATGAAACTGAGAAACGACGACAAACAGTGGACGACAACAACGAGAAGAAAAAAAAATAAAGGGAAAAAAAAAAAAACAACAAAACAAAACCCCAAATACCAACAGAATTCAATCCCCCCGAAAGGAAACTGAAAGGGCTAACAAGGCTAAAGCTATTCTAAGGACTTCGTTACAAGGGAGAGCGGCTGGGGCTGTGTCCCCGGCAGCGAGCTGTGGGAATGCAAGGAGGACGTTGAGGGCTGTGCGAGGGATGCGGCGGCGGCGGCCGGCGGGAGGGCGGCCGGCGGGTGGTCCAGGGCCCCGTTGGGGCAGCTGGCGGCGGGCAGGGCGCCGGGCTTGCTCGCGGCGCTCTCAGCGAGCACGAGCGAGGATGGCGGCGGCATCATCACCAGGTGCGCCAGCGGGTCAGGCTTCAATGACAGCGAGAGGGGTTGCGTTTGTTCAGTCTGTGGTTTCGAGTCTCTGGAGGGGGAGGCGAGCATGGCGGGGGAGGACGGAGGAGAGTCTAGTAAGCTTCCATCTGAAGAGGGTGGGCTGACGCAGCTGCCTTCACCTTGTATGTAGCGAACGCACTTTTTTTTTCTCCTAGAAACAGGGAGAGAGTCATCCATGAATATAGGGCAGAGATGCTGATGGAGACAGTCATCTACAGCAAAGAGCCATCAGTCAGCTACTCTGGGCTCTGCATGGGTGGCACCCTGGCCCCATGTGCCATCCTGGGGGTCTGGCAGGGTGTCCTTGGCAGCAAACCCACTCAGGAACCTCCCCTCGGCTAACAGATTTGGAAAGGATTCACCAATTAATTGTCTCTTCATCCCTCTCCTCTTCAGGCTGCTTCCTTTCCTTATTTTCATAGTCAGAAAACCAGATAAATGGGTTTTGGAGCCCACTGTTCTAATCTACAAACTTTCCTACATGGGGAAAAAAATATTAAAAAGTAATTTAATCCTCCTAAAATAAAAACCCTGGATAGCTGATGGTATCTCAAGATGTCCCATAACACTGTCCAACTCAATCGGGCTATAGCTACACCTGCATCACCTGTGGTGTCATACGATGCCCTGCCCTTGGGAGGCAAGATCAGCTGCAAACTACTGCTCATTGCTTTCTCCTCTGTTAAGAACCACACCAAATCCAGAAATGTCAGTCAGACAGAAGGGATATAACAGAGAGAACAAGAGAGAGGGGAAATAAAAACAAAATGAACAAACAAAGCAAACAGGAGAAAAAAACAGGAAAAGAACAGGAAAAACAGAGTATGATCCAAAATAACAAGAATAACTGGTTGTATGGCCTGCAGGTTGTGGCTTTAAATCGACTCAGTTTTACTTTTTGTTTTAGGGGAGAGTGGTAGATTTGGGAAGCTGCTTGTCTGCATTTTGGGGATTTTCCTCTGAGAGGTCAAACATGTAACTCCAGAGTGGAATCCAATTTCGGTAGGTGAAGAGCACGACGACAGGCACAAAGGTGAGGAGCACCATGGATCTTAATTTCACACCAGGGCATTTGAGAGTCTCGCAAGAGCCGCTCATCTTCAAATAAATAAGTGACCCGACAGAGATCTTTTCTCCTCCCTCTGTCCACTGGATAATGTAAAGGAGCAATGAAAACAGATGACAGTTTCACACCATCTCTCTTGCCAAGTATGCGCAAGACAACTTTAGCAGTAGGACAGAAGTAATAAGGCAAACAACCACAGCATCTGGCAGAATGATGTCCAGTGGCCACCTTGACCCTAAACATGCTGGCTCTTCAGCCCTCTGATCCAAAATCACACTTGCCATGAGAAGTCCTGAAGTGCTGACACACAGCCCAAGGCATAGGACAAAGCCTGTCTGGAGCAGCTCTGCCACGAGAACTTTGGATGCTCAGCTAAGCTGCACAAAGCTACCAACATGAAGGAGGAGGTTGCTCTCCCTCTCCAGTGGATACATCACCCCAGCTCTGCAACTCCATCAGAGGGAGTGCCTGAGCATGGCACAGCAGCTGAGTGTCACCAGGGGACATTCCCCACTCCAGGAGGTGCCCCAGTTCCCCTGCTGGTCACCAGTGTTCTCCCCTAGGTATGGCATTTGACTAGGTTAAACCAAGCTCCACCCTCGAGGCAATGAGATGCTTCTCATTTGCAAAGGAGACCACACTACCTTGATCCTGGAATTAAAACTATCATCTCCCATAGCCAGGAAGGGAGCAACAAACCCAGTATCCCATCTTTCACCAGCTTCAGTGAGGGACCAGTGCTGTGACATCCCTTCCTCCAGAGACTCAGGTCTGCTCTCAGATTCTGCTCCATGTGCCACATGGCAAGGTAAGGGGTTAGGGCTATTAGAGTTTTAACCATGTTAGCCTGCAGATCAATACATGCTAAAAACTAAAGACAACCATGCAACTTAAATGTTAAAAAGAAAGAAAGAAAGATAGAAGACAGCAAGAGAAGGCTGTAAACCATGCTTTATTAGAGCAACATTAAAAGACAGAAAAAAATTAATTTGGTGGGCTCAAAACAGACCTTGTTAATTCTTCTACCATCAACAAACAACACTGGAGGTCTCTGGCTCTTGCTAAGGACAGTTCTGCTGTTCTCTTTCCCCTCTCCTCTCACTGCTTCCTACTTCAGCTGTGCAGCACTACTAGGGCCACAGTTCCTGTTCGGACCTTCTGTACAGCCCCAGCAAGACAGTTAAGCTCACCAATCCTACTTGTGTGGAAAGATGAGTTCATACAATCTGGAGACTGCAGGACTCCCTATCCATTCCCAAATTAAAATTACTTGCAAGCAGAGACCCAAGCTCTGCCTGCCTCATTGATGGGGGTCCAAAAGTCCTTTAACTGGACTGATCTGAACCTACAGGGCACTAAATTATTTAACTGGAGGCACTTTGAATCTAGTATGTGAGCATTTCAAATTTATTTTTTAATATTATTTATGTTCTGTGGCCTGAAAGAAAGAGCTCCCATGGCAAAGCAGCTTTAAACCAGGTTTACCTGACTTTCTGACACTGCAGAGCTAACAACCTTTTAAAAAAAAACCCCATTGCTCTGCTACCTGAAGTAATTTTCCTTTGACTAGGATTAAGGGAGCATATTGCTTCTTTTGCTAAACTTTTTATTAGTGTGGCCACTTGTGGTCTGAAAATAATATTTACTTAAATCATGATGGCTTAAGGTGGGAGATATTTCTGCAATCTGTGCCAATCGCACCATGGTTACCTGTGGTCATGTACCTGTCAGGGTTAAGTGGGACAAAAGGTCCAGAGGGCAAACCCCCAAAGCACACAAGCCTAATTTCAGCAGACATGAACACCACCAAGCAGCTCTGGTGAGGGGGAATAAGTAAAATTCTAAGGAACTACTTGTGCCTCAGTTTTGCTCTCCTAAAGGCTGGAACAAAAATACTACATATTGACCCCTCAGAAGCACTGATGAGGATTATTCACTTTTGCAATGCTCCGAAAGTGTTAATTTGCTACATCAGTAGAGCAAACACAACAGACCTGAATCCACTTTCACTGCTTTTGAAACTAGCCCTGGAACAGCACCAGGAAACCTGTAATGCTGCAATTGCCATGAGTGAAAGCCACAGAAGAGTGCAAGGGTTTATTCAGTTGCTGTGGGCAAAGATGTCTCAGTTTTCACCACAGTAGCAAACTGCACATCTTTAGCACCTACCTAAGGTGCGCTACAAAATGCTACCATGCTAACAAATGCAATGTTATAACGGTTAGGACCAGAACTAGGAGAGAAATGCTCTAATACCTAGTGGTAAAATGCCTCCATGCATGAAAAAACAAAACAAAACAAGAAACCAAACCAAAACAAAAAAAAGCAGCTGACTCTGAATCAGCAAGTCCAAAACTATCAGCTGTACCACTAAAGTTGTCCCTGATGTGCTGAAAAGACTTCTGACCAAAACCTGGTATAAGTTAAGAGAGGGTTTATGCTTCACATGTAACCTAAGCACTGTACAGACCAAATAAAAAGTTTCCTTGCTGATAAAATGTAGTTTTAAAAGTATGTTGCTTACTTAAGCAGCCAGAAAAAGATAAAGCAACACAAACACGATGTGCCCCCGTTCTGCTACTTGGCATGCAGAGCCTGACATGCTTCACATACTCTATCTCTAGACTACACAAATATCTGCTGATAGTGTGCAGCAAAGTAACCACAGAATAGAGCCTAACTAAACACAGCACTGCAGCCCTTGGCTAGCGTGAGACTCCTGACACAGTGAAGTAGCTACTCAGCTCTTCTAGACTGAACCCTTCTGCCTTCAAGCACTACAAAACTGCTGCTTTCCCAGCTTGTTTAACACATGTCCTGGTACTGATACCTAACCCCCAGCACCCCATAATACCATGCCTCAAATGGGACAACACACAACCTGCAGAAGGCATTTCTGGTGCCTCCTCTGGTACACTGACACAAAACACCACCCTCAATCCTGGACACTAAGCACAGACAAGACTGCGTGCATACACAAAATATGATGGACGTCTGAGCTACATTCTAAATGAGATGGAGCACATGGGACTGGCATGAGTAAGAGGGGGAAATGTGGGAGAGGAATCACTACACACAGAGTGTGGTTTGGGTTGAAATACCTACCATCATAATATTCCAAATTCAAAGACTGCTTGTATCAGAATAAAGAAACAACAAATTTAACCAAATGTGATCATATAAGGAAAAAGGAATGAGAAAAGAACTACTTGGTATCCCTCCACCAAGAAAGAAGTACATACTGAGTTACACATGGAATTAAACTCCAGTAGAACATGGGCTGCCGGAATTTGGGCTCTCTGATGTCTTTCATCTCTAGATTCCTTTTAATGCTGGAAACTGTGCTACTAAAGTTGTAATTAGTTTTGTTTAGAGCTCAGACGTTTACAGCTCACTTGTTGGGATAAAATTTAAGAAAAAATATATTTTTGGGAATAGGAAAAAAGATTTCAGATAATTAAAAAAACTGTATCTACTTAAACCTTACAGAGGCATAGTAGCCAACAGGTAGCTGTTTTAATTTTTCAGATAATACCAAAAGAATGAATACAATATAAGCTGTAAACACTGGCTTTTACATCTCTAATAACAAGAAAAACACTAGTACTGCAGATCCCAGAACCTTTTTAAAAAGCCTCTGCAGGCAGGGGACATAGACCCAAATGAAAGACAAAATATAAATGTCCAGGTAAACATTATTTTTGCTGACAATCTGGAAAAAATAAAAAAAAAAAAAAGCCAAAAAATTGCCAGCTTTAAGGACTTTGAGTTTTCTTGTTCCCAGTTCTACCACCAGGGAGAGGTTATTGGTAAAGAAAGAGAGAAAATGGCATTAAATTAGCAAGAAATTCCAAGATCAAAGATTATTAGCAATTGATGCTGTGGGAGAGAGAAAGGTGGGGAGTGGGGAAAAAAGATTAAAAAAACAAAATCACACAAATGCACTAAGAGGACAGATTGCTTTTATTTCCCCAAAGGCCTAATGGGTAGTTTTATACCTGCATGGTTTGCACCATAAACTCTGTCGGTCAAGCCCGAACAATGCCCGACACTTCTTTGGAGTATTTGCATCTGTTAGCATAAGGTAAACACAAAAAATACAACACAATGGTGGATAGAGCTCATTTGGTCTGCGTCATCTCAGCTACAGCTACGTTCAGCTTGCAGTCACCTCCGTTTTATTTGGTAATCTCCCCTCGTACCAAGGGCAGGAAGGAAAACAGGACTTTCACAATGAGCCAAAGGAAAACCAAAAAAAAACCTCCGACACAGCCATGAGCCTGTGTGGTGTGGGTACCGCACTCAGTGCCGCATTATCAAGGGCTTTGGGAGCTACTGTCCTTGGCTGGAGGCTTGGAAGGCAGGAGCGTGGTTGAGCCACGGATCAGATGGGCTTAAGGTTGATGCTGTTTTACAGTGGGTTTTTGGCTAGCAGCAGCAAAGAGGAAGGCGGAAAAAAAACAACCAACCAACCAACAAAGGAAAAAAAAAAAGCAAAACCCTTTCGAAGAGATGATTACTGATGGCAGTGTCCCACTCCCTTGTGTCTTCTAGATCACAACACAGAGCTACAAAGCAACAAGGCAGGAAAAAAAAGGGGAAAGTACCAAATAAACCAGCTGCAAATCAGCCATAGCGAGTCTGGGAAAACTATACACACCTGCAGGGGCCGCACCAGTTATTCTGTTGATCAAGGCCAAAGCGCGCTCGGCATTTCTTAGGAGCGCTCAGGTCTGAATGAGTTCAAGAAAAGCGAGCAGAAAAGGGAGAGAGGAAAAAAAGAAAAGGGGAGAGGGGGGAGTGAGAGAGAGAGAGAGAGAGAGAGGGAGGAAGAGAGAAAAGGGGAGAAAAAAGAGAAAGGTAAAAATAAGGAAAAAATAAAAATAAAAAAGGGAATAAAAATCAATGTCCTTGTTATTAATTGCAAATATTGACTTTTGATTTAAAAGTTAAAAAAAGTGATAATTACATTTTTATTCAACTCTTCAGATTAGCTGTTGCAATTAAAGCTGCAGTATCCCTTTATAAAGGACTGTTTCTTTCCCTTTTGAGAGAGCAGGTAGAGGAAAGTCTTTGTGGTTGGTCTAGCAGGATGTTTCAGGCAAGATTGATTTGGGTTGGGGTTTCTTTTTTCTTTTTTTTTAAGAGGTGGGGGGGAAAAGGAAGAAAAGAAGCTGAGTATGGAAGTTAGATCCTGAACATGCTTTTTTCTTCAACTCAGATACAAAATAAGAGAAAAAAAAAAGAAAGGAAAAAAAAAGAAATTATATCTCCTGGGATAATGCAGCTTTTGGAATAACATTCAATTTACTTGTTTTCATTAATTTGTATTTAAAAGAATGGATAAGAATAAGCAGACTGCGGAATGAGTATGTTAGTATCAGCCAGAAAATAAAACGTAAAGCATGGCAAGGTGCTGAGTTAGTACAGCTAGTGAATTGCAATGAACAGGCTTGAGCAGAAAGGAAAAGAAAAAAAATACAAAACTAAAATAATAATAAAAAAAAGCATATGCATGCTAATGTGAGAAGACTTAGTGGGAGCCATGAAAAATGCCATTAGATTAAGGAGGTTCATTACTGACTTGCTTCCATTCTTTATCAGTCTCTTTAAAGAAATACTGCATATTCAATTTGCACAGTTAGTACAACTCTTGCGTTATTTTTACTGTATTACTGTTTTAATAGCAATTGTTACAAAAACAAAAAACAAAATTAAAAAATACTATCAAACATAATAGATATAAAGATATATAGATAATAAATACTATCAAAACGTGTGGATGGTATTTTTTTCTTAATGTCATAAGTGCTTAATGTTAAAATCTATAATGGCAGGAAAAAAAATTAAAAAGCAGTTTATAAACTATTTTAAATGACTCAAAATGACGTTAGCACCTGTAATCGGAGGAAGTGAAAGGCAAGGATTTAGGAAACATTCGCTGTGTTCTGAAAAAAAAGAACAAATTATACAAAGGCTTCAAAAAAACTAAGTTAGGGCTTCTTCAAGATCGACTATGAGATTGCCTATGCAGTATTTCTAATTTCCTATACAGAATGGCAAACCTCCTTAATTTAAGATGGGTGCGATTTACCACTGTAAGGCATGCATCAGGACATCCAGGGACAGCCCAAATTAACAGCGCCGCACACGGACACGCACACACGCGCGCGCGGCGGAAGCGCACGGCTGATAAACCACGGCACAGGCATTACAGCTACGGCTCTGCGCTACAGCCTCGGCAGCCAGGCGGACAAACCCGGCCGTGCCGCGCGAGGAGGAGGCTCTGACATGCAATGGCTGGGTTACTAGGTTTAGAAGGGCGGTAACGCGGGAATTATTGGAGCGCATTTAAAAAAAAAAGAAGCTGTCTAGCATAGGGACTGGCTCCCCTGAGGCCAGGAGACCTGTGCCCACCTCCCCCGTACCTACAAGGGTCACACCAGGACTGCCACACTTCCACTAAGCAAGAGGTTTAGACTTGTCTTTACTTACCATTGGTCTCTCCTGGCTGCTTATCCCTTTTCCTCTTCTTCTTCTTTCCCTGCAGAAAACATACACAAATGAGAAGGATTAGAATTAAGCCCCAAAGAAGTGTCCTTGCAGGAGGGCATCAAGCAATGAGGCTGCAGCTAGAGCACGAAGCTCCCATGGGGGGACACTGAAATGTGACACTGGCTCACCTGCTGTGCAGGGAACTTTGGGGGGGTCCCAAGGAGATGCTGCACCCCAGGACTGACTCTGCCTGCCCACCCTGTGAATTTTTGGACAGCCTCACTGCTGTCCACCCAGTGCAAACACCCACCAAGGCCATGGGCGGCTGAGGTGGGGGCAGAAGGATTTGCAAGATGCTGCTTTTGAGCTAAGATCATCATGAAGCCAAAAACATCTCACATGTGTATGCTCCTGCATGCAGAAGTTTCAAGAATCATTTGTGGTCATGTATTGGTGGGGCAGAAAGGGGAAGGAGAGGGAAAAGAGAGAGGGGAGAGTGAGGTCAGACTGAGCCTCTGGAGTTCCTCAGCACCAAATCCCAAGCATTCAAGCAGACAAGGAAGCCCACAGTAACGTGTATCCTAACCTGCAGTTTTATAGTTCCACTGACAACCTAGAAAGCAATGCCAGGAGAAGAAAAAAAATCCAGACATAGCAAAGACCCTTCCCAGATTTTGCTCTATCACAAGGAAACAACTAGTAATATTTTGCTAAACTCGATCCCTTTCCCAAATGCTGTACCACAAGATGATGAAATTTGTTACAGTTTTTGACTGGAGGGGGAATAGCCTGTTCTGCTTCTCTCCAACAGTGTGGGAGAGGACAACTGGGAGCCCAGCTTCTGTGGAAAAACAGTAATTGCTTTCCAATAGAAAAAATATGAAGTAATAAGCATAGCTCAAAAGAGAAAAGCTATTTTTCCAAGAAAACTCCTCTAACACTGAGGTACAGGGTTTGCAGACTAGTACAACAAGGCCAGTGTAGGTAACAGAGTAATTTCTTTTTCACAGCTCTCCAAATGCTAAAAGCAACAATTTTTGGGCCAGCAATGTCAGCTGTGAACAGCACAAGAATTCCTGGATTTTGAAGCAAGCACAGCTGGTGAGAAGACCTCAGAGCAGCAGTCCCTTGTGGTCAAGGGGCAACAAACATATTTTGGAAGAAGGAATCTCACAGAGCTTTCGAAGGGTTGGATGTATCTGGGAAGGCCAAGATGTTCAACCACACAGTGGGCATCTTTCTGAGTAGATGGATTCCAGATACATGGTTAAAATGGACTTCAGCATGGCACATCCACATTTGGGATGCTCCCTATGATAGATTTCCTAGAATGTATTAGTAAAAAATTCCCCCAACATGAATGAAGGACATTGATTCGTCATTGTCCTGTTTTTCCTCCACAAAGCTGGCCTTGTGGAATGGGATTTCTGCACTCATTCCTCGTGCTTGCTCGGCGTTGTAAATTGCCATCCTGTTGTCCAGGCTGTTCCAGATTTATGAGATCCTTCTGGAGATGGAAAAAGTAGTGTGAACTGTCCACCTCAAAGGAACTTTAAACAACAGGCACATAATCCTGCAGGCTCGATGCTGATGACAAATAATCTCTGACACCTCTGAGGTAATTTTTTGGGATATGGAAGTTGTCAGTTGCTAGAGCAGCCATCAGTCTAACATGACAGGCAGATAAGGCAGACAAGCACTACTCCTAAAGCTCCCTGAGAACACAATTGGGAAAAGCATGGTATCTTGAAATCCATGTATCACATAAGCAAGAGGCTCAGACTCTACTCCATCTATATTGATCTAGATTGACAGAAACTCTGCGAAAATCAGTGAATTTTTTCCAGCTTTCAACAATGGAACCAAAACCAGACAATTGCCTCAAGATAATAAGCCTGACTTTTATTTAATCTCAAGGAGGCCACTGGCATAATTAACAGACTGCATCTGCGGCAAATTTGTTTAATTTTTGCAGTACATTTGGGAATTCAAGGGCTATTTAAATTTGAGACCTTATAACTTCTTCACTCGAGGGCCAGCCAGAACAAAGGTCAGGAGTCACCTGCCTTTCACGAGCTCTTCAAGCCAGGTATTAAGGTACTGTAATGCCGTTAGGGAGCAATCTGTGAAAAACAGCTGATCTACAGGAATGTCAGCCAGGGACCAGGAACTTCTCGTTCTTTTTCAACACAAGCTTTTAAAACTCTTCCGAACAAAGAATGGACAGATGTCACATCAACTTCTTTACACCCTTTTTAAAGCATCAGGAAGAAGAATAATCTTGGTTTGCTTGTTCAATTTCTGGGCTACAAGAGGATATCAGACTATGTAGCTAAATTAATATATGGATTTAAGGAAATAACTGTGGCAGCAGTTTTTCAAGTGCTCTGCAGAAGGCACCATGTTTTCTTTGCCTAAGATTATTTTCCCAAGACTTGAGTAGATTGTAATATTTTCTGTCGTCATACTATACAAATTTTATGCTGCAAGTAAATATGGATGTACATACCTGCTAACAATTTTGGTAGCTCTCTCTCCGGAGCCAAACTAAGATGGGTTTTGATAGGTCTGCAGAGTTCTTGGGTACTTATTTGCTAAACAAGCAGTGGGTGATGTGACTGGACCCTTACATACTTCTGAGTCCATCACTCAGCACTGCTAAACATCTCACATTAGATCTCAGGAAGAGCCAACGTGCCTTGTGACACCAACAAGCCATGAGGCTGAAAGCTGCTTTTCCTGAATGCACTGCTCCTGTCTCTGAAGACTTGGGCTATAGCTGGCCTTATCCTTGAGCCTGATGTGAGGTGCTTAACAATTTAACCACTTCAAGCAGCCCAAAGTCACTCCCCTGCTAGATGTGTGAAAGGCTCAAGACCCTACAAACGGCTGAGGGAGGAGGGGCACTCAGGAGAGCTGTGAATGGACCAGGAGAGGAGACATAAATAAATCCTGTGGATGATGCAAAGGTACCATGCTCTCCTCAGGCAGGAAGGTTCCCCCTGAAGGTCACCTGGGGGTACAGCATCAAGCCGCTGGGAAAGCACCGGCTTTCTCATCCAGTCCTTTTTAGCTTGAGAAGAAAGGGTTTCTCAGTGTTCACACAGTGAGGACAAAAGTAAAAGGTCCTAAACACTGAGGCTTTGTACATGCCCATCTGTCGGTGGCACAGTCACTGTGCAGAATGAGCATTCCCGAAACCTCAGTCGAGCCTAGACTCCCTTTTGAACACCCAAGACGATGATACTGAGCTGAGCAACTACCTTGAGCCTATGGTCTGACAGCCTCAGGCCAGACTGCGCTGAAAAGGGAAGGAAAATGTGCTAAGCAGGAGCTGTGCCTCATCAGGCTTAAAAAGGTCTCCTCTGAGGAGCACAGGATCAAGAATATTCTGAACTGGAAAAACAATTGAGCATGCACAGGTATACCTGTAATGACCAAGGAGGGAGAGCTGAGCCCAGTGGAAAGAAAAGATGTTCAAGAAAACAGAAGGATTTGAAAAATTGTCCCTAAGTACATATTGCTAAATAAGTGAGCATGTGTATTCTTCACCACTGAAATGGCAGAAGAGTGTAAAGAGCTGCTACTGCTTCTCCTGGCTTCACTGCAGACTCTGAACTGGCTTCCTCCCACCCATACATATAAAAATGCAGATTCACAGAGGCAAGTATTGTCATATAGAGCAAAACAGAATATTTATGGTAAAACAGGCAGTGATTATGATGAGGATGGAAGAGACAGATTTCAGCAAAACTGTAAGGTGTAACTCTACTCAAAACTGGCATCAATCTTAGAGCTGTTGGTCCCCAAACCTCCAGGGAAGTGTGACTAGAAGCCAGAGAACGGGGTTTATTACAGAGTTACAGACCTTGAGAGTTTTAGGTGATTTTTATTTAACTTAAAAAAAAATCAAGATGCTGCTATAATCCTATTAAAAAGGGTTTAGAGCTCTCACCAATCCACAAATCTGTCAAGAATTTATGGGCTTAGGCTTGCAAACACTTATTACCATCTGCACTGCTTACTCTTCATGGAAGGAGCTATTTAGTACTAGGGGTTATAAAGCTGCGCTTGTGCTTTTTAACAGACAAAAATTACTAGCACTTTTAGCTCAAAAACAGGCTTTCTGAAAAGTAGAGGGAGGAATCAATTTTAAAACAATCCAGGAATTGATCATGAATTCCAATATACTTTTTTAAAAATTAGGAGGGTAGGGGGGGAAAAGAAAGGTAATATCGGCATGAAAGAAAACATAAACAAAACACACAACTATGGAGTGTGGAATAATTCATTTAACCCCACTTGAGAGTAAGACTTTAAAAAATATAATGCTTTTGGTTTTGCCAGTCCTTCTCTGAAGCTAGGATAAGTCATTCTTCCACTTTCCACTACACTCTCACACACATAAGCACAAGACACTAATTATTTATCTCTTTTGGTGGAAAGTAGAGGAGCATACAAGGGGCATTTTAAATTTCGTTTTAAAAAATGAAATTCAAAATGACCAGCAAGCCAAACAGCATTTCCAGATGCTGGTAAAAGTGAAGGGAAGACTTTTTCACAGAGCTCTACTGTTATTCTCAAATTCTAACCCCATACCAGTCCCAGTCAGGGAGCCTCTTCCAAGTGGGAATAACCCCCCAGCAGTTTCAGTATCGCCAAGGGAAGAACCTGTTGTTGTTACCAGATTGGGGTCCTGAGACTTTCCACGCATTGCTTGTGTGCAATGTGTGGTCGTAGCTCAGCAGGTCACACAGACATTTCTACAAGCTCTACCACTCAAAGTTTCAAGCTACATAGGAACCTACATAGTTATCCCGTGCAGACCAGCCCGGGTACAGCTGCATGTGAAGCTGTCGCTCCTTCCTTGCTAGTTCATAGTATTTCGCTTGCTCTTCTCTGGATAATGCATGCCACTGGGGTGGAGAAAAGACAAAAAGACAAAATAAAAAGCACTAGTGGTTGGGGTTTTTCTAAGCATGTTAACAGCAAAGTGTGTTATTTATACATATAGCTACAGTTAGAATCGATTTTCATAAAAAAGAGATAAAAACAGATGATCTGGCATGCTGACATTCGTATTTTATTTACAGCTCTAGATTATAACTGCAGTTAAATCAACTGAACCACATCTAATCATTTACATGCACTCAACCCCTTTGTCTCCTGTTGAGAGAGAAGAATTAAGAAATCTAAACAAAAACAGACAGCAGGGGAGATGGTCCAGAAGCTGAACCACTCATCCTGAGCCAGAACTCAGTTCCAGCTTCGGAGGTGTCTCCCCCACCGGCACTTCCTCTCCTCTTCTAGCTCTCACAGGTGCTGATACTGGTACTCTACTCAAAGGTTTTTCATTTCCCATTTACTTTTCTGCCTATCAGAGGCCAAAATAGAGATCTAAGATTTTTTCATCAACTGGTCATGGAAATGATACTGAAATAACACTGCTATTAATTAACTCCTCCTCTTCCCCACGAATGACCCCACTGGCAAGAAGTGCCTGCAAAAACTAAAAAACAAACCAAAGCCTTTGGTTTAGCAATTTCCCTATCCATTTTCACAATGGCAGAAAAACACAGGGATTCAGAAGATGTGAATCCTCCTGAGTTGCAGGCCCTGCTTGTGCCTGTCCCTGGTTACCTACCCTTCGACCGAGGATTTGGTTGATGGCTGCACTCTCTTTCAATGTGCATTCTGCTACAACTTTTGCTCTCATTTCCTTCATATACAACATAAATGCATTAAGAGGTTTCTTTATGTGTGGCTTCTTTTTCTCTTCTTCTTTTTTGGAGTCCTGATGTTTTCTGAAGAGTAAAGATAGAACAGACAGAGACCTCACAGTGAGAACCCTTTGTGAGTTTATTAAATTAATCCCATCAATTTCTCTAGCATTAATCTCTAGGAAGAGGACCAGAAGGTTTTCTAGACCCTTCACTCTAGCTGCAGTATAGCAACAGTCTTAAAAGCATTACAAGAAAACTCCCCTCATGTTTATGCAACATCACCAAGTACCCTCTGAGCCCTACAAGAATCTTGGAAGGACATGGGCTCCAGAAAAATGGGCTCACAGGGAGAGCTTGAGCACGACAGTAGAGGAAATAATTACACCTCTTTATCAATGGGCTCTTGTCAGTTCAAACCTAAACTTGACACCAGCTCTCTGCAGCTTTGAACAAGCCATTTATGCTTAGGTTTTTGTCTCCTGTGGTGCATCTGTTATCTCAAGGCTTCAAACTAGACACTGAGTAATAGAGAAACTGGTCAAGAAACTTGAATCTCAATCAAGAAAATCCTGCTTCCTTGTTGAAACAGGTGAAATTAGCAACTACATGCTTATGTCATAGAATGACTCAAAGACTGCTACCATCATTTCGACACACTTTGGCAGCTAAACCACATTCAAATCAATTACAACAGAAAAGAAAAATTGAAAAAAACATTTCACAGCAAAAACATCACAAACCCAAGCCTTTTTACAAGCCACACATGCACAGGGGATGTTTTGAGTATCCCAAAGAGAAGATAGGGGAAGCAACAACTTACGAGCTGTGGAGTGAGCCGACGTCGCTCTGGGAAGATTCCTGTTTGACTGTTGGTGTGACTATGGCCGGATGAGGAATTCCAGTTGTGTGTAAACTATGGTGTGGCGGGACCATGTGTGGAGGAAACCTAGAGGAGAGAAAGCTGTGTAAATTGTCAGAATAAAAATGAATGAATGGGGAGGGATGTGTACACACATTTAAAAAAAAAACAAAACAACTGGCATATAACAAGCACATGACAGCTAGACAAAGCATATGAAAGCTGGCAGCATTAATTAGCAATAAATTAAACATAATGACTCTTCTAATGTCATTAAAGCCAATCTTCCCCTTCATTATCATTACTGACACGAGACATCATGATTTTTAACATTAACAAAAGGCGAATTCAACTGGATGAACTTGCATGAAGGTGGAAATTCAGCTACCTGAAACAAAATCCACCAGTCCATTTCTTTGCTGAGAAATTATGTGTGGCAGCCAAGGAATCAATTTTTATAGTTTTGAATCATGTTGTGAATTTAGGATGACATCTTTTATTCTATATTGACAGCAAAATAAAATATTAATGCCAACACATTCTAGATGCATTTTTGATAATACTTATAGATGCCTCATTAGCTACATTTTGTTGATGGAGCAAAAGAAAATATTTATTTGTGTCTAATAAATCTCTAAGCCACACTGCTTTAACAGAAGGTGGAAGATTGTGGAATTTTTGATCCATTTAAGTAACCTAGAAAGGCTTTAACAATCTAGCCTTTCTAAAGAGAAAAAAATGTTGTCAGCTTTATGGTTTATGGTCATATACATGGACAGATCCCAGTCCTGCAAGTGGATTCAGAGGGATAAGCAATCCTTCTGCATGAATCTAATTGCTTGGTCGGGATCACAGTACAAACATGGCACAATCATTCAGACTTTTTACATTTTATGAAATATAAAAGAAATTAACAAAATTCTCAATGAACAAAAATGAACAAAATTCTCAAAAGCAGGATTGACTTATATCATTGTTTCTCAACAGTCTCAGAAAGGTTTTGCAGTAAATAAAGAAAGCACAGCATGACTGACTGCCTTCCCCCACTGAAGTCAACAGGTTTCCAAGGAATGGGTTCTAGCCTAAAATTATGTTTCAGAAGTAACTTTCCTCAAAATGCCAAAATTAAAGTGATCTGGCAAGGGCTTTCTCACTGCAAATCCCCACTCATCCCAGATTTTGAACAATCTGATCCAAGTAAAATAACCCAAGATTATGGAACACTCAATGAGATCAATAATTATTTCTTCTATCATCAATATACAATGATTTTTTTCTATCCCACAGGATTTAAAATGGGGTGATATACCATGGATATCGTAGTGTATAAGCATCAGAAATATAGTGGAGTTACCTTTTTCTCTCCCGTCTTATGAATCCAAATATCAAGCTTAACAATCCCATCCCCTGTGACTACCTAGACACTCTCTACACTCACAGGATGACACAGAAGTACTTTCATGAACAAGAGCACTGTCCACTACAAGCTCTGAGGATCTTTTGTCTATTAGCTGGTAGTACTCAGGGTGATTAGACAGAACTATTTTGTCTTTGAAGGCAGTGGTGGGAAGAGCAAGGACTGACAGGGAGAATGTGAAATTGTTCAAGTTGTAGAGAATTGCAGTTCTTCATGAACAAAGGCATGGAGAGAAGGGAGGCAAGAATGGGGGATGGCAAGGGAAGAGGAGAATGGGCAGCAAAATGGTCATTCCTACTTCTGCTAAAGACTCACGGACACAAATCGCCAAGTGGGTTGTCCAAGTGCCTTCCCACTCTCTGACAAAAGTAGCTGGGAGAGAAGCACACATTTGAGGATATGCTTTGGTTCATGGCAGGTCAGAACAGAACACAATGTTGAGGCTGCAAAGGAGACTGGCATCCTTGTCCCAGTTCTGCCACAGAACTGCTCACCATCAGCAAGACACAAACTGGGCCTTTGTATTACTTTTTTCTGTTGTTTCTCTACTTCCATGCGTATGTATTTTGATTGGACATATTTAAAATTTGTTCACACAGGGCCTGGGACCTTCAGACACAGTACAACGCAAATAAAAACTGGCAGTATGAGCTGGATTTTTTTTTAAATAACTAACAAACATGATCAAAAATAAAAGTGGTGGTAAAAAACTGACCTTGCTGAATGCAGTCTAAGCACAGTGATAAAAGGTTGAGGCACATCCTATCAAGAGACTGTCCTACGCAAGACCCAGTGTTTCAGAGAGGACTATGCTGCTGGGGCTGGCTAGGCCAGAGACAAAGGGACAATGAAGGATGAAGATGGAGATGAAAAGCCTTCCTTCAGAGAGCAGGCAGGAAGAGCTCTGCTGGTCTGACATGAGGGCTCAGTGTGAAGTGCAGTGGGCATGTAGCAGCAGGGAGAAAATCTAAGTGCAGAGCACAGCATGCCCACATTGTGTGAAAGCCTGAAGGATGGCAAAGCCTCCACTGACCTCAGCTGGGATACTTTACTCACTGGGCTCTAAACTCCAGAGACAGCAGCCTTCACCAATAGGCAGCTGCAGCTCAGTGGTTATTTTCAGGGTTGCAGTTTCCATAACAAGTGCTGTGTTCATTACCAATGACCATTCACTTTTTCATACTGCATCTGTCCAATTCACAAGGCTGCCTATGGGACTTATACACCCCTTCTATATTTAGGGCTATAAAAACATGCTCCAGAACCCAAAGTTGCTCTCAAAATCCCATGGACTTCCATTGGTGGGATGAGGGTTCAGCCCAAGAACTGAGTGCCTGCTCATTTCCATGTAGACAGCCACTCACATGGCAATATGAGAAGGGGAAGGGTGTTAATTTTTAACTTCCTGGCTACACTCCAACTTCAGTAATTACATTCAGCAAAAGTGAATTTCCCCTGAAATTTCAATTACAGAAGGTATTTTCCACTGCCACCACTTAACTGCTGTGCAGTGTTTGTCTGGTGTAATTCTGCTAAATTATTTCCTGATTTCCTCTCACAGCAGTTGTTTTTTCATAGTGTGTCCACTGTTTGCCCATCACTCAGTTAGCCCTGTCTCATTTTACCTTAAAGGCATATTACAGAGGGGTAATGACGGATCAAGAGATCTTACAGGCATACTACAGGCATACAATGCGAGTATGGCAAGGCTACAAGCAACAACTAAAAGTTGTAACTGGCTAAAGACACTACCTTAATAGTCTAAAGCATTTATGAAAAATCACTATTAGTCACCTATTAACCTTCTATAAACTATTCATAAGTACACTTAAACTAACAAACAGCAATTTCTAAGCTTGGGGAACTAAAGGTTGGGAAGCACTATAGGCTCCAAAGATCTACACCATTATGCAGGCAAAGATGGAACTATTTCTGAAGGCAGGCTCTAGAAAACCATGGATGGAGGGGTGAGGTTTGAGGTCAGTGCTGACTTCAGTGCTGGGGCACAGCCAGCACAGTAAAGGCACGGTTTGCAGCCCGGGCTTGCAGCAGGGCCCTGCAGGGCACTCGCCCAGGGCCAGCATGTCTGGAGGCCAGCATGGGCAGCACCAGGAATCTCCTAACCACACCAGACACCTGGACGAGGGCTGTCCTCCTGCTGAGCCCAGGCTGACACAGGAAAACATACATGAAACCATGTATGAGGGCACAGAGGGTGCTCCCATCTAGGGGAAACCAGAGGAGAAGTTTCTGGGCTGAAACAAAGGCTTAAGTCAATTCATCCCCCTGCACGTGTGCCTGAGCACGTGCGCACGTACGGGCTTCTGTCAGAGACAAAAAGAAAGGCTCCCTGTGTATGTGCACACCCCTCACCTTCGCCTAAGACATTCACCAGATTTTTTTTCTAGACAAGTATTCCATGAATTGCAATAAACACCCTAAAAATTCTAAGCAGCTCATTATACACTACTGTCTCCTTTTATGGCTCCAAGCCAGAATATAATGATGAGTCTTAACTTGTTAAGGACAACTAATTTTTTGTTCCTGGCTGTCTCAGGGGCTTCTCTCTTACTCACTCTCACTTTACTTCACTGTTGACATGTTTCTGTTAACTGGATGTCATCTGCCTGCCTTGATTTTATGCACAAGCAGTGGGATGCATTTTTCTGTGCAACAATTCTGCTTTGAGTTGCATTAGATTTGTCATTATTCTCTCATTTTCCCCTTGCACTTGTAACATTTCATCTATTCCTGCCTTATTTTTTGAGCCACGGTGCACCCACATTATGGTTTATACATGATCTTGCTCCCTTTGAAGCCGGCAGATTTCAGAGCCAGCCCTCGTCAGGAGAAGTGCCTGCTACCAATTTAGCAGGCTGAGGGCCCCGAGCTCCAACAACTCAATCTAAAGGGGGTCACAGGGTGGCACAAGCGAGTGTCAGCAAGTGCTGTTTAATTGCCAATCTAGGCTTCTCCATGGTGTTTAAAGTATAATGACCCATCACTTAATTCTGAGAAGTCCTGGCCCTGCTGCTGAATGGAATGAATATCAAAGGATGTGCTAGAACAGGGCAAGGAGCCTACATTTCCTATAACTGCCATAAGTATAATAGACCTCTACTTCTGTCGTCCCATTACCACAATAATGTATTTAATTTGCTGTGTACTCTTTTTAACTAGATACCTTTCATAAAGTCTATCTTGGGAATATAGCCCCCCCTGCTTCCACATCTCCCCCCTCCCTCAAATGACTAGCCTCTCTAATAATAATTAAACTAAATCAAGCTCTACTTTGCCTCACACCATGCCTGCAAGTCTTTTATAGATATTAAAAAAGATTAAATAGGGGGAGGGAACCATTGTTTAAATTTGCAGCTCTCTCCCCAGCCTAGTATTTTTTTTCTGTTCTGGGACTACCCTTTTTTTTTTAAGTTGATTTTCCAGTTGTCTATTTGCTGGGCCAGCATTTTAATTTAAATTTTTAGTTTTTGTTTACTTATCTAAAGCACACACCACACTGTTTTCCCACCCATTCATTCATGAGCCCTAGGTACAGATTTCCACTTCTCAATGAGGTGTGCTTCCCCCCAGCCCTCACCA
Source organism: Camarhynchus parvulus (assembly GCF_901933205.1). Lineage (NCBI taxonomy): Eukaryota > Metazoa > Chordata > Aves > Passeriformes > Thraupidae > Camarhynchus > Camarhynchus parvulus. The sequence goes on along the minus strand of NC_044576.1, from coordinate 26,835,622 downwards.
GTCTTTTCCTCCTTAGATCATCTATGCACCAGTGCTCACATATTAAACTGCAGAGATGGAGAGGAAGGGACAGAGCAGGGAAGAGATGTGGAACCTTGCTATGTAATGCATGCTAATTTAATTATGTGCCATCATCAAAATGGATTAGCTGTTTCAGCCCATCAGGAAAGTCTAAACTTCCACCGATTTAATTAACCAGGCTGAAAATCAGATGAACAGAAAATAAAACTATCATTAGGAGCAATTACTGATTACTTAAACATAGTGCTGCCAACCAGTTTGTAAATAAAACTAGCAGCCCCTGGAAAATTAGATGGAATTAATTGGAGGTAGGGAGGGGGAGAAATATATACTTCTAAAGCTTTTGAGGGTCAGGCAGGCCCTTTTATGTTGACTATTAGTGTTTGGAGCTTTGGGAGGGGAAAACACAGCACAATAACCTTCCTCCCAACTCTGCTGAAGAGCAGTCCTCCTCCCTCCTGAGCCTTCCCTCCCGCGCACACAGCGCTGCTCTGGCTGGCGGCAACCGAGAAAGCAAAGGCTATCACGACTTCTCATCCCTGCTTTTTCAACATTACACTCTCCCAGCTCTTTCATTTAGTTTGGCTTTTAAAGGTGGTTTCTCACTCCTCCACCTCTCCCTCTAAGGCAAACTCTTGAGGCCCAGTGACAGCATTAGGACACCACCTTCTCCTCACATGGGAAGGTAGCCCTCGCCCTCTCTTCCACCCTGCCAAAAAGCTAAGGATGGATGTTTAACTGAAGTGCTTTCAGGAATCTGCTGCCTAGATGAAATGCTCTCCTACAGAGAGTGGGAGGAGGAGCTACATTTGCTCTTGATTTAGGACCTCAGTATTTGAACTCACCTTGACATGGAAGCATTGACGGTCAGAGCTGTTGGGTAGGGGTGGCGGAAACCCCCTGTTGTGATTGGGTACACTGGCTGACCTTGCCTGGCAAAAAAGAAGGGAGAGAGAGAATGAGAGAAGGAAAAAAGGGCTTTTAAAAAAAAAAGAACAACAAAAAACTTCTCTCTGCACAGTAAGCTTTATTCTCATTTGATCAGAACAAAAATCTTGGGGATTGTACAGCAAGGATCAAAGGAAAGAACCACAGAACAATTTGAATGCCATAAATCTGATAGGAATGGCTAATTAAATTTTATAACCTCTGCTTATGTCAATAGAGACCCTCTCCCCAAGCTGAAACTAGGTGTTTTGTTGTAATAATTAAAGGCGAAGTCTCGCTTGCTTTAATGGAGCCATCACACTAATTGAGGGCTACACATCCAAAGGAAAACAATAATGAATGTAAATTTATACCAAAATAAAGTACAGTGAATCAAAGGACTTCAGTTGCGCTTTGGGCCTCTTTCGGTATTTAGATCTCGGTGAGAAAACATTAAATTAACAGAGCTTAATTTGTAGCCTTTTGTCAGATTAACAAGTGTTGACAAGAGTTACCGGGGGAGAGTCCCCAAGAAGTATTGTGGGTAACCAATAGACAATCACACCTCATTACAATAATTAAAAAATACAGCAACATGCAAAACAGCATCCTCATGAAAGACACACAACTTTTTCTGATGGAGGTTTGTCTGTGCTGGCTAGCTCGTTTCATCTGCCCTTCAAATACATCATCTGACTGGGCAGGATGCTTTTGGAGTGGGTACTATGCCAGAAACATGCAGGCCAGTGGAGGACAGATGGGTTGGGAAGCTGATGGTGAAGTGCAAGTGGCAAGGAGAGGGGAAATTAAAAATTTGGGTTACTTCTGTGAAGTTGGCCATTCTACTCTCCTAGAGCAAAAGCCAATGTGATGGTGTCACCCCTCACCAAAAGTCACTGGAAGAAGCAAGCTGTAAGAGCTGTGGGTAGGCTCTAAGCACACCATGGTGTTGACTTGTTCTGAAGCAGTGGGGATGGCAGAGTTGTCCAGAGACAGAGGTGGCCATTAGCACCTGTCTGGTGAAACTGGCCACACGTGACATCATTCATGTGCTTTGGCAGCCATGGCATGAGGTGCAAGGAGGACAAACCTGTGCCTGCACAATACAGACACCCACATGAGCAATGGGATATAGGCCAGGGATAGTGAAGAGCTTCTTCCCTGCACTCTCATGTCTTTCATGTCACTGACTTTTGGCACTAGCTGAGTGTACTTGTTTTAAATGTTGAGGCTGTTGCTGTGCAAACTTGAGCTAAGGAGCTCACATGCAGTTTACAACTGTTCAGGGTTTCCTTTGGAAAAGGTCTATCACCACAAACAGGAGGAATTTCAGATTTCAGGGAGCAATGCTTTGGGTTTTACTTCTGCTCACGATGTGCTCTTCTGGAGAGGCAACATTCAGCAGAGAGGTGATGGACATGCTTCACCTTCATGGTGGGGGAACCTCTACCCAAAATAGCTGCATGACCACCCACAAGGAAGGACAGCCTGCAATATGGCCAGAAGATCCACCCCTCCTGCATCAACACTTTTGTGCTTGAGAAAGGCCTCCAAGGCCTCTGATGGCCACCACCTCTCCTTGCCCGAGACCTGGGGATATGCAGTGACCTTCTGCCCTGCCCTGCTCTCCTGTGGGGTATCATCAACTCCAGCTCCTCATGGAGAAACTTGTGGAGAGGTATTTTAGCACAGCTGGCCAAACAACCTCAAGCAGGAGCAAACTCTTTTGAACTTTGGGCAATTCATTTCTATAAAAAATATGATCACCCCAAAACGGAGGAGGCCTGTTACATGAGAAAAACAGGGTAACAGTCTTGATTTATAATGCAGAGAACTGTTGTATCCAGCAATACAAATGGATTTTATAAGCATTTAAATCAAATATACTACACAAAAGACTTAGGCAGTGCTTAAGTATATTATAAACCTATTGAGAGATGGCAATATAAAAAAAAGAAAATAAGGACTCGATTACTGCTGGGAGCCTCATACCCAGCAAGGCTCTGCAAGTGGGATCTGAGGAGTTGAAAATTAATCCAAACCCCAAACTAACTTTCCATTTCTTTTTTCTTAACCAGTTTTAAAGTAAACCAATTCCTTTTACTTGTTTAAAATTCCATTCCTTAGATGCCAATTGCCAACTGCCCAGCCACATCTCAACTAGGAATGCTGCTCATGGCCGATGTAAAGCTCTACTGTTTCATAAGAAAAACAATAGGGTTTTCAACAGACAAGGCAAATGAAACTTAAAATTGCACATTTGTAGTGAGGATGGCCCTAGTAAAAACAAAAAAACAAGGGTCTGTGAGAACCACCCTGAGTCCCCAGAAAACCAAATCTGATAAAAACTCATGCGGTGCAGTGTAAGGGCAATAACAAGAAAAGGACATTTCTGCAGAAGGGTTTCAAAATTCATGCTTCATGAGCTGTCAGCTGGTTAGGATGACATGCAAAGCTGTGTCCAGCTGCTCAGGTTTGTTTATGACCACATGACCTGGCATGTATTTTAATTAACCTTCATGAGGTGGGTAAATTCATAACACTCAGAGAAGTGGCAATTGGCAAACAAACTCATCCCAATGCACACACATACATACACACACACAAATATATTTTTACATAAATTTTACACATCAGAAAAAGAAAAAAAGAAATTAAAAAAATGGAACTCCTTACTGTGGTACTAACCATCCTAGCGGATGGGGGATTTGTCCTACAGTGCCTGGTGATAATGGATAATAAGGAGATATATCTGGAGGATGTGGAGGCCTTGGAATTCCTATAGAAGAGGAACATAAAGCACCATCAGTACTGAAAGGTGGAAATAAATAAAATATAAAGAAAAAAAGCATATGTTTCTAAATTTCTGTCAATTTACTTTTATTACAGTATTTGTGACTTCACTTAGGGTTTTCAAAGGCTTTTTCACATTCTCATTTTTTAAACAAGAAAAAGTGATGCTATTCACTCCCTCAGTCACCTCTCCAGTCAGAGATAATTATTTTTGTTATTTAGAATTTAGCAGTCTCAGATACAATTTTGGTGTGATGCTGTATTAGATATTCTCTTAAATGTTCAACACAAAGATGGACCCTACAACAGCTTCATGGTTATTTTAGTTTCATAATCAGCCAAAAGACCACAGGCCCTACCCATGTGGTGACTGGGTACTCAATAACATGGCATTACTCCAAAGTAATCTCCAGAACAAGTTTAAAAGTCATTAAAATTGCAAATGATGTTTGCTTTTTGAGCAAACCTAGGAAAACTTTTCTGAAGCCAGGAGTGGAGGTGAGGACCCCTGGAAATGCTCGGTAAAACCAGGGGCAGATGTTGAAGGTGTGCAGGGGAGGACAGAGAGCCCACCCATCCTCTCTGGATGAGGTACAGTTCCTTCTCAGAAATCTGAAACCAGCTCCAGATACAAACCTTAAATATTAATGCTCCTTACCTTAAGAGCAAATAGGAATTACTCAGAGGAGTAAGGGTTACAAAGCTGGGTCTTTCAATTAACAAGCCAGGGCACAATTACACAGCAGAAACAAAATTAAAACAGAGAGCATTAAAAAGAAGGGGTACTGTATTCAGGGCTAAAAACTATTTTTTTAAGTCACTTGTGAAGCTTTTAATCTCTAAATTAAATCTCCTTGTGTGACATTTTCATGCAGACATTGCTTTTTCTCCATTACAAAACCCAAACAGATTAACTGGGCTTTAACCATCCAGTGAGCTATTTGCACACTTGAAAGAATGTTCACAGAAGAAAAGTAAACAGTCTACAGACGTTAATCATATGTTTTACGATAACCATTTAAAAGCTATTCCCTGTACTACCATTATTTAAATGAGAGGTTGACTATGCCATTCACTTGCAATACCCAGGGATGGTGAGATGGATTCCTTTCACGCCATGTGAAGTCAGCATTAAGCACAATTAAAAGGGGGCCCCAGTTGAAGCATATCGAGTGACAACCAGCTAATGCACAGTCTCATTGAAGGGCTGGAGTTTAGATAAATTATCTGCATAAGTTAAGGCTGACACAGAGTGATTCCTTTGACATGAATTCTGTTTCTGATGAACTTCACAATTAACTAAATGGGGTTTGGATTAACGAAACCAAAATCACTGTCACTAGGAACTCAGTACAGCCTGGAGAAAGAAGATTGACACTGTTTGACTTCTTTGGGACCTTAGGTTAAAAAGGGACTCTTAAAAAGTTAGAATAACATGTAAATTCTACTCTGTAACACCAATAAATCTAGTCAGGATTTTACGTGGTGCTCTATATTCAACCAGAGTGCCCTTCAGGCTGAACTTAGAGTTGGGTAGACTTACATTGGGGAAAAGAATTGCAAGTGTAAAGCTGGAGCTAAGTAGTTACAGTGGATGAAAATTCCACATTATAGAAGAAAAATGGCTGAACTCCTGACACAGAAACAATGGGATTTGGGGAATTAAAAGAGATTCATTTTGAAACCGGTCATGACCCACCACCTTTAAAATTCCAGCTGCAATTTTGTAAGTGCAGATCACAGAATGTACATGTTTAATTCTCTGGGTCGTGCATGCAAACCAAGCACTGGTAGATTGAACTACCAGGTGGGGTATCATGCTTGCAAAGAAACACACCTGCAAGTGACCCCACACATGCAACTCTGGTGTCACCCTGAAGAAGCTCTATGAAAATTCACCCAGTAGGTTTCCTTCTGAAGTCTAATTGGCTTAAAAAGAAAGTATTTTGTCTGGCTTTGACATTTTACATGCCCCCTTTGGTGCTCCAGCAAGGGAAATCCATTCTCCCGCACTCCTCTCCCCTAATGCACAAAAAGGGAAGATACACCCACTCCCTCCCAAAAGAAACCCCAAAATACTTCCCACCTACCTGTTTTGGGGTCTACGTCAGCTGGTAAGTGTGGAGGAGGGTTTCCTGGTGTGAAGTGCTCATTGCTGTATGTGATAAGCGGCGTAAGAGGGTGTACATGGTGTGGGTGCTGCACAACTGGCACTTTGTTAGACTGTCAAGAGAAAAAGGTTGACACTGTTAGAGCAGTGCTGGGCATCCCCCCACTACAGCATGAGGTACAACACACAAAAAATCTGAGTAGCCAGGATTTCAATGTGATCCTCAGACTTTTCCAGATTCCTTCTTGGTGTCACCCTTGCAGTTTTCCCACCCTCTTGCTTAAAACCTCCTCACACACTTTCCCTGCTGTTGAGGTTCTTTAATCTTTTTGACCTATCATGCTCCTGTATGGAGCAACAGCAATTCTTTAAAATTTTTCCTTTTTCTTTTATAATCTTGTGCTTCACCTCCAAGATGCAGGCAGACTCCTCAGTGAGGGGCTGAGAGAGTCCCCCATTTAATTAGCAAGAGACCCAAATGCTCAATGACCTGTAGGTCTTTTCCTCTCCCCTTCCTGTCCTCACTCTCAGTTCTGCATTTTACTGCTCATTGCAAATACTCCAGATAAAAAGCCTTTGTAGTGCTGGAGTATTCCCTTCATCAGCAAGCATTAAGCTGACAAGCGATCACCTGCATATTTTATATATATATATTTTAGAAGAGCTGATTAATTATCAATTCATCAGAGAGTGCTAATAAATGGAAACTGGATACTGATTAATTAGGCTACTAAAATATTCAGCTATATAAATAATGGCAAAACCCCCCAGATAAAGCCATTGAAATTAACACTCTTGTAGGGGGAATAATCACGTAGATATCATGAGGTTTTCCCCATCACATTCCTAGCTCTGGGGGAAAAAAAAATATTTTTCTCAACAACAATTTAAAAGAAAATTTAAAACAGAGTGAATGAATGAAAGAAAAAGGCAGACTGAACTGTAACTTACCCTTACAAGATCACAAAGAAAAAATTAAGCTGAAACCAGCTGAACTGCTGGACCATTTACTGCGAGTAATCCAATTGCAAAAAACCCTATTCCCCATAGAGGATTTTCACTAAAATCCTACAACAGGGACATTTAACCAGATTAGGTACCAGCAAAGATAAAGAGGCTGGTATTAGATGATGAATGGATTAGAGTCAGGTTTCATTTTAGAATGTGTCTTCATTTCCTTTTATTACTTTAAGTAAGGAACAACTTGCATTAACATCAAGTAAAAGGAATCACATTAAAATAAAGCAGTGATACCATGGTGGCCACGATAGCGCCGCTGCTGTTCAGAGTCTGCCAGCACTCTCCTGCTCACCCTCCCGCTCCAGCACGGCTCCAAGCCCACTGCTTACTCCCCAGCACCCCCAAACACACACACACCCCCTCACTGTGCCACCTTAGACAAGCTATTGCTGTTACCTGATCTGGCTTCCAATGCTCTGAGCTTCCCTTAAAAGCATTTCAAAAATAATTCAGTTATTCTTTGGGAATGAGCTTCTAGACTGTGGGGAAGGAAGAGGGAAGACAAACTGGGAGCAAGGAAGAAAATAAACATCTGTCTTCCCTGAATGAACAAGAAGTCCCTCCAACATGCTTTGGCCAAATGAAGCCCCTTTGGCTCCCCCAGCCCCAGCCCCTGCCATAAGTGGCTATTTGGGCTCACTGCTTTGATAACTGCAGCAAAAAATGTGCATCTAAAGGAAGCCAGATAAGGGCCGTACTTGTGCTTCCCACAATTTCTCCTGTGTTCTTCACCATGTTCATCTCTTTGTGCCACCCTTAAATGGGATAATTCCTCTCCACCACCAAGCACTTGGCACAGGGGATTCCCCTGTCAAGTGGCCATCACGCAGGAAAGAACGTGGTCACAACAGCCAATGCTATGATTAACAGCACGTTGTGCTGGCTGGGTTGTGGGTCAGATCTGCCAGCTGAACAGCCAAGGACAACTTTCGGCCACACGGATCCATAATGGTTTCACATCAGGAGGAGATATGAGGATTTGGCTCTCCAAGTTCAAAAAGCCAAAGGAGATGCTCTAACCCAAAATCTGTTCTCTTTCAAGTGAACCAACCCAAGCAGTCTGAAAGTAACTGAAGACTTTGGTAAGGGTTTCACCTAACAAATTATATTTCACACCATACAAAGGAGCAGGAATCTACTCAACAACACACAACATTACAAGCCAAATGACCAGTTGATGAGGTTCACAAAAATGATCATTTCCAAGAAGAGCTATTTTTTCTGGCCAAGAATTGTGTGAACTCCTGCTGTTCAGTGACCCACAGTGTGGCCCCATTTATTGAAGAAGTTAATACATGCTGTAGCTTTGTGCTCTCCCAGCTCTATCTGCACATCATGGTAAACCTCACCCAGGCCCTGACAGACATTAAGTGCTGTCTTCCACAGAGAGCTTATTTTCACAGAAACTGGAGCTGGTTAGCTAAAAAATAAGTAGAATAACATTAGAGGGTCAGACTTAAGCCGACAAACAAGAAAAAACACGTGAGAGGAAAGCTGGACTGACATGGCTCCATCACCAAAGCCAGATGTACCATAGGGGGTTACATGTCAACTGTGGGAAACCAACACTCCTTGCTTTGATATACCAAGACCGCCCACAATATCTCCACAAAACAGAACAACTGCTAAATTATGATGTATTTCACTTAACATGTTTCAGACACAAATAAAAAACAAAAGGAAAACCAAAAATCAACAATTAAGAGCTTGAACCTTAAGTCTGCAAATTTTTCCCCTGGTAAGTAATTTTTGTTTAGGTTACTACCATGCACTCAAATGGACCACTCATATAAAGGTGCAAGGGTAGGATACTCTTTTGACACTGATGATGCTGGGGCAGAGGTGGGGGGAGAATGTACCAGGGGAAAGGGAGAAACTGTCATATACATGCTCAAAAACATGCTCTCTGGGACAGACGAGTGTGATCCACTTCCCAGTGAGTCAGTCTGCATTTGTACCACTACCCAGGGACAGGTTTCCATTGTTTTGCACTGTTTAGCACACACTGGGGAAAGGGACCATAACTCCCCTTAGAACAGCACACACAATTTGCATGCCAAGCTAAACATGCATAATATGCTAAACAAGCTGCTCTTTAAAAGTACCATTCCTGAAGTTAACTAAGCTTCCTTGGAAAAGAAAAATAAAGGACAATCTGGGAAAGTGCAGGATTAATCCTGCAGATGCATCTTCCTTTGAAGCCAATGGGAGCTCTGCCTGAGTTACAAGTGTGGTCCTAACCCCATCCACTGGCAATGAAAGGTAAACCACAGAAGCCATCAATAGGAGACCCCCATTAGATGACTTTAGACGTCCCCCTGCAAAAGGCAATAGTCTCCAATATACATTTGTGAGCACTTCATCAAGGGCACTTTTAAGCTAAGACCCGTTGTGAGGCATTTCTCTGGCAAATTGAAGAGCTCCATGTATGGCTCTGTCAGGCATGGGAAGGGGACCTGCACTGGTACACACAGATCAGCATCAGGGCATGTGCTGACAGGACTGGAACAAGTGGAGATTTCTAGAGAGAAATCCCAGCACCTAAGAAGTACCAAGCCCTCTGCTGACAAATCACCCCTGTCCATTGGAAGCTGAGGTCTCATATGCTAGGTTAGAGGGCACGGTAAAGAATTGCAAAAAGATAAGAGAAGTTTGCTTTTCTTGATAACTGCTGCCTGAAGCAACCAGAAGAAACTGTCCCCATAGGGGCTCTACTACTAAACCTCTCTATATGAATTTGAAATGCTTCTGGCAGTGCCTAAACACAGATCAGTTTAAACAATAATGGAGCTCTAGAACAAAAAAAAAATTCCCACACCAAAACCACAACAAATTTTGGACTGATAAATGTTTGAAAGGAGTACTGAGATCCATTTAGACTAAGTTCTGATAGGTGCCTTTAGGGAACAAAAAAACCTATCTGAACTTGAGACTTAAACTGCAGGGGATTGTGTGTATAAATTGCTGTGTATTAGTCTTTGTTGCATGGTAAGGACATTTCATTAACAGGATGAAAGATGCTTCTATGCGTATACAGCCCAATTTAATACACCCCACTGATGAATACTCCCCATTTATTGAAGAAGTTAATACATGCTGTATAAATCAATAGTTTCTAAGTCTCTGAAAGCAACATAGGACTTGCATAAGATGAAACATTGTACTGTTGAGCACACAAAGAGAAACCAACCTCTAAACAGGAAGAGTTTACGACTGCAATTTCTGCTTGCAAATTCATGGCTTGTTTGGCTTTGGCAATAAAACCACGGTATCACATCAACTCCAAGTCAGAAAAAAACCATGCCAGAGACGCCAGAGGATGTCCTCACCAGGGTAATGTGGGGTTAGTAAAGGCAGGTCTGCACAAAAAGCCACCCAGGCTGAAAACAAGCCATCATGCCATGTCAGCATGGCAGTGGCCAAAGCCTCTGGCCTCTGACTCCTTTCCAGTGCATCCCGAGGGCAGGGGCAGGGTGCTGCACCAACCCAGCTTGAAACTCCAGTAGCTGCCAGCACAGCCCATGCAGCTGCAGCCCTTTCCCTGACCTGGGTAGCCTTTGAAATGTCCTTCAAGCCCTGGGAGGCAGGGAGGTGCTGCAGCCCACCGGGCACCCTTCAACCACCCACGACCAGGAGGGACTGAGCAGGTGCTCACACCCAGACCCCACAGCCCCGGCCCCTTCCTCCACAATCAGAGGAATGAGAGCTCTCCATCCTCCTTAAAACCTATTAATCAAGAGCCACTGAAAACAAATGGAGTTAGAGCTCCGCCTGTCTTTTTGCCATGTCCTCCTCTTCCCCACTGCTCTCCTTTTCTGCTGAAGAAAGATGGGCCCTGAAAGTGCTTTTATGAGCCCATACAATACAATAAAACAAAAGCAGCACAGAAGAGGGTTTGTCAGCCTTTTCCCCTCCTCCAGGGTGGATGCAGGTCGACAGTGGTCTTGAATTAGGAGGCCCTCCTGGAGTTGCTCCCTGGGCTTAGCAAGGAGTACCATTCAATACCAGTTCATAATTTAATACCAGTTCATATTTAAAAATATGTGTTTCTCTGTATTTTCCTGCTGATGCTATTGTAGTTTTGCTGACTGTGGCCAGTGAAATGCTTTCAGATGCTCCTGAACTGCTCTGCAGTTCCAAAGATACTCATAAAAGGAGTTTCTTTTTTTCCTAAGGCTGATCTCTCCCTGATTCTGCCTAGGAATGACATCCTTTCACCACACTCATCCCCTCACCACCCTGATGCCCCACACAAATCAGGAAATTAAGTTGCAAGTAAAGGCAAATCCCAAAATATTGTTGCAAATATTGAAATACTTTTCCACTTCCAGCAGGGTCACCACCACCCATAGCAGAGCATCTGTAAGCACCAATGAAGGTCTGGGGATCACCCACATCAGCAGCCACTCTGGGTGGCACTCCAAACTACACCAAGGAAAATGCACAGCATTTAGGTTAACTGAGAAGCTAAAGCCAACCAAACCCACCAGCTATATGCAACTTGGTACTCATCCCCTTCCCAAGCATAAAAATTCAACACGAGTGATGAAGCATTTCCTGAAAAATATCAAAGATTTAATTTTACCCAGCCCTGTACAGCTCATGAAGTCACAGTTTATTTTTTCAAGGATGCTTTCACACCTGACTAAGCATTCCTGAAAAGGACTTCCCCTTGCTCCTTTTATGGCTGATACAGTGGCCTGAGCCCTTTCTCAGTTTAATGTAGCTGATTCCTGCCTAAGGTCCTGCCCTAAGCTAACTGCCCATTGTAGCAGGAGACAAGGCCTCCATTGATAATCACAACTCACCCTGCTAGAAAAAGGCTCATTTTCTTCTTTCACACAAATGATGACAGGAGCACTGACAACCATGTGCTGGGACAATGCCCTCCCCAGGCAGAGCCTTAAAAAATAACCCCGAAACCCCCGCAACAACCCCCACTGCCCTACCCTTAATATATAAATAAAATAAAATTTTAAAAAATGGGAACACACACAAACACACTTTTGCAGCCTTCTGTTTCTTCCCCCTTCCCCCCTGGCCACTTCCCAGGCCACCGAGTGCCTACCTGCTCCTGCAAGAGCTGCTGGCTTTCAATAAAACCCCGTGGTCTATTAGCAGTCTCTCAGACAAAACAACAAAATCAGCTTCCTGTCTCTAAGTGTCCAGCAATTCATTCATGAAAAGAATAATTTTGGGCTTTTCCCCCCCTTTAACTCAGATGAAGTGTTCCCTGAATATTGGAGAGCTAAGCCACCATACTTGACATTTTTCCACATCCTTCCTGTCAGGGTGCGAAGGTACTGAGGGGAGGGGGTGGGGAAATGAGGATTTAAGATGTTCAGGAAATTTCCACTTAATTTCGCCGAAAGACAGTTATGTGAAATGATCTGGTGACAATTAGCATACACCAAATCCTCTAGTGTACAAGGGGAAGGACTGGGGTTTAGCTATCTAATTACCGCCTGTTAGTTCCAATGCAGGAGGATAAAACACACTAGTAGTAAAACATTATTAAGTGTGCTCACACTCTTCTTTCAAAGCTGTTGTGGGCTGTAAGTTTATTGCTATGGTGTTTGGAGTGGGGTTTTTCTTTTTTTCTTTTTTTTTTTTTTTTTTAGTAAAAGAAAGTAACTTGGGGTTTTAAATACAAGTTAAGCGCTGTAGTCTTGGACAACGTAGTGTTACTCTAATGTCAGGTCAGACCCAAACAAGCACCTGCTACACAAGTCTATAATTTGAGATCCTTCAGCAACACTGGGATTACATTTACAGCAGATAGATTTTACTTTACTTATTCTCTTAAGGCTTCACTGATAAAGAGAAAGCACTCTGCTCACCTGCTCTGCCTCACCTCAGCATATGAATTCACACAGCAGTTACATCATCTATAGCCCAGAACTGTGGCCTGCATGTATCCAGGCAAGCCTTACAGTGAGTATCAACATTACAGATTATTTGATCAACAGGTGGACTTTCCCATACCGATCGGACAGGGTAGTGCTCAGTTCCTTCCAGTTTCAGGTAATAAAAGCCCCATATTTATTTCTTTCATTACAAAAGAAGAGGCAGTTTCTTCCCCAATGTGACAAGTACTCGGTGCTTTCTCTGCATACTTTAGTTAATTTTAATTACTAGACAGATACCATCTCTGCAGAGCAGGCAAGCCTTCGTTCATTCTAACAAGGCAAAAAAGCAAAAACACTTGGCATATATTACATTAAAACTAAAAAATACCTTTTTGCTAACCCATACCAGCACAAGGTGTGCTGGATGCACAACCACTAAGCATGAGATGGGTGAAACCAAAGTAGGTCTTTGGGAAACGGTCCTGAACACAAATAGGGTAGGAAGGGGAGAGGCACAGAACAATAATACAAGCACAAAAAATAAGAGATGATGAGAAGCAGAGAAAAAAGCAAATATAAGCAAAATAGTGCTTATAATCGCTCCGACAGACCTTGCTCCATGCTTTTATGTGAATACCTAGTCATGCAATTTGATTTACTGTCCAACAGTCTCTGAAATGCCTCATTATAAACAGCTTTAATTCTTGCTTATAAACCACTTATTTCAGCACTAGACAGACATATATACTGTAGGAGAAACAGCTCCTGATTTTTATTAGGGTATCTGTGATTTCTGTCTATAGCAAGGACTTAAATGTGAGGCTGTTAAAAAACTGCAAGAAATGAATGAAAATTAGCATGTTTGCCTATGCCTTCTTGTACTTGGCAATTTCAGTAATAACAGCATTATTAAAAAAGTACCATGCACATACATGCCTTAAGATATGATGGCAAGTTTTCAGTACAGCTTTTTAAAATGCAGCATTCACAGCAGACTATGCTCAACACCGATATGCAACACATGTAGCAAATGTATATTAAATTCCTTAACAAATAACAAGGCTTTAAAAACTGTTTTCATTTTTTTTATATGCCAAAAACATTACATGCTGCACAATTAACTGATGCAATTAAGTAAATCCAGACCAATTATTTCTTGCATAAATTCAAAAAAGTTTCTGTAAAAACGTTATGTTAAATGCACATCAGAACTGAAACACCTTGCAAGTATTTCAGAAGAAAAGTAACAGGCACATTTACACAGTGCTGTCAGGCCTTTTGCCCCAAGTCCCATTAAAAAAAAAATCTCTAAAGGTATAATGTTTGTGAGATCTCACCACCAGTCTTGTAAAACCTGCATATGCAACAACACACAGTGAAAGAAGAAACATCTAAATAACTGTCCTTTTAGATTAATTATTTTTGACAAATTCTAAAGAATTTTATCCCTTGTTTTATATAAGAAAAGACAAATAAATCAACTAAGCTAATCAGGCAAAGGTACCACAGAATACTGAAATGATAGAAATCCTCCTCCTGGATAGAGTGACTCTGTAAGCAAGTCTGGCAGAGTTAGAAAAGGAAACAGCAGAAACTCAAGACTTCCTCAAAACCAACAGTGAAAATGTGATGCACTGTAGAATTCTCTGATAAGTTTCTATTTTCTGTGTGCAAATAAGGGTAATACATAAAACAGGCTGAGGGGTAGCTTTACTTTCTGCAATATATAATAATAGGAGAAAGAAAGTCTCATGGACTTCTGACAGCAAACACAAAACCACTGTATTAAAATATGTTACCTCATATTTATCAGCGTTCAGTCTGATTTTTCATACTCCTTTATCCCTGGGTAAAATAATTCTTTTGCAGTGTCCCTAAAATTTTCCCCTTTCACACTACAGCTGAGCTTTCTGAAGAACTCAGAAAATTTAACTGTCAACCAAACACAGAATCAAAAGCACCCAATAAATAGTACTATGTAGTATTTTTAATAATTAAAACAAAAAATCTCGTTTCGTGTATGACAAGAGTTAAACCATTCCATCTCCAAACCCCCTTAACTGTAACATATGTGCCCTGCTACAAACCAACTTTTCTTCCTTTAAGAAAAAAACCCCAAAACCCAAACATTTTTACCTTCATGGTTTCAGAGTTTAGGAAATATCGTACTGAACTGAAGAAAGCTTTGAAGTGGCCCCCTCCGCCCCAAAGGAAAAAAAGAGAAGAAAAGCTAGTGATGTCATGGTCACTGTGTGAGAGCCTGACTGCAGATGTAACACAGCCCTACACGCGCTCACACTTCTCCCTCGCTGGTAACCATTGTTCAGCAGCCAGGAATCAGCCCCCGAAACCTGCTGCACACCGGGCTCTGAAACACCGCCCCGCCAACACACCCCGATCCCACCCTGGATGCACCAGGAAAAAAAAAAAATCCCATTTTCCCCCTCCCGCCCCCCAAGCAGACCCCAAACCCGGGCGGAGGGAAGGGCGCAGAGGAGGAGTGCAACAACTGTCCCGCTGCTGCACCATTGTGTCGCGACAGCGGCTCTGCCGCGCGCTCCTCGCCACCGCTGTCAAATTCAGCGGCATCGAAAAGTCGCGCTTCCCCCTACTAGAAAAGACGATTACCATAAAATAAATAAATAAAAACAATGTAGCTAACAAAGGTCACAGCTGGAGATGCTTGCTTGGTTTCTCACGCTCCCCCCACCCCCCATTTTTTTTTTGATTCCTTACAGGAAGAAAGGGAAGGAGAGGGAGAGAGGAGGAGAGGGAGAGAAGTCACATCAGAAGTTCAATGGTCAAGACGGAAAGCGCGCACGCAGAAAGTGCTACTCACCCAGCAATTCAAATTGAGATGCCAGCAGCCGAACTGCTGGAAGAGAGAGAACCCAGAGGCAAGCGCTCCTCCTTTACCACTCAAATCTTCCATTCCCACTAAAATTGCATCCCTCGGGTACATAACAGCTTTGTCTTTCCTTCTGTTAACCTCAAAAACTTTTTTCTTTACTGTCTAGATGCCAATTGTGCTGGCTTTGTATTATTTTCCTTGCAGCTTTTCTCTCTCTTTTTCTTTCCCCACTCCCCCCCTTCACTTAAAGTACTGGAAAAGCTGTCTTAAAAGATCAAGATGTCTCCAGTTTTTTGGCCTGGTGTTTTCTGAATGCTCAAAATCCACTGTCATGTTGGCTGTGAGAAGTGTCTTATTTCTAAATTGTCGGCTGCAGTTATCAAAATTTAGAGAAGCCTCCTGTCTTTTCCAATATAGCACTTTACCATCATCCTTCCAGGGAGTGGGGAAAAGACTTTCTCCCCCCCGCGCCCCCCCACGCAGGTATGTCTGTTCACAAGAGCTAAAAAGCAGTTACTTTGGAAATCAATGACAATGCTACTCCAAGCCAGGTTGCGCAGGTATTACTAAGTGCAGCGAGGAAACGCCGGCCGGCCGTGAGGGAGCATGATCAGTTAAGTGTAGCAAGCAGTCACTTTATCTGCAAGATTGTCAAATCCCTCAAAACAAATTTCTTAGGGGGAGAGCTGTAAGGAAAGTGTATTTTCTTGTCATTGTAACACTGAGGCGACATTTGGCAGACCTTTACCATTAGCTCTGTTCTCTCCCCCTCCTCCCTTTTCCTTTAGTATTTAATATTTCCGTAAAACACTGACCTACTGCAACAGGGATGTAAGAGGAACTTTGAGATATGGTGCCCTGGTTACTGTATTTTCCCAAGCTGCTCCTAAAGGAGAATTAACAGGGGCACCTGAGAGCATTGCTGAACTGAGCAAGGGTAAAGCCTTCTGCCCTGCGCCTTGCTCTTGCCTACGAGCACTACAAGATGCCCACTTCCTAAATCTGAGCTGACTATGACGGGCATCCGA